>NW_028277777.1:314077-628155 GCF_059751315.1 Micrasema longulum
TTTTTTTGTGTTTAAGAGGCCACTTTACACACGGTGTAACACTTACCATTTTACTTATGTTTGGGCATTCATATTTCTTCAATTCTTCCATCTGTTGAATTTAGTGAAGTTAAAGAGCTAGAACCATTATTGTTGTAAATAGATTTATCTGATCGAACTATTTCACATGTAATGTAATTCGTTAATCTTAATTACTCCCTAGGGGGTGAAATCCATTCCTTTGTCTTCAAACGTTTGGACAAACTCAAAATATTGTAATAGGAGTAGGTTTTTATATTTCACTGTATGTGTCTTATGATAATTAAATGGTCTTTTTTTAAATGAAAAAGAGAAATATTTACGTTCTAATTATTAACTATTGATTGAATAATTTTTGGTCCATTTTCTTTAAGTCCTAAATAACCGTGTAACAAAATAGGAAACAAGTTGTGATAGGGCGGGGTTAACCCCGGACCTCCTGTTCCGGAGTCCGCGACACTACCCACAGGACCACAACCTTATTACTTTAAAATGGTTGACACTATCTGACCATCGCATCAGATTCATTTACTTGTCTCAAATTTATCATTTACAATCTTTAAAATTGAATATCTATATTTTAATATTGAAAAGTTGAAATTAAAGATGAATAAATACAAGAATCACAATCCATCTATCTATCTATGCTTGTAGGTAGTCACTTTTTATTATTATTCTGCACTAGATATAAAAAATGTCTGCCTTAAAATTTATGAGGTTGGGGTTTTAGTAAGGCAGACTACCCACAATTCAGAAAAATAAACCATTTTTGTTATTATTATTTAATTTCAATGTCTGGATGGGTATGAAGGATACAGTATGAAACAGAACGAGGACCCCGGATGAGTGTTTTTGACTCGATGGCTATTCTTAGGTTTCTGAAAAAGGAAATCGGGGGGAGAATAGTTCGCCTAGTGGTTTACTGGTAGGTGGGTTCTGCCCTGGACTGGATGCGTGAGACTGATTATCTTACTTTTATATTGTATTACAAAGAATAACTCAAATGTGTATTAAATAAATAAAGGAGATTGATACGTCAATCCACAAAATTGGAATAACCAGTGACCGGTTTTGTTTTCGCGACATATTTGAGACTGGCATCTTTATTATAAAATTATCAATTAGTAATGATAAGCGCGTTTACCTACCATGCAAGAGGTGCCGGGTTCGATTCCCGACATGGTGATGTAAAATATTTATTTAAAAATGTGTTTTTATTTTAATGGGTGTTTTCACACTAGAATATTTCATAGTCCCTGGACTGGTACTTGAAGCGTAAGACCATCATGTACCTTAATGTAACAAAAATGATCAAGTTACGCCGCAATTGGTGTACCGATGCTGCGCCCTATGCACCATTTGGTGCGGAAAGAGAATGATAACGATGACGATGATGATAGTAAAATTATTTTTGCTGGAGGGTAGTTTTTAATTTTTTAATCAAAGATAATTAGTTCCAAGAGTTTCTTCTTCTTTCTTCTTCTTCTTCAGACTTGTTCTCTGCTGGATAAAGGCCTCTTCCAAACGTTCCTATTTCTTTCTATTACCCGCTTTCATCATCCACGTTTTACCGGCAATAGAGGCAATGTCGTCGACCCATCTTTTCTGTGGCCTTCCAACATTTCTTTTGTTTGCCCATGGTCTCCATTTTATTATTCTGGGTGTCCACTTGCCATCATTTTGTCTCAATAAGTGTCCTGCCCACTTCCATTTCAATTTCGCTGCACGATCCATGATATCCACAACTCCGGTTCGACGCCTTATTTCTTAATTTCTTACTCTGTCTCTTAGACATACACCGAGCATCTGTCTTTCCATGGATCGTTGCGTGCATTTTAATTTCTGGCTACTTTTTTGTGTCACAGATATGGTTTTTAGTTCGTATCTTGTCACCGGCAATATGCACGATTCATATACTTGTCTTTTTAAGCATTTAGGGACTTCTTTATTATCAAAAATGTTTATGGATTTTTTTAGAGTATTATTTTTATTTATTATTTGCATACAATATTACATTATTTTTTTTAAAAACATTTTTAAACTTATTTATTTTTACAGGACTCACCAAGCCAATTAACATGGCTTGTCGGTAAAGATCCTTTAGATGAAAACATATGCTAACACTATTTATTAATAATAATATATATTAATTACTACTAACATAAATATAAGGAGCGAAAAAAAAATACAAATAATTTATGTTTTCAAATAATATTAAGAAAAATGCAAAAAAAAGTATATGATATTGCAATTATAAGATAAAAAATAAATACAAAACCGGAATACGAAAATTTAAAACAGAAATGTGTACATAATTAATAGGCACAAAGCCTTTTTTAAAAAACATTATTTTTTACATATCCATATCTATATTTATATCTATTTTAGTTTGCCGAAAGCAGCCCAACTTAGTCCTATTCTTCTTGGTAACTCCGCAGTCTGGTTATCTTTTACGAGAGTTTATATAATGCTATTTTAATGAGTTAAAATCTCGGTGTAATAATTCGCGACCCGCTTATAGAGACGCTCATTTCGCTCTGTTGCATAGAACAAAAGCGTTGCAAATTTTTGGTTTGGTTTTTGGTTTAACAAAAAACGTGTAACGGACGGATCATCGCTGTGGCAGCAATTCTCGACCCAATTAGCCACGGCTCGTTGTTTTGCTAAACTGTAGCTACTTCGTGATTTATAATTCTAATATGATTTTTGTCTGTATAAGCGGGCGACTCTATAAGCGGGTCACGAATTATTACACTGAGGTTGAAATACACATTTGCTGCTCTTCTTTTATCAACTACTCAATTATGCCATTATTTAAAATTTACGCAAATTATATTTGAAACAGGTAATGCCTTATCATGACTATTACAAAAATAGGACAAAATAGAATTGACCGATTTATATTGAATTTCATCGATCATTTCCATATCCGCGCCCAGTGATGCATAGGGAACTGCATTGGTGCTGCAATTTCATTTTATCTTTATCATTTTTGTTACATGGAAGGAAAGGCGACCAGTATTATGCTTCACGTGCTATTAATATTGCAGTGTAAGATCAACTTTTTAAACTAATATTCTACGTCAATCCTGCCAGGGATTGAACCCAAGATCTCAAGCATGGTAAGCGAAAAGGCCAGCCACTACACGACGTGATGAAATTATCCAAACTCGATTTTCTTTTTCGGGATTTTTACTTGAGAAGTCATCAAGTAAAAAAAAAACTCGTCCAGGGTTCTGGTTGTATTTTACATACAGAATTGTATTCTTCATTTGCCTGGACACAGTTTTTACAAGAAAATAATAAAACGCCAAAAATAAATTTATAAATAAGTACATTTTTTAAACACCACGAGCAGATATTCCAAATTTTGCAAAAAACTGTATTACACTTTGACTTAATATTATGGTATGGCAATATGCGTTTTAAAGCGATCTACAAATAAAGTAATCCTAATAATATAAAGATAAGAAAAAAAATACGTGAGTATGAGAAAAAAAAGTGTACTTAATTCTAAGGCTTATATAATATACCGCAAAATGTATATTCCGTCTAACCACTCTAACTTTTGTGTGAGAGTCTAGTGCCCTAGAGAGTGGTTATTTAAGGGATATTTATTTTTTCCATGCGGCTAATTTTTTGCTTCATATATGGCAACACTGATGATTAAACGTCAAAAAATATGAGCACGTAAAATCAAACATGATGGTATTCATTTAAAACATTATTTCGTCCTTAAACATAATAAAACAACTTTATGTAAAAGCTTTGTTATTATACGCACGTAAACATTATTCTCTACCTTTCGTTACAAATACAAGAGTTACTAGATACTCCACCCTGATGCTGCAAAAAAATAAAAAAATAAATACAACCTTCGGTCAAAGAGGATTGGCCTACTACTTGGTTAAAGTGTACAATCTAGGTACTTCCATTATCCATAAGGACAATTAGTAAGTTCTCACAATATAAAATTTCTATTAAGAAATGGATAGTGGAGGTGGGTTGCACACGGATCGACGAGTGGATCAAGCCAAATAGGTAAAATGTGTGTACTGTTTATGAAATTAATTCTATTGGTCTATATAAATTGATTATGTTTTTTATGATTTTTTTGTTTTTTATTGTTTAGTATGTTATTAATAATTAGGTTAATTGGATTAACTACGTTTTTTTCATTGTTATTATTATGTTAACTTTGTTAAATAGCTAATTTAAGGCATGTTTCACATTTTGTAAAATGTTTCCTTCGGCACGGGACACCACAAACCAGTGAAGGAACATTATTATGTATAAAAAAATACAAATAATGTAAAAGTATAAATAAATAAGCACTACCCAAAACACTCAATAAGGTTGAATTGATTTAATTGTATTAGTTTTATTTCCGTTTTTGAATCAGTTATATACATCATTTGACGTTTAATCATCAGTGTGGCCATTATATAAAGCTAAGTGTCGTCGCATTAAAAAAATAAAAATCTGCAAATTAATCACTCTCTAGGGGGATCCAGAATACCACCACATGTGCTCATTTAGACTTCTACATCACGCCTGTAGCTACATTTGCTCTAAAGCAAAAAAGGACAATGTAATGTTTTTAATACTAAAGCTGAGTACCTAATTTTAAAAAAAGTCCTTTTTTTCTATAATTTAGAGTATTGGCAACCTTGGAAAACTAATGCTTGTCGCAGGAGGTGAAATTAGCAGTTTACAATGAAGCCTGGTACTGACTCTAATGTATTGAAGTGAAGTATGAAAAAGGAAAAACAACCGGTCGATTAATTACAGCTGGCGCGTTCGCAAAACTTACACAAACACATTTAAAATCAACAGGTGTTGATTTTAAAAAGGTTATATTAAATTATAACCAAATGTGCTAAACAATGGGTTAAGAAAATGTCATATATTGATTTATTTTTATATAATTACATTTTTTATTTATAATAATATTTCGTGTTCACTATTTTCAACGAAATAAATAAAGAAAAGGCTAGTTGTCTGCGCCATTTTCAGCAGCTTTTGTTGGGAGGGACACGTAATTTAATAAAATAAGCTCACAAAATTTCTAAGCTGATTGGTGTTTCTTGTTCAAATCCAAAAAATATTTTTTTAAAACCGCATATTTGACTAAAATTTTATTTAAATATTTTCAACCAATATTCTGTACATTAAAAATGTGTTTGAGTAAGTTTTGCGAACGCACCAACACAAGATAATCGACCTATACATGATTATATTAAATAAGAAAATACATTTATAAATCAGTGTAGCTTAATATTGAATATTTATTTTTATATTTTTACTTTTAAGTATTTTTTTCATATACACAACCGTCTTATCCAACATGGATAGAAAGAAACGACGGCACATTTGTTTTAAATTTAATATGACCTTTTTAAAATCAACATCCTGTAGATTTGAAAAAAGCCAGCTCTAGTTAATTGACCAGTACTAAACATACTGACTTGGGTTAAAGACGTAAAATATAGTGTACTTTTTTGTATAGTGAAATAAGCTGAGGCAATCGGCTAGTTTCATCGTTCACTGAGAACGGGCTGAGCGCTGGGCGTACTTCATAGATATTTTTTTGTAGGAGTATATTAACGGTGGTGGTAATTTATTATGAATTAAACTTATTTGATTTATTTTCCCATAAAAATATGTCTATATGAATAATTCCTCTGTTCGTGTGATGTCATTCAAATCCTCCTAAACGGCTTAACCGATTTACGTGCGGTTTTCAGAGAAATATAGATCTTTGCGCGGTGCGTGTTCGTAGATATTAAAATCTTCAATCTAATATGTAAAAAAGAAGTAAGGAGCATAAATGTTTTATTCATCAATCTATCAGGGTTACATTCAAGGAGAATGCATTTGAAAAAAAATGAAAAGATTTCGTTTTTTGTGCATAAAAAGGTTTTTGAATGTTTACATATAACATTTATTTTTTGTGGATCTCAATCAGATTCTTTTCTTAATTTTTTTATAATTTCTACTGATTTATTTATTTTTATTTGATTTTTGGTAACACAAAAATAATATTCAATTCAATACATTTTTGAAAATTGTATTCCTAAATAAGTACACCCCTCTGTTGGTGAGAAGACCGGAGTTTGACGTTTGCAAAAAGAATGTCATATTTGAAAACATATTTATCTTATGTTTTAGAATTCAACCATAAACAAGTACCTAGGTACCTAATTAAATTCAATATAATATAATTAATTTTTAGCTATGGAATTTAATCACAAACATGTACCTACTTCTTAATGAAAAGTCTTTTTCCAAGCTAATAGCAGGCAAACCAACGTTCGGGAAGGACAACGTTTGTTGAGTCCGCTAGTTTACTATAAAAAAATATTATCGAAATTTAAACATAATGGCAAGCTGTGCATCCCTGAAGAATGGTACACGAAGCGTAAAACTGATCATCTTGCCTTCACGTAACAAAAATAATTAACAAAAACGTTTTTTTTCCGAGTACCTTAGCCTTGTACATGACACGTAAGGCTACAAAATACAGGGGTCCAAATATATAAAAAAAAAAAAAACAAAAATAATTACGGTGCACTGCGATTGGAGTACCAATGCAGTGCCCTATGCACCATTCGGTGCGGGAAGGGAATAATGATGTTAAATGCTCATAGTATTAATTACTTTGTTTAAAAGTAAACAATGATGTATTTAAGGTTCTACATACTAAGGTTGATGTCAGTGAACCTACAGCCATGCAAAAAAAACTAACTTACTAGCTAATTGAGAATGTGTTTGTTATTTATACACTGAATACATTTCTCGTACAATAAATTGAATAAATGTTAGACGCATAGATCATTTCTCTATGTGTAGTCAGACCCCGAGAAATGTTATCTCTATTCGGAACTGATAAAGAAATTAATATTATGTTTAATAACAATAGTAATGTTAAAATACGATCATTCGGTTACATTGCGTACACATTAATTTTAACAAGATTAAAAAAAATATCAATAAAAACTTTTGAATGCTATTCGTTATATATGTGCTTATTTGCTATTTTTAATGATTGTAAAAAAAAATGGTATCGTAGAGATTTAGCACAGTAAAGTATTTGATTCATAATACATAATAATATACTTCTTGCCTAAAATGATTCAAATGACTGTTGGTTATTACTTGGTAAAAAAATTCTGAGAATATCTGCAAAAGTCAAGATTTATTTATTTAATTGAAATAAATAAAAGTAACTTTGTTTTTGACCATTTTTTTTTCTACCGACTAGTTTCATAACTAAACGAGCTTAATTTGATGCAACAAAGAGGGAAAACACTTTTGAGAAAGGAATCTCGAAGTCTAGGCATTTACAGGGCTTATGACCTGTCATTGGCTGGTTTAAGTGGCCACTTTATACGCTGTGGAACATTTACCAACCCCCTATGTCTAAACATCTACATTTCCTCAACTCTTTTATCTCTTGATTTTTGTGAAGTAAAATAGCTGAAACCTCTATCATGTTAAAACTATTTTTTGATTTTTATACTTCTTCTTTTATAAGGTAGTTAATTGAACAATGTTTTGAGTATATGCAAATGTTTGCAGACTGCGTTAATTTCCTTCTTAGGGAGTTATTTAGATCTTAATTTGTTGCCACAGAGAGGGAAATGGGGATGTTTATAAATAGGCAGAATGGTGAATGTTACACAGTGTGTAAAGTGGCTACTTAAACCAGCCAATGCAGGTTATAAGACCTATAAATGCCTAGACTTCCATATTCCCTTCTCAAAAATGTTTTTCCTCTCTGTTGAAACAAATTGAGATTTAAATAACTCCCGAGGGAGAAAATCCAGCCAATCTGCAAACATTTGGACATGCTTAAAACATTATACACTCTTCTTTATCAAGGTATACTTTACAAATGAATTCTATCCTAGTTTATTTTATCAATGTTTTCTAAGTATTATGCCACGTATGGATTAAATAAATTAAGTATTTTGGTCTTGCTAGGATGGGAATCGTAATGTGAGATGAATACGATCTTTAAAACTAGACTAGTTGTTTATTATTTTTATCTTATTATGAAAAGCTTTTTTATTCTTAAGGTTTCCAAGTTATCAAATTTTAATATTTTATTTGACTGAGGTTCCTTGTTTTAGGGTTTCAGGTTGTTGTTGAAACCGGTTTGTGGTCTCGTGGTAGTATTATGGACTCACGGGCCAAAGGTCCGAGGTTCAAATCCCACTCTACCACAACTCGATTTCCATTTTTCCAGCACAAGTTATTTACGACTTTTATAAAATGGTCTAGAAATTTCGATATTTGAGCAAATAATAAGAAAGTATTTCTCTTTTATTAAAAATAAAGAAAAAGAAAGGTCCCGACTAGCTAGGAAATCCCCGTATTTAGGCTGGACATTCTTTTTAAGTATTTTTACATGAATATAAATTAGAAAATATACCATTAATGATTAGAAAATGAATGATAAATAATTAAAAAATAGACATAATATAAATTAGAAAACATACCGAGGAGGGTACAGTCCATTAAATATTTAATAAATCTTGTCTAATGTGTGCCGTGCCTGAATATTTTCAAATAAAATATTATAGTGTACTACTAATTAAAACGAAAATCGTATGTTCACTTGGTTTACTGAGAGGCACTAACACATTAACGAAGCTTTATTAAATATTCGAAAGCACTGTCAGAATCTTCAAAAACTAAAAAAAAATACTTCACTAAATAATTTGAAACACTGAAAGTTTCTGGAAATGATAACAAAACATTTTAAAACGCCAACCTTGCCAAACGTTAAATCACCCGTAAAAATCTAGTGAATAAAAATAAATGTTTACAAAAATAATAGTTTTAAAATAGTTGTTTTCGTAAGGGTAGGTACCAGTCACAATAGATCTTCACAGGTCGCACTGACGCCAACCGCTTATATAGCACCGACCTTCATTTTAAAGAAGGATTTGCATTGATTTGTCGTTTTCAAACAGCTTATCTCTTTCGTACCAGTACCGTGTATTAAAAAAAATATAAGTCTTTATGATAATAATGTAACAGTCGACAATTATTTTGAAGAGCTGAAATTTACACCAGTATAATATGCGAGATCATTTCTACAAATCCTGTTTGTAAATTAATTAAATATAATTAGAAAGAGCTTTGGAGGTGGTGAGATTAACATTTTCTATTGTGTCAAAAGGGAATGAAATCAATAAAGCCATTTTATTACAAAACTCATAATTGAATTGTCAAATTTAATAAATCTAAACACGCCTATGATAAAGTAGAAAACAAATGAACAAGCAAGAGATGAAAGACGAAATGATTTGGTTTTTGTATACATAATGAAAGGAAAATGTCCATAAAATAATGAAGACGAGATAAGCGATGAAAGGAACCCGGAATCCCTCGCTTCACGTAATAACAAACCGTCACGAGTGCCCTTCTCGACTTATTCCAGATAATTTGGCTTCCGACTCCCCCTTATTAGAATATTCTTTGAAATACAAAATAATAGGATTGAATTGAATGTTAGCGCCTATATTTTCAAAATTAGGGCCTTTTTGTTAAAAACTTCAAATGAAATTAGCCCTGGCATCTAGATCATAATATATTTAAGTCATAAAATTTCATTGTGAAATTTTCGCATAAAGAAAAGTACTGATTTAGGCTTGAAAATAAATCACTAGTGCTTTGTCGTCAATCAATTGTTCCTATGGTTAATTTATTTATTCATTTGATTATAAATCATGCCTCATTGCAAATAAAATGAGGAATTTCAGCGCTGCGGTAAATTGGTTATAAATATGTTTTCTTACGTGCGGTAAAAATTAGAGCATTAAATTGTACGGCGAAGTTTCTTGAAAAAGTATGAAAGAAAAACGATTTGAATAAAAACAAACTGCTTTGAAGAAGATTAGTAGTTCTTTCGAATCAACCAATGGTCGAGTGTTGTGATAGATTTCTGGTTTACGGGATGTCAATTCACAAATCAAATGGTCATTTGCGGGACATGTTGCTAGATTAAAAAAGATTTAAAGACGCAGATGGATTGGTCCATGGGGATAGTTGAGTGAAGACCTGTCAAAGACAAAAGAAGTAGAGGTATATTTTCTACATCCTCTCTACCTCTCCTTTTATTCCATTTTTCCTTTTAAATACCAGTACAGATATGATTTTGATTTATATAGATAGACACATTGCAAGTCCTATTATCTATTTTTTAAAATAAATTATTCACATAGGTACGTATTGAAGATGAATAATAAATAATAGTCTACATTTAATTAATTGGATGGAAAAAAATGGTTTATGGAAATAATTTCGTCAGTGTGGAAATATAAATATATTACACAAATGAAGTTTATACTTTCAAATAAATATTCGTTTTTAATGTTATTTTGATGCCACGATCTTTGTTTCGTTTTTACTGTTGACGTTAACCTGCGTCACTCTTTCCGCTTTGTTGAACTACAAAATTTGTGATTTTTAAAAATTATAGTCTGACGGGCGTTTATGATTGGATAACTAAATTGTGATTTTTATGATATATAGGGCCATGTATTTAAAATGTGTCTAATTTAAACTCTTTTCAATATTAAAAAAAAATTTAGAGAAATTTCTCGATAATATTTTATTCATGTTTTTATATTTTTTATTACATATTTCACAATATTCGTTAAAACAAAAAATCCCCCACTAGCTTGGGCTGTGCGTAGGTATACTAAATCTAGAATACATTGTGTTGCTATTTTTTCTTTTAAGTAGTACGCATATTAAAAAAAAAACATTGATGTCTTAAGCGGAATTAAACTGTCGTAATCTTTTTTCGAAACACAATATTTTCTTATGAAAAAAAAAAGTATTTTTAAAAGATTAACAAATATAAGATTGGTGTACTCAATTTTATTGCAACGAGTGTTGAGAAGTCAATGATCGGCACTAACAATCGTGTATAAATCATTATTTTGATTACACACAATCGAAGTGTAACTCTTTGTATTTTAGAAATAAATACAAACCTAATTATTATTTATTTTAAATACGCATGTTGATATGATGCACTTAGTTTATACATATTTCAAAGGTCAGCTTATTACTGATTATTCAACATAATTAAAACAATCGTTTCGTGAAGAAATACATGTAACTGATTAATGTGTATTTATCAAACTGAAATAAGTTAGAAGTACATAAATAGAGCCATGAGAATTGTGCGACACCAAGTTAGAAGTAATAAAATAGAAAATATGCGAGAAAAACTCAATTGGATTTTATATTTACATTTTTCAATAATCGAATGCTTAAATATTTCATCATTATGAATTGTTGAACAAAAAAAATAAAAATATATACAAAAGTGTTTTACTAGTAATAAGGATATTATAAGGCTACCGTTTATTTATAAAATAACAGAATTCCAAAATAGCATTTGTATAAAGGTTTAAACATGTATTAAAATTGCCTGAATGTATAAAAAATGGGAATAATTTGAATGAATGTAAAAATAAATCCTTTGTTTACTGTAAGATGATTTAAATAGATATGTAGTTGTAGTTAGTGTATATATAGGTTTATGTACTAATCTTAATAGCTAACTTAAGAAATAAATAATAAAAAATGTAGGGTATGCATTTACATTTTTTTTTTAACATGTAAATCGATGTTTATTCTTCCATCTGCATACTATGTTGTGTTATTTATATGTTATTGAATTGAAAGTTGTTATTTAAAAGCATGAAAAACAAAACATTTGTATTTCCGAAGAAGGCAAACATTATTCAATAAGTTTTCCACTCTTATGTGAAATAAATTTCCCCTTCTGTGAAATGGGCGTAATATTGACTTTTTTAGAAGTAGCTAACTAACTCATGAATATATTCAGACTTGCCGACAGCCCATTTTTATCTTTTTTCCATTTTTCACTTTGAATGGTTAAGTCAATATACATTCACTATTTTTCACTTTGAAAACAAGTAAGCGGTCCTGCTAACAGGCTTATTTAAGAAACAAAAATATTCAATGGTGAAATTGGGAATCTTGGAACCAACGCTCAGTTATGGAAATGAAATATAAAATTATTATCGTTAAACAAAGATGAAAGTAGAATAAATGGGTTCGAAATATTTTAAATAAAGTTTTATATTTATTCATTAAAATATAACTCTATTCGCCAATAAATTCATAAACCACTTAATGAACAAAAACAAATTATAATAATTTAAACGCGATATGGCGTATGTAAGATATTCAAGATCAATATTACTTATAAATTTATTGTTTCTGAGTTTTTTTAATGTCTGGTGGAGTTTGTTTTAGAGCCTTCATTCAATAAAATAAACATGTTATTAATATATTAATAATGCATTTATAAAAAAACATAAAGTATCTAAACATATTTGCACTGATAACAGTTTGTCGTCGGGCGCTAAGACATAAGTTTTAATTAAGATTTAAATAAAACTGTAAAGCCATAATATTGTACACATATAAAATAAAGAACATTATTTGTTTTGTTTTGATAAATTCAAAACTAAAAATAGTATAAAGAAAAAAAAACTCAACAGAAGCTGATAAAATGGTTTAAAATAAGAGAAAAATATACAATTAAATTAACGATTAAACACAAAAATTACGATTTTGAAACTTCAGAAAAATCATATTTGGTGCTCATAAATGCAACCAAAACAAGAAGAAAAAATAGAAATAAAACAAAATAAATAAAAAAAATTAACTTATAACTACATTTTTTAAGGGTTAAAAGTAGCTATTAAAATAAAGATCTTAAATAAAATTAAAATACAATATTGAAAGCAAGAACTGAATTCATTTTACTCGCTGTAATATTTATTCGGTCATTTTTTGCTGTTTTAATTTGACGATAAAAAGTGTGAGTATTCAGGATAACAATTTATCGGCCATGTTCGTTTTTCCTAATACAAATGTTAAATTTTAAACAGAATTTTCGAAGGGTTGTTCAGAGGGGTGTGCAATGAGCAGCGTGGCGGGAGGGGAGATGAAGGGGAGGAACTATGGAGATGGGATGGTTTAGCAGGAAGAGCGATGTGAATGGCAATATGCTAACAAATCCCCGGTGTGTCATCAGTAATTGTGGCGACAACCGAGGACGCGTACCGTTTCCAGGAGATTACCAGAAATTCATATTGATATGGCAACCAGAAGACAAAACGAAATTAAGCGTTTTACTGCCAATTTCAGAGCTTTACGCGAACTTTTACGCGTGAGTTGTAAACCCAATTAATATTAATACGTTTGTTTATACATGGCTACATAGTTTTGATACCCTTTTTACGTCGAAAAAAATATTAAACATATTTTATTTATTTATTTATTCACACTCTTTATCAAAATACAATTCCATATTCACTTTGCCCAGCTAACAAGGGTACATACCCCGTTCCAAGCTAGGCAATTACATTTTAATATATTATAATACTTAACAAATTAATATAGAGCACAGACAAACAAAATATAAACTTATTCGGATACACATTTGATTCATATACATAAAGACATACACATATATACACACATGTATATATAAATATACACATATATACACATGTACATACACACACGTACATACACCCATGCGCATACACATACATACATTCATAAAAACATAGACAATTTATTTATGCGAAACTTCATGGTTGTCATCTATAAATATATATTTTTTAAATAATTCTTTATTTTTTATATTTTATTTTTGACATTCAGTAAGGTTCTCCAATCCGTGGCATGCATCAACTTTTCTGACTCCCTACGACCAATGTCATGAAAGAGCGAGGTCAACACCTTCCGTAACTTGACAACACTCCCGTCTTTCCACGATTCTGGCAAAAGGTTATGGACCTTTTTGCCTACGTTATAGTGTTGTCTCGATGCCAGAACAGTGTTGACCCCTTCACTTAGTACCAGATCCCTATTAGAGTATCTTGTATTATGGTTGTGGTTGACGCTTGGGTAAATGTCTCTCTTTATGTGTGTATATTATATACACAGTTGTATTAAACAGTCAGTGCGTTTGCCTACCATGAAAGAAGTTGCAGGTTCAATTCCCGACATGGGTGATGTGACAAAAGTGATCAAGATACGCTGCGGTTAATACTAATACACCAATACACTGTTTTATCCACCATTAAGTGCGGAAAGGGAAGAATGATGAATACATACTACACATCACTTCCATACTAACAACAACAAGAGAAATTAAACGACCAAAGAAACAATATTTTTCATTATTACAAAATTTTGTAAACAAGAACTGGACTTGCCCCCTTAGAGCAGTGGTTTTTAACCGGTGCTCCGCGAGCTTATTGCAAGTGCTCCGCGAAATTATGAAAACCAAAATTTAATGTCGACCAAAATGAAGGTATGGATGATTTTGTACAATGTTTTCAAAATTATATCTGGTGTGCTAAAATGGCATATTTCGCCGATATTTTTGATTACTTGAATAGCGTCAATGTCAGCATTCAAGGAAGAAAATATTTTTTTTTGTCGGCCACTGACAAATGGACAGCCTTTCGGAAAAAAAGGTTTTTGGAAAAATCGCATTTTAGAAAAAAAAGAGTAGATATGTTTCCTTCGTTAAATGAAAACACAGCTGAGAAAATTATTTTAGCTATAACAGAACATTTAAATATATTGAAAGAAAATATTGAATATTACTTTTCTTCAATTAATATAGAAAATTATGACTGGATATGAAATCCCTTTGCGGCAATTCATACTTCAAGCGATACATAAAATTGTGGATTTTCGTATCAAAAAGAACAATGAATTAATCTATCAAAAGATCGTACTCTAAAAATAAAATTCTTAGAAATAACTCTGGATGAATTTTGATTTTTTGTTCAAGACGAATACCTTGCTCTCTCCACAAGGGCACTGAAAATTTGATTACAATTTTCAACCTTATATTTGTGTAAGCTAGGTTAATTAGCTACATTAACCAATATTAAAACCGAGAAACGCGAAAGACTTGAATGAAGAAACGAGAGTAGCCATATCAAATATTAGACCTAATATCGCTGAAATTTGTAAAAGCCGGCAAGTTCAGGTGTGACGTCAAATAATTTTCGCCGCAAAAAATTTCATTGAAGTATTTATGTATTTTTAAAATAAATACAATATTAAACTTGTCTGTAATAAAATAATCGGTTTTATTTTTAATAAAACTTATCTTTGTATGTTTTTTTAATCTTAAGTTTTGGTGTACCGCGAATATTCCTTATGATCAAAAGTGCTCCCTGACTTCAAAAATTAAGTTTACTTGCAGGTGCCTAACGGCAGATATAAGGAAACATTGCTCTTTGCCGAATGAAAAAAGATGCTCGAAGGAGCTCTCAGTAATTTGGTAGCCTAGGCACCTTTGTCTTGAAAGAAAGTAATCCTGAAGTTCATAAATATGTAATTCATTGTTTTAAGAAAAAGAGGGAAGTGAATTTCTACTGACAAATTTATTGGACATGATCGATTTGCCAAAATATGTGGGCGACGTGCCCTGTGAATCCATTTTGTGTTTAAATTCTTTCTTCTGATTTTTTTACCACCATACTAATTACTCAAATTCAAATTCTATTCGTACGTATTCAAATTCTTATAAAAAGTGCCTGTTTCGTATACCTACTTTGTTTTGATTTTAGAAAGAAAATAATTTTCCTAACACAAACATTGGAATCTTCAGCTATTTGACCTTCGTGACATTTCATTAGCAAAAAATAGTCAAGTATGCTATGTTATACTCCCGGAGAGCACCTTTATAAATAATTTAAAAAAACATTTAGAATAAATTGTGGCGTCTCACCCATTTTTGTGAGATAGACGCTGCACTGTGTTATGTTCGAAATGTAAAAAGGCAGCAAAATAATATCTTAACATGTTCATAATAGTGCCCTTACTGCTGTAAAAGTAGTAAGTAAGGTGACGGACCCAATAGCTGGCAGGCCTCCAATAACTAGCAGGGTACTTTTAAAAACCGTTTAATAAGCCTCTTTATTACAATATGTTTGAAAACGTTGTCTTAATGTGTCAAATGGGCATACTAACTCCATTTATCCACTTAGTAACGTAGTTCAGGTAGTAAATTTAATATGGCGACAATTTAATCAAAAAGTGGTTGTGTTTGTGTCAAATATTTTTCAAATCTTAACAAATCAGGTAAGGATTTGATTTTATCAAAATATTAATATTTTTATTTTAGGCGATGTTTATGAATTGATGTTTTGTTGGATTATTCTCTTGGTGTATGAAACTTTTTCAATGACAAAACCTGGATACACATGTCCACTTGTAGGTTTCAGAGATGCCAGCTACTGGTTCTCGAAAAATAAGAAATTCCAATACCTGGCAGGGCGCCAGGTATTGGTAATTTACTTTTGTAGTTAGTTATTTATCGATAAATAATTATTGTGATTTACTTTTGCTTCATTTAATGTTTCACGTCAAACAACACACATTTACCACTTGGTGCCACTTATTGGGTCACCCTTATGCCAGGTATTGGATTTTGTAATATTGCTTATGATGAAATTCGTTTCATTTTACATTTATGATTATTCTATTTGCAGCGTGGCTTCTCTAGGGAAAAAAAACTATGAAATATGATCCAGAAGACATAAGAAAGTCATTAAAAATTGTCAAAAGAGAAATGTCCCAATCTAAAGCAAGCAAAATATATAAAGTTCCATGTTCTACAATTTAAAGCAAAATTTTAGGCACATACTCCGAAGTATGTAGGAAAAGACCTTCTACAAACCTAACCACAGAAAAATAAAATATACTTGTACAATGGTTATTTTATTTAGGTGATTCGAGGTTTCCTGCTAGTAAATATCAACTTTTTGATTATGTTCAATTTATTAGAACAATAAAAAAAGACCCTACAATTTAAAAAATAATTAAACTGGTAAAAAATGGCCTAATTGGCTTGCTGGTTGAAAATTTATAAAGAAACGCTCCAACACCACTACCGTCTACATTAGCAGAAAAAACATTTTCTTGTAAATTATCTTCTCCTTTAAAAAAATCATTATTCTAGCCTGATACGCCAAAACAAGTTAATTGGCATAAAAAAAACGTCTTGTCGATAATCAGCTCTGAAGCTTGGAAAAAATATAATTTAAATAAAAAAGAGGATAAAAACAAAACCGAAAGAGAAAAAAGAAAGAAAAGTATTTAGGAAATTTTGTCCCAGGATTCCCGATGTATCTTGGTATGATTATAATTAAACCACCTGTAACGTAGACGCTGATCGATACGAAGTTGATTTTATATATTCTTTCAATTTTAGTGAAAGTGTACACATAGTTTTTTTTGTTTATCGTGTTGATTTATGTATTTTATGTTAATATTTCTGTAAGAACTAAAAATATTTAGATTAAGGATCATTTTAAATTTTATTTTGTTTATTCAATAAAATTCGTTTGTTAAATTTAGCCACCAGTAATTGTAGACAATAATTGATTCAAAGTTGATTTTGACATCTTATATCAATTTTCATTTTAGTAAAAGAGTACATATTTTTTTTTATTTGTCGCATTGATTTATATACTTTATTATGTTATTATTCATATAAGAATGCAAAATATTCAGATTTCATATCAATTCGCGTTTTTTTTCGTTTACATAATAAATATCGTCTGACTGTCAGTTGTTGGTCCTATTTGTGCCAGTTATTGGAGGAAGGTGGATTTGGGTATGCCAGCTTTTGGTACTGAAAACTATATTTTTTGTTTAATAAAAATTAAACATTAATGTAATGATTTGTTTTATTTTTTAACTTCCCCAGCCATCAAAAATGTATAATTTATGTTTTGGACCCAATTCATATTAATTTTAGTAACAATGGAAGGCTCGACAACAATTGAGGTTATTATTTTTCCTTAAGCTGCCAGGTATTGGGTCTGTCACCTTACCTTAGTTAATTTATCCCATTATTGTTAAAGGAATTCCTCCACATCAGCACGGTTTTCTCAAAGGCAAATCAACCGCGTCTAACTTAATTGAGTTTACGAACTTTGTACTTCGTTGTATGGATAAATGTGAACAGGTGGATGTGGTCTACACTGATTTTGAAAAGGCATTCGATCGTGTGGATCATATCATCCTTCTGAGAAAAATTCTTAACCTTGGAATACGAGGTGACGAATATCGATGGATATCATCCTACGTAAGCAACAGGAGCCAAGCTGTCGTACTCGGAGGTTTTCGATCCAATTTTATAGATATTACATCGGGAGTTCCTCAGGGTTCACACTTGGGTCCTTTGCTCTATAATGCTTACCTTTATGATATATATGCAGTCATCCATAATTCAAATTTCTTGATGTATGCTGACGATAAAAAAATATATTTGAATATTAAAGATACTAGTGACTGCTATAATCTCCAAGACGATCTTCACCGATTAACAGATTACTATGAAAAAAATTTCATAAATGTAAATGTCTCAAAATGTTTACTCATTTCTTTTTCCCGTAGCTCCAAACCTATTTCACATCAATATTTTTTAAGTAATCAAGCTATACAACGAGTTGAAAGTGTTCGTGATCTTGGTGTGATTCTAGATAAAAAACTTACGTATGAAAACCACATCGAAAATATAGTGAACCGGGCACACAGAAACTTAGGTTTTGTTATCCGCACTTGCCAAGTTTTTAATGATATTGGTAGTATCAAATTAATTTATTTCGCTTACGTTCGTAGTCTCCTTGAATATGCCTCCTCTGTGTGGTCTCCCCAGTATTCCATACACAAGATAAGGCTTGAAAATATTCAGAAAACATTTTTGAGACATCTCAATTGGAGATCCAGATTTACGGACCTTAACTATAAAACTTCTTGTCATAAACATAATATACTTAGTCTTGAGGATCGTCGTTTGTTATTAGATATGGGTATTTTACATGACATTCTTAATGGACGTCTTGATAGTCCTGTTCTGGTTTCTGAGTTGGCCCTTAACGTACCTGGCTACCGCACCCGTCACACGAATCTATCTCTTTTCCATGTACCCACAGTTCGCACCAACTATGCTCAGAACTCTCCTCTGATTCGCTTGACGCGTAATTATAATTTATTTTTCATTAACATAGACATATTTAATTACAGTAAACTCACTTTTAAAACCAAAATTAAAAAACTATTATTTGAAAAAAATTATGTTTCGTTATAAAAAAAAAAATATTTATATTTTTACATTATAATTTTAAATTGTTTCTATTCACTCATATCAAATACACACTTACCCTGTCCTTAAACCTACCCTCACACCCATATACAATCACACACATATTCACATACCTACCAAAACCACACTCCACTTTTTTACACACGCATCCTCACACACAAAAAAAAACTCGCACACATGCACTTCTATAAATTATATTTAACTGAACTGGATTTTTATAATTGTATTTATGTGAAAAACTGATTTGGCTTTATTTTATGTTTTTTTTATTATGTTGTGTATATTTCTTTGTATTGCTGTTGTTTTTCTTAATAAACAAAATAAAAATAAATAAATAAATATCGGTCCCCATATGGACTTTTTTAAAGAAGCGAGTATATCACAATTTTTTTCGTAATTTTACGCGTAGAGTTTTCGAAAAAATGTGATACAAATCAACTCCCTACTATAGCCGCAGTGTCACTGACGCAGAGCCAAGATGGGGTCGTTAAATTTTTCGCCACTATTGTCTCTATCACTTAGCAAGAACAAGTTACAATTGCGGCGTCCCTGACGCGGCTTCTAACCTGGAATGACCCTACATAAATTTACAATGATCAGTTTTACACTTCAAGTGAATGTCCAGGGACAATGAAACATTCTAGAGTAAAAATATATTTTCAAATTAAATATTTTCTGTCATGGTTCGATTTCACTCGAACTCGACATGGTGGACAAACGCGCTGACCATTTACCACTAGGCGGACATATATGACTGTAATAAAAAATTTCGTGTATTTATGCTCACGTATGTACTTACTTATATGATTAACATAAAACATTGTTGAAAGCTTTTGAATGTTAATGCTCTTTGTATTTTTCTCGAGTAGGTATGGTATTTTCAACTTGTATCTGGCTTTAAATATTTTTTTATAAATATCTTTTGACACGCTTAATTTATTCCAGTCAGGTAAGAATGAAACACGTTTTTTTATGATGATGTTACTACTGGGACATTCGCGTGAAGTTTAAACCGGGTTATAAACTTTATTTCCATGTAGCTATATTCATAAAGGGTTTATATTTGTGTTCTCTCCGGATATACTCGGCCCATGCACCCCTCTATGGAACAGAGGTTAAAAACCAACCGTTGTAATTAAAAATGGGCCCAAAGATTATAAGTTTAATTTTTCTAACGTTTCCATTCTCGTTCTTAAATGGAGTACATAGAGATCATCGGATGTGTCTAAGAGACCCTTTCGCCAGCCAACATTCTTGCCTTTTCTCATTCACTATTCTACCTGTTAAAACATAAATTTTTCCTCAATTCTTCCATTTACTGACTTGTGTGAAGAAAAACAGCTGAAGCCTTTATTGAAGTAGATGAGATTCATCAAGAATTGTTTCCATCTTTATTGAAATAATTTGAGATATTAATAACTATCCGGAGAATGAACGAACAGACTAACAATCACGCTCTTTCCCTATATCGAAAATATCACCCTGTCTTTGCGCACAGGCTTGACTTCCTCTATATTCATACATCTTTTCATGCACGCGCGCCGATTACTTCGACTTTTGACAGGACCATCATCAAACATTTATTGGATTTGGTCATGACATGTCTTTCTCAGCTTTCATCGTTTTCTGCATCCATCAAGATTTGCATTGTACATTTTTTCTGCTTCTTGCCATCTTGCCTTTCTTTCACCGTCCATTCGGTCCACATGTCCAAACTAACGCAGAACTGATTTTTTGATTTTCCTGATAATACATATCTTAGTCTTACACAATGCACGGATCTTGTCATTTTTGTGCACTTATCGTTGGTATTTACCACACATTTGCTTGAGAGATCGTATTTAGACAGCATTCAGCCAACTCTTATCTTTGTTTTTCGAATTCTGTATTTCGCTTCCATACATAAGGGTCGGCAGTAGGACTGCATTGTTGAAGGTTAATTTTTCCTGCTGCGACGTATGTTCACGGCACTCATCCGCCTTTCAATATTATTTGTTTATTTTATTTTACTTTCAATTTTTTTGTTTACATTTGATACATTTTTCGTAACATTTAACACTTTATTTGTGAAGACAAAAAAATCCCTATAGGCCATGGCCTGTGGGTGGGAATATAAAAATACATCAAAATATATTTCTCAATATGTTTATCCCTAGTAAAGTTATCACTTTCTAGATCCACAAATTCTTCCAACTGTTTCACGATATTTTTAATTTGGTTATAATTACATCAAAACATTCCCATTCGATCATTTATCAGCAGATCGCTTCTCTTGCATACATCGTACATAATAATGGAGCAGATGAAATTTAAGTAAATAAATAAATAAAAACAATGTAATAGTAGTATATCCCTGTAATGTGACATTATTATTCCAGAAGTGTGCAAATTGCATCATCCATTTTACTTTTTACATAATTCTCTATCACCATTACATAACAGATATTATTATCCCCTGAATATTACACAATGGAGATTTCGGGATATGAACTGCCTATTTTCTGTACGTGGCAATAGGGCATCATAAAGTCTAATTTGTTTTACTTTAGCTAAATTATTGACGGTAAATTAAATGTGTTCTTAGTGAAAAATATTTAAATAAAATAAAAGGGAGGTAAGTTATGGGTCCACTTTAAATTAACATTCAATCCCAAAATTATTGAACAAACAGTATTTTTTCTTTGCAGTCTCAATCTTGGGGATTGGTTTGCAGCAAAGTCCTGCATCTTGTCCTCCATTGGTCTCTATTTTCTGCAGCCCTCTTCAGCTCGACATAAGAGGCGCAGTTAAAATCTACGCACACTTGCTCTAAATATTCCCGTCGAGGGCGCCCTCTATAATTTGTCTCCTTAGCCATTCCCTCTATGATGTCGTGCAGGAGACCCTCATGGCGCATAATGTGGCCGATCCGTCGGGCTCACCTCTCTGAAATGGTTTTGATTAGGTGCCTACCTTCTTCGATTCTGTTGAGAACCTCGTCATTAGTGATGTGGTCTCTCCAGCAAATTCCTAATATTTTTCTGTAGCACCACATCTCGAAGGCCTCTAGTTTTATGTCTCTTTCGGTAAGGCACCATGTCTCACAACCGTACATCAATATGCTCCATACATATGTCTTGGCAAGTTGCTTGCGGAGTTTTAGTTTGATATTATTTGACTCAAAAATCTTTGATTTTTTGTTAAACGCAAGCCTCGCTCGGTGTATGCGGCAGTCGACTTCTCTTTTAGTTCTCCCATCCCAGGTGATCCTGTTTCCAAGGTACACAAACTCTTTTGCGTTTTTCAGAGTTGCTCCTGACATTACTATATTTATTTGTTGCTCATTACGGGGCACAGCCATTACTTTGGTTTTGCTCCTGTTTATTTTCATATTATATACAACAACAACAACAACAAACCATCACGCCGTTTCCTTGTAGGGGTAGGCAGAGAGGATAGAACGCCATAACACTCTATCTTGGCTTACAGACCTCGCTTCCTCTACATTCATACATCTTCTTATGCACGCACGCCGCTTATTTAATACAATAAACAAATATATCACAGCGTTATTATGCACTAACCGATGAAATGAGATACCGAATTCTAGGATTTTTTTTTTGGGTTAAATTTGTCCACAGTTTCACTGTACAACTTGGAATTTTCAAAATTTATATGAGCTCTGCACACGGTTACAAGTTTGAAGCGATTGTTGTGCCGAACTTAATCAAATTTCGTATTAGTTAAATTTTGACTAATGTTTGACACGAGACCACGCCCACTTCACAAATTTAGGTATTTAATATATCTGTGGAATAAACCAAAAGTTATAATTATGAATTTTAACCCAACTCAACTTAAAAGCTTACTTACGGAGAAATCTTTATTTGAACTTAAAATATTTTTAAGTACTAAAATAAATACTAAATCTTAAGGATTTCAACCGAACTATTTAAATATTTGGTTTAGAGAACATTCCACTTAATCCTTATTCCTTTGCTCTGTTATTCTATTATTTGATATTCTACCTTCTACCCTTCTGCTACTCTCTTTACCGCTAAAATAAAATATTCACTTTGTGTGCGAACAGGAGAACATTAATTCTTCATACAAACCCTCTTCTTACTGACCCATAAATGTATTTAAATTACGGGAATTAAAAACCCTTTGTCTTAAAAATAGGCAGATTTCACTGGGATCTAACTATGACAGTCAATCTATTAAAATATAGTTCAAATATATAATAGGTATAAATCATGTAAACAAAATAAAAATTCGTACTTTAAAAAAATTGGGTTAATGATATTTCAACACATAATGTTTTCAAAAAAGTGCTTAGCGCAGTAGACATATATATTATGTCAGAAAAAAATTCTGGATCTTCTTTTTGCTACCATTAAGAAAATAAAAAGAACTAGCGGACCCGACAGACGTTGTCCTGTCCAAACGTTGGTTGCCTGCTATTAGCTGGTTCAGCAAACATTTTTTTTGTTATTCAAATTTTCTTGAAACAATTCATAAATAAATCTTGCAACAGAGAGGGAAAATATTTTTGAGAAGGGAAACTAGGAAAACTAATAACCTAGGGAGAGAATGAACCCAGCCAGTCTGCAAACATTTGGACAAAGTCAAAACATTGTTGAATTTATAAATAATGATATGAAACTTAATGTATGTAACCGCAAAAAATACAATAATATTTCCAATAAAAACGACGAAGAAAGCTCATGTAAAAACCAACAACAAGTTTTTTCAAAATATTTATACAAAAACTATTGTCTAACCTTTATTTGGTCACAAAACAAAAAAAGAAGGAGCTATATTGTGTGTTCAGTTTATTTTCCGTACAATATTGGGTCCTGTAAGGATCATCTTGTTATATACAAAAGTGATATATGGCTGAGAAACCGTTTGAGAAAAATAGCGAAAGAGTAGTATTGGATATAAATTCAGGACAATCAGTTCTACGGGACTTTCTGTTTATTGGTAAATTTTAATAGTGGATGCGAGGGTTGGATGGATTTACGGTATTGTCGGTTTTGATCTCCCCCGGGTCGACAAAGGTCACGGGGTCAGCGGGATGGGAAAACATTCGTGAAATTCGTAGGGGATGGATAAAATAATAAACCGAGGCCTATTTGTACAGGACTTTGGTGATGTTCATATAATCCGGAGCAGTGTACACAAGCTGGCAGATAATCGCCTTACACAGAGAGATGGAAGGATATTGCAGACTTTTGTTGTGGCCCAGTGTACACACTCTGAATGACCCAATGTATATGAAAATTAAGAAAGTTGTCATCAAGACATGTGAAAAGTACCAACAGCGAACAGCAGATTAATAAAAGTCCTTTTTGAAAGAATACCATCTAGGGTTTTTACTAGGTATCGTTAGATGAAACAGTGATACGTTTTATTTATTTATTTAATTTTTTGTACATAATGTTATTTGTACAATGACGGGTTTATTGCCAAATGGCAATTTCTTCCAACCAACCAATAAAATAAAAGTATTATTTTAATAATTCAAGTTACAGAACATATTCAATAGAAAAAAAAGATTAAAAAGTTAAAGATACATAAAAATATAAATAAACGTATTTGTTTATAAATTACCTTAAATCAAAACTATTACTCAATGGATAAAAAGCAAAAAGAGGAAAGAGGAGAAAGGAAAGGAGGAGAGATTAAGGAAGAGAAAGGAGATATTTCTTCAGACGTGATTTAAACAGAGATAATGTAGTAACATATTTGATGGTGGATGGGAGATGATTCCACAGTCGAGCCGCATTTTACGTTTTACTGTCATATTGGTGGAACATGGGTTCCTGATTTATCCGTGGAAGGGTCATGAAAGGATTGCAAGTCCGAGGTTCGAACCCGGCTCTACCGCAACTTAATTTCCACTTTAAAACATAGTTATTTCTGACTAAATAAAAAATGTTTCTCAAAAACAATACAATTCAATTAATTTCTTTAAAATAACAAATACATTACAAACTAAAATTCAAACGTACACAATATAAAAATAAAAAATACAAACAGAAACTTTTGTCAAAATAGGAGAATCCGGTTCCGGGAAACCCCTTCGGATACGTTGGACAGATCGATATCTAGAGCGATGTTGATCAGCATAGCGGTAGTCCTTCCAACAGGCATAACAATCGGCAGGTTGGTCCTGCATATTGACATATAAAACAATTTTTGCTGACGCTGTCATAGGTAATTATCAGGAACATACAATTAAGGTGGCAAGAAAGTAATTTAGTAATTAGATTATATGCCTAGTTTCAAAACGCTATTTTACATTGTTTCTTTTAATTATTTAGTTTCATTTAGTTTAGCCGGTCCTAAGCCACAATGTCTCGCAGGATAGCCGCTGGTACAGCGCAGATTTGAACTGTGCAGTTTTTTGGTTCGAAGTATATACATAAGGCGGAATGTTTTTTTTCCTAAATACATTTAAAAACAATAATTACAGTATCTGCTCACACGTATAAAGACTGAGTGCAAAATCCTGTTCAAGTAAGCGAATGTGTATGGAATGATATCATTAATTCTGACCTTAATTATGAAATAAATTAGTGCAATATTTTAACCGAATGAAATTTGTAAATACGTCTGCCTAGAGGGCGCCAGGCAGTGCCATTTTTAATAAATATGGATATCATGCGATTAATAACAAGAACGGTTACATAAAAAATCGGTATTCAAATTAAAGAAAATTTCATAAACTGGTTTAAAATAAATGACGCACGACTTTATTATTAGGCGCATTACGTTTGTAGGTGACAATTTTAGATTTCATAATATTATTTTTTAAAAAACAAAAATTTTACCCTTATCGCATTAAACGGTGCATTAGGCACAATATGACCTACTTAATTAACTCCTGTGTGCCTGTGATGTCACATTAGTCTAAATACGATACAAGACATGACATCCGTCTTTTGCTTGAGGTAACACGATGTTACACCACCGCGCGCAAATGATTTTTTTACCACAGCCTTTTAAAAATTAATTGCGGTGTATCTTGATCATCCAGTAAATGTTACGGTGATCAGTCTTACACTTAAAATATCTGTCCAGGGCTGGTATTCTGAACGGAATTGCACGCAAAGAGATCGCTCTGAGTGAGTTTAGAACGTAAATACGCGTTGAAAATGGGTTTTCTACGCACGTTTTTGCATTCAGAATACCACCCCAGGACATTGAAGAAATTTTTTTTGTATCAGTTAATTTTATCAGGATTAAATGTGTTTCGAATCCCACTCTACCTCAACTTGATTCCATTTTTCAAGAGTGAGTTATTAATAACTCGTTGAAAATAGCCCTCAAAATGTAATATTTGAGTAAATCATAAGAACGTAAATATTTCTGTAAAAAAAAATGCTGCAATCCTGCAATGTATAAATTGTAAATTATTAAAGAGTGAATAAATCAATCGCATGCACTAACAAATATGTTTCTACGGTATCTCGGTTTAAATCACGCCTGAAGAAATAACTCCTTTCTCTTCCTTAATCTCTCTTCTAATTCTCTCTCTTTATTTAATTTTTCAATTGAAGACAAGTATCAATATAAATCACAGATTCAGTCCCTGGTATCTAGATTAAAAAAAACTGTGTCATGTCTTTAGCTCACTCAGAAACATCCTGGACGTTGGCATTCTCAAAAATGTCTACTTTGCGCTTTTCAGTCAGTGGCTGCCTATGGCATAATTGGTTGGGGAGGTTGCGCGACAATTGTCATGAACCCCCTCAAGATGCAAAACCTAATTCTTAGAGTTATGCTTCGGTGTCCGCCGGTTTACTCATCTGAACCATTATTTTAATTATTAAAGGTACTTAATATCCGACAAATTTATATTCAGAAAGTATTGACAATCTTCTGGTCAGACGACTACGGAAGGAGGTACCAACAGAATGCTCGCACGAGGTTTTCGCGTAACCTAAACTTCTTAATACCGAGAACGCGTACGATGTTTGCTCGGAGACACTTTTCGTATATAGCTCTAAGAGTGTTTAACGTCTTGGATGAACATATTAAGTTCTCCAAAACAACGTCTTTATTTAAGATGAAGATCCGTAATTGGATTTTATTTCTTTCTTTTAAACTTTTGTTTCATTCTCAAATTTATAAATATAAACATACCGACAGTAAAATAATTTAAATTTTGCTTCATTTCATCGCGCTTAAGTAGAAAATTATGTAGGCATGCTATGCTCACAAGCCCTACACAGAAGACAAGTAATTACTGTAATGAATATTCATTTCACTCGTAGGTAACAACTTGTTAAAGTTTTGACATTTTGAAAGTTATGTTTGAGACGATGTTTTACAATAATTTGATGTTTGTAAGCTCACGTCGCGTCGTGTGTATAGTGTACATATACAATACAGCACTGAATATTGTGTTTGATATTGGTCTGGGGCGGAAATTACACTTTCAGCAATGCAAGGCACGATGCTATATGCACAATGATGCACTTTGTGCATTTTATACATTATGATCTCGAGCTAATGTTATCAGCACGTACTTTATGTTATATAAATACATTTATGGAAATTTACAATTCTTGTTTAAAATCGTAAAAAAAAATTCAAAATATTGGTTGAATCTCATATCACCTTCCTGATTTACGAGTTTTATTGATTTTTGCTCTGTGCAGGCGGATTAAGAACAAGCTTCTAAATGGCTTCTCTTAAGTCGAAATTCTGAATAAGGCAATAGAGTGGAGATAAATCCGTCTCGTATCGTCGTAGTTGGCTTGTCCGCCAACCATGCTTGAGGTCCTAAGCTCGATTCCTGGCAGGTTGGAAGCGAAATATTGATTTTGAAGGTGGTTCCACACCATAATGTTTCAAAGTTCTTATGGGCCTGCCACACACTCGACGAGTGGCATGGAAAGTAGCGAATAAAAGAGGCAGAGACGTAGTGTGGCAACATTACTCATCATGCCGCACGTCATGCTCCTCGTCGTGCCCACCGTTCCCTATTTTGTCGGTTTTTAAGCGCAAGTCAAAGGACCGGCAATATGAGCGCGAGTGATTGGCCACGTAATCGCGCATTGAGCGCTGACACAAGACGCACGCGTCATTTTTGAATAATGTATATTTCTTTGTACGACATTGATATAATTAGCTATACTGAAAATACATAGCGTGCACGCTGTCACAGTTTCAAGTCCATTGTTGAGACAAACAAATGACAAGTGCGAAGCGTTGTGATCAATTGCGCAAGTAGAGCAGTGTGTGGGCAGAGAGGGCAACATCGGGCAAGACGGCGGCTGCGCGAGGAGCTAAATGAGGAGCAGCGTAAGGCGCATAGTGTGGCGGGGCTGTTAGACTAGTACCTGAAGAGTAAGAATGATAACTTTATCACTTGGTTGTCCGAGTGGTTAGTGGGATTGAGTGGTTTGTGGCTGGATAAACCGCCGGTTGATAAAGATCTTCTTATCGTACACCTCACCTTGTGCTTTCCCTACTTAAAATCTGCAAATATTTATTTATTCTCCTCGTCGCTATGACCATGGGTAGCTACGGTTGCTATGAGAACAATTATCCGTATCCATAACAGACAATATTAACAATATTGATTATTTTTCTTCGTGATTTATCTGCCTGCATTCGCACACCTGACCGCCGCTGCATTCATAAAGATTCATCCCCGCACCGATTTAGTAAAAGTGCTGTGTTTTGTGTTCGCCGACATTAACGAAGCATGGATATGGTAATGGCGATGATATTGATTTAGATGTTATTTTGTTTTATATTTGCATCTCTATTTCTTCCTATACTTTCTCCATTTTGATTCTAAAAAACCATTCTCACAAAAAAATTAGATCAATACTTTCAAAAATTTTACATACGTTTTTTTTACATCATATTAACTAAATTATAATTTATTGTAAGAACAATCGGTTTGCATTCATAAAAATATGTGTGAATTTATAAAAAACTTGTGAACATGATATCTTATCATCTCTCGGCCTCCGTGGTGTAGTGGTCAAGACGCTTGACTCACGCACGTAAGGTTCTGGGTTCAATTCCTGGTGAGAATACAAAAAAATAAATTAGATTTTTCTCAAGCCTGGGTGTTCTGTGATGTAATTTACCACTGTAATTGGGCCTCCTGGCCTGTTGCGGTGCAAAAATAAATAAAATAAAAATAAAATCTCTGCATGGTATAAGTATTAACATAATGCTGAAGGCTAATTGCATCACAGAACCTAAAGTTAAAAAAATGTTTAACGCTAAATAATAATTGTTTAGTTTTTATCAAATGAACTAACTGGGTAATCAATTTCGAAAAATTTACTCCTTATGTAAAGAAACAAAGTCTATAATGCGGCACACGTTTAACAAAATAAACGCGCAATTCACGACACGAGTTCGTGGCGGATGATCAAAGGATACTAAGGTGCGAAGTGAACAGTGGTTGTGGGTACAAAGGATGTAGAGTTGTGACAAAATTTTAACAATGCATACCCACATAATTCGCAACCAACTCCAGTGATTTAACTTAAAACTTTTAAAATATTTTTATTGGTGTAACTGGTCAATCAATACGTCAATCATTGTGTAAGTATGGAAATTAAACACATCAACGTTTATAACAAGTTCAAACCATTTATTTATTGTAGCTTAATGCATAGGTATTATAAGTTTTTGATTGATATAATTTTTTTATTTCTTAATATCTATAATTTGAAATATTATCACTATAAATCTTTTTTGTTTACAAAAAAAAGTAACGAAAAAGGTCCCGAATAAACATAGGAAACTCCTAGCAAGACGTGAAACAAAAAAACCTCCGCTTTTTGCAAAAACAGTAAAATAAATATCTATGTATATAATAAGGCTCCCAAAAACTTTTAATGTAAACTAATTTCTCGTCATTGATGGATTTTATTAAAGAATGTAACTCGGAAGTCTAAAACTTATGACCAATCATTGGCTCACTGTATAATGAACATTAAAATAAACATAATTTATTTTTTTTCCATTTGTGTTAAAAATTAAATTAAATAGAAAAAATATTTATAGATCAATCGTAAAACATAATCTTTCTTCATAATTTACATAGACCCTAAATTAAATTTATAGTATACAAGTAGGCATGTAAAAGAAATTCGTTCTCAAGGATTTTTATTTACAGCAAAATATTTTCCTGTAAAAAACATCGTAGGCCACAGTAAATAGCGGGAAAGCTCATTTCATATCCCATTAGTTTTCTCGCGTTTTTATTCAAATTACGTCCCCGTACCACGTCGAAAAATGTTTCCCTAAATGTTTTTGATAAACTCATTTTTTTGGACTGAGTTTAGTATTAGATAAACTTAATAGGTAGTTTATGGATTTTTAAATAAATATTATTATAGTTTTTCCTTGTCATTATTTTTTAAACAAAGTTTTTTATATTTCCAGAAAAAATAAATAAACTGCAAAATATTCTCAATGGTCTCGACTGAAGGTTTATAAGTCTAATATTCTGCATTAAAATATTTCAAAATTACTCCGAAATCATTTTTAAATGGAATATTTGTTTATTTAAACGCCTTGCAGGATTTTATTTACATAAATAAATATAATGTAAGAAACGTATTTTACAAAAAAGTAGGTAATGAATTGAGAAGAACAAACAAAATGTACATATTAGTAAAAAATAAATACGTATACATACATAATGTATTGAAATGGAGAGAGCAAAAGTGTTTTTTTTTTACAAAATAATCTTAAAATTAGAAGTTAGTGAAATCATAATAATGATTACAGAAATTAGTTAATAAAAGGTACCCAATTTAAAACAAAAAATAAGTATTTAGGTATTTAAATTTGAAGACAGTGAATTGATATTCAGTCTTTTAAAATTCACAAGTACCATATTAAATATATCATTTGCGTAATAATTTGCAAACACACGAATTAGCATCATTAGCGAGTGTGCGCTGTAGCTTGTTGTGGATACATTTACATACTATAAGTTTGACCGTTTACATGGCTTTTTATTTGATAGTAATCATTCTATCATATTGTATTTTTTCGGTAAAGAACACAAATATCCCATTAATGTGTGAATGAATTTATTTGATAAAAAATAAAAAACATTAAAACAGTCAAGGAATTACACTAATGAGTTTTCAAGAAAATTTGTCAATACACCTTCAAAGGTCCCGCCCCGTCCCATTTTGAGATCGGACCGCCAGCACACGCGTCTTGCAAAATCTTAAGTACTTTCCACTTGGGGGTTGTTTACGACCCCTTCCCCTTCCCGGGAACGGTCAAAAGTTGTCCAAGGGATAATAAAGCGACTTGAAGTGTGTTTGTTAACCATTTTGCTGTGCTGTCTTCACGTTAAGTTTCCCGGCCACTGCGATGAAGCTCGTATTAGACTCTCAGTGAAAATTTATTGGGCCACGAGAGTACAGTTAACGAGGGAATGAAGTATCCGAAATGTACCTCTAGGAGGCACTGCAATTCGTAACCACTTCCGACATTGTAACGGAGGGTATAACAAAAAATAAATAATTCCCTGAATTTTTTACTTCAAATTTATGGTAACTATTATACTCGTACAAAGGTACCTGTTTTTTTGTATAAAAAAATCTTAATTCTTGCGCTCTAGTCTATGACGTATAATTTACTAGACACGTTTCAGGCGCGTAATAGATGTCATTTTAAGTCGTGTGTATTTAATTGCCTTTGATAAAAAAATGTCTCGCTAAAAACCATATGTTTTTCTGCGCATTTGCTGATCTGCAAAAAGTGTTTAATAGAGTTAAAATAGATTTAAAAACAAAGTCATTTATTTATTTAACCAAAATATATCATAACAAATAACGAAATATTTAAGGTGTTATATTGGGACAAAATATAAAACCAGGATCCCTCGAGTAATGGTTCTACATTATTAAGTTATAATACTCTATAATAGTAAGAGTATTTGACTCTTAAACATAGTTTCACGGATGTGAAAGATGTCAATCTCCAAAGTGATAACGTTCAGCTGCCTGACTGCTCTTCCAATTGATAAAACGAGAGACAGGTTGGTTCTGGAAGCCGGGAGGTAATACAGTCTATGCTGGTTAAATTATAGAACGTGTTTGATTATGGAGTGAGCGTAAGTCTGACACGGGCTATTGCTTCTCTGTAAAGGACAGCACAGTATGTGTTGGAATAAATGGATCATACATATTGTGGTTCGGCATTTCTAAAGGCGTCAAATAGGGATGTGTGCTGTCACCATAGCTGTTTTATTTTTTTTACATTTTTTTTGCACCACAACAGGCCAGGTGGCCTAATTATAGTGGTGAATTACATCACAAAGCACCCAGGCTTGAGAAAAATCACATTTTAATTTTTGTGTTCTCACCGGGAATCGAACCCGGAACCTTCCGTGCGTGAATCAAGCGTCTTGATCACTACACCACGGAGGCCGTTAAACGTATATATCGACAACTGTATGAAAGGGCTGAAAAGTTTAGGAATGGGAGCGAAAATGGGTGATTCAACTGTCCATTGTCTTTTGCCGTGCTTCTTGCTAAAAAAGAGGACCCAAAATTCTTAGTGACAAAAGTCTAAGATGTAAGCAAGGGAAGCGATTTGCTGATGAATGTCGATAAATCGAATGTGATGACTTTTGAAAGAAATGAAAGCATGACTAAATGTGAAATCACTGTGAATGGGGTTATACTAAAACAGGTAGAGGAATTTGTGTATCTGGAAGTATGTTTACCAGAGATGTAAAAATCGAAAAAGATATTGAAAGGATGGAGAGTGTCTGGAATGATGAACGGTTCACTATAATCAATCTTTGCAGGTTTGACGCAAGAGGCAAAATTAGCAGTTCACAATAGAGTCCTGGTACTGACCCTGATGTATAGGAGCGAAGTATGGACTTGTAAAAACAGGAATGAAAGTAGTATCATCAAAATCAGGAAAAGAGCTCTGCGTTGGTTTATACATGTAGAGCGAAAAGACGGCAAAAAGATTTAAGATTCGAATGTTGATAGATGCAGAAAAAAAGGAAGACCGAGGAAGAGATGACGTGACCAAATCCAACAAATATTTGAAGATGGACATGTCAAAAGTCGGAATAATCGGCGCGCGTGCATGATAAGATGAATGTAGATGAAGCGAGATATGTATGCAAATACAGAGTAATATGACGTGCTATCTTCTCTGCCCGCCCTCATGGGGAACGGTGTGATGGTTTGTTTGTTTGTTGTTTTGTTTGTAATTGCCTTTCTTGTCTTCATTCTCTAACGGAATTTAGATGTTATCAGATGTGACGCTACGAAAAATAATTCCGCCGTGTGTAATGAGAAAATGCTCTAATTACTCTTTTTTTTTTAAAATCATAAATATCATAAAAAGTACATGTTTTTGTTATATTCTAAACATATCTACTTTTACACATCTAGTAAATGTTATCACTGTAACTCTTTAAAAAAGAGACTAACTCTTGTGCTTGGAGAGTGACTTACACTGTTTTAGTTGTTTATTTATAAGAGTTTATAAAATTTTAAATACGAGTACATGAAAATGAAAAATAAAAACATAAGATAAATAAAGAAAAAAACATAAAACTAAGCTTACTAAACTAAACTTTGGTCGGGTTGTGGTCCTGTGGCTAGTGTCTTGGACTCACGGACCAAAGGTCCGTGGTTCGAATCCTACTCTACCCCAACTCGATTCCATTTTCTAATAGTGAGTTATTTACAACTCGTTGAAAATGGCCCTCAAAATTAAATATTTGGGTAAATCATAAGAACGCAAATATTTCTTTTTTTTAAAAAAAAAAAAAAACTAACTAACATATAACTTTGACTAAGAAAAACAGTTAATACATCGATATCATTTTATTCGTAAATACATTCCTACGTTTTGAATAAGTTAATATTATTCATATTTTAATTTACATTTTTCAATATAAATTTTAAAGTACATAATATATTTACGATGGCAGATGCAACTAGTGATAAAAAAAAATTGTGTGAAGAGATTCTAGTATTTTCAAAAAATATAATATCTGCGAACATTGGATTGTGAGGACTCCATACTGGCAAATCATATTCTGTGTTCGAGTTAAATATAGTACTCGTTGGTAATGATTTGTTGTAAATTTTGTTACAATGCACACACTATCAGAGATAAAACAAATAACGAATAGATTCGCAGAACCAGCAATGTGTACGCCGTGAGATGGAGTAGGCAAAGAAGACAATTTTAGAGAGAACACACAATAGAGCGAGACTTACCAAGGTCGTGATGCACGAGATTCCAGAGGGTGGTCTATCACCAAAGAGATGTTGAGAAAGTTGAATAATATTTCGTTCTCCAAAACAAAAGCCATTTTCATGAAAAGTGTTCAAGTTTGGATTTTGTCTAACGGAAGAGACCATTGCAGGATACTGCTGCAAGACAATGTATAGATTTATATACAATTATGTGTGTTTTCCAGATGTTTATTAAAAGAAGGGTTTATGAAATAGTTTTTATGTTTAGTATTCTTTAAATGCATGTTGTATCCCAACTCAACATTAGGCCTTAGCCTTGTATGGTCAGGGATACGTTTTATTATATTTTCAATACGTATTGTTGTATGAATAAATAAAATGGATTGAAACAAATATTTTGTTAAGATGCAGTACATATAAGTCAAAAAAAAAAGATTTTACTCAGGAAAAACCTAAAACAACAACATGGAAAAAGTGTATTTGGAATCATTTGTCACGTTACTAATGCATATTTTTTGCCGAATAAGTAAAACAAAGACTACCGTTTTGTCAGAAAATAAAATGATTCACCAGTTAAGTTTCGGTCGTTAGTCTTCATTCCGAGATAAATCTATTAAATGGATTGTCGGAGGATTTTAGTTGGTGGGCGGGTGACGTCACTTAGCTTCCGCTCTACGCCACCGGATGTTGGGGGAGCATCTTTGTTTATGGTCCAATTTGGTGCGCTAAGCGTTTTCAGCAATAAGCGTTTCGATCGTTCTAAAAAGCAGAGATAACTGTTTTAAAATCGATGGCTACGGACATCCGCTGTCATCCCTCATTCACATTTTTAAAAACTGTTATGAGAATGTTTTCAAATTATGGGAGGGTTAAATGCCTGTATATTTCAGAGCGTAGTTGTAAACTGTGCGCATCGAGATAAACTTAAAATGCGGTGTAATGGAGTAATATTATTAACTGGGTACCACTTAAAATTTCTGTGACCGGACGGATAAAAACTGCATTTCTACGTGTGAATTAGAACCCAAACTTTTAAAGAGGGTTTATGATTCGATGGCTACCCTTAGGAAGAAATCATAAAAAGGTAAATCGAATGAAGATAAATCCTCCTTGAAGTGTACTGCTGCAGGTTCTGGGTTCGATTACTGGCGGGGAAGATGTAAAATATTAGTTTAAAATGTGATTTTACACTGCAATGCTTCATTATTCATGTTAAAGCGCCAGAAGCGTAAAACTGACCACTTAACCTTCCATGTAACAAAAATTATATTGATATGCTCCATTTGGAGTACCGATGTAGTGCTCTATGCACCACTGAGTGCGGATAGGGAAATGCTGAAGATAATTGACATATTCTCGTGTTACGAAAAAAAACAGTTTTTAGTATAAAATAGATCTCGTGACACCAATGGCTACACTCGATGAGGATCATGAAAAGGGTAGTTGAGTGAAATTAGTGCATTTTATCACCATGCATGTACAAAGTATCTACTTCAGGATTACCTTCTTTGAACACAAATATGCTTAGGCTATCAAGGCCTTGATTATGATGGGAAGATAAAGACGTCATACCCTCACCTTGACGGTATAGCTGAAGATAAATTCGCTCTAGTGTTTACAAAGATGTACTACCAACCCCCCACCTTCAAGTTTTGGGTAGGTGCATCGATATGAAACAAGGGGAAGCGTACGTCACGGTACCCATATCTTCGCTCTAAAATGATATAGCTTCAGTATGACGTCATAGTTGAAGATAAAAGTCTCCCGACCGACTACAAAGATATGCTACCGATATCCCTACCATCAAGTTTTGATGTAAGTACATCGGTTTATACCAACGGGTCTAGAACCCCTCGATACGTTTATCTACGCATTAAAAGTGTAAAAAATTTTGTTCCACAGAGCAATTTTTCATTTCATTAAGATTTATTAATATTTTTGGTCGTTTTGAAGTTGGCATTTTTTTTCTTAAGAGCTTTTTAAAAATATGAGAGAAAAATAAGTAAATTTTCAAGTCGAATTAAATTCTGACAACACTGCCAGTTTCCGAAACGAGTGGCTAGATGCAGTGGCTAGACTAGCTAGATGCTGCCCTATTGACATACAAGTGCATCTAGCCGTAAAATGTTACCAATGTAAAAAATAAATTGAGTTTTTATATTTTTTCCATCTCTTTTACTATCTTCCGGAGTATACGTATCGAGACGTTAATGGCGCCGGCTTTGTAGTCACTCGGTAGATAAATAAAGACGATATAAAGCATATCGTCTTGGAAAGTCTTTCAAAAATCATGTTCAAGCGAGCATTTTTTACTTGAATTGGGATTTATTGGAGTTTATAATTGCTTTGAAGTGCTTTTTATCGCAGGAGCCTATTTAAAATATAATGAACTATTTTAAATGTTAATGAAGTAAGGAACGCGGACTAATTTTTGCGGTCATTCATTGGATCGTTTCGATCATACGATGTTGATATGGCAAGTAGGTAGAACATACTGAGGAAGATACAGATATAACAGAAGTTAAGTATACCATCTCGATATATACATGTGAAGATAGCGTTCATAATCGAGGCCCTGATTATAGATAGCTGCCTCGGGTAGCTTTCCTTGTTCAGCAACTAACAATTTTTGTATGTGGACACCGCCAAGGAGACATAAGTCCACAGATGCGGTGTGCGGTATGTGGTGGGCTAGCTGTACTATGCATGTGGTTTCGGGTTCGTTTCCAGGCATGCTCCACGGGAAACATTTATTTAATGGGGTTTTTTCTCTCTGCAATATTTCAGTCTATGCATTGACTACTAAAGTCATAACAAAGCATCATGCCTTCCTGTAAAGTTCAAATAATATTTTAACTTACACTACCATATGCATGTTAGGTGAGTAAAAGATAAACGTGATGATTTGTGAGAGTAAATTATTAAAATCTTAGTACCTACAAGGATATACACCGCATATTTATAATATCACATGGAATAACCGAATTGAACATGAAAATAGGTTGTTTTTCCATGTCTAGTGTCGCGTACTCACAAACTCACAATCAGAGGTCAGAGGTTCGAACCCCATTTTACCACAACTTGATTCCCATTTTTCAATAATGAGATATTTTAAAACTTCTTGAAAATTATCTCTAAAACCGAAATATTTTTTTTAAATGCATAAATTCTAATATGGTACTTTTTTATAAATAAAACATAAAACGTCTTTTTTAAAAAAGAAAATCAATTTGAACTTAATTCTCCTTTCATCAATTTATCTACAGTGACGATAAATTGAAATTCTGTACTAACATAATGGATATATTTTTGTATAAATTCTCTTTGACCTATTAACTAAATCATTCGTGTCAAAGCACTTGCAATAAATTCGATTTAAAGTAGGTTGTTCAACCTAATGTATTTGTAGATTCATAATACAATATTTAGATTTTTTTAAAAGGAAAAATACGTATTTGCTTTCTTATGGTGATTTACTGAAATATTTCAATTTTGGCTCTATTTTCAACCCGTTGTAAATAACTCACTCTTAGAAAATGTTCAAGTTGGGATTCCCCAATTGATTCCAAGAGTGGGGTTCGAACTTCGGACCTCTGATCTGTGAGTTCGCAAATCTAGCCACGGGGCCAGAAACCAATTCATTATTCAGTTAATTTTAGAATGGCCTAAAAGTATTTTTCAATACATCTAAAATATTTTTATATTTGATAAATAAAAAAGCAATTTAAATATAATTATATCAACTAAACGGTTTTAATAACAATACCATTGAGGTTCAAAACGGTACAAAATAGCTGCACAAAAAACGTTCGAAATAATAGATTGTGCAAAAAAAAATTTGGACAAAAGTACATATGACTGCTTCTTAGTTTTCCAAAAATGGCTTATTTTCATCACAGGTAAATATTTGGAATTAAATCAATACGGATATTTTGGACTATTGAGCCGACCCTATGGTCCAAAGGGAATAAATATTAAATTGTACAAACTGGAAGCCTTTTCAAACGATATTTCAGTTAAATTGAGTCCATAAACATGTACGTAGTTATTTGTAGGTCGTGAATATTACACGAGCTTCTATTTTTACAAGCCTGAGCAAGACTTTCAATTGAAAGTATTTGACAACAGTATTTTATTAATAAATCAAAACGAAGTAAATCAATACGTTATAATTAAATCAATATTTTTACTATTCGTTGTACTCAATGAGCAAAGCCAAAAGCCGTATTTATCCCATAATTTAATCCTCTGCGTTTCAGATATTTTTTTCGTTAGGATTTGAACTTTCTGTTGTGTGATTCAAATGATGCTACATTGGCATTTAGTTTTTTTTCAATAACATTTTTAAAAAGACTTCAAATTTTCCCGAGCAATTTTAAGCGGATCAATGGTTTGAACTATAGTTCTTTATTTCAAATAAATATTTAAGTAATAGAAATACGCATATACTTTAATGCCACGTTTCTTAATAGTTTTCACCAGTGACCGGGTTTCGGTGAAACTTGTAACTAAAAGTGAGATTAAACTAGGTATAAGAATGGGTATATTTATTTATTTACTTAAAATTCAGTTTCACCAAGAAACAAGTCAATCCATAAATATAAATATGTAAATTTATTTCAACAGAGAGGGAAAAAGTTTTCGAGAAGGGAATATGGAAGTCTAGGCATTTACAGGGCTTATGACCTGTCATTGGCTGGTTTAAGTGGCCACTTTACACACTGTGTAACATTCACCATTCTGCCCATGTTTGAACATCCACATTTCCTCAACTCTTCCATCTGTTGACTTTTGTGAAGTGAAAGAGCTGAAACCTTTATCACGTGGGTGAGATTCATCCGGCTGAACCAAATCACCTACTAGGCAACGCCTGGAAACAATTTTCCAATTTTTATACTTCTTCTTTTACCAGGTAGTAATTCAAAAATGTTTGATTATGTCCAAATGCTTGCAGACTGGCTGGATTTCCTCCCTAGGGAGTTGTTCATATTTAAATTTATTTCAACAGAGAGGGAAAAAGTTTTCGAGAAGGGAATATGGAAGTCTAGGCATTTACAGGGCTTATGACCTGTCATTGGCTGGTTTAAGTGGCCACTTTAACCAGCCAATGACAGGTCATAAGCCCTGTAAATGCCTAGACTTCCATATTCCCTTCTCGAAAACTTTTTCCCTCTCTGTTGAAATAAATTTAAATATAAATATGTAATTTCGCAGAAAATGTTTATATTGTCGCGTTGACTGCAACGATTGTACGGTGCGTTCGAATGTTTGATAAGTATTTATTTATGAGCCTGTCGAATAACCAAGTAAAAAATGTTTTTTTCTTGTGTAAGTGTGCACATACAAATGTTTTATTTGAAAACCTCATTTTGCGCATACACAAGAATAGGTTTACTAAAGATTTTAATAGATTGTATAACGTTGTAGTTTAAACGGTTCACAGTTGTTATTTAACATCGTTGGAGCCAATGCGAGTGATATCTTTAACTTTAATATAAATAAATTCAAAAACGAACTAAGCGACAGCATACAGTCATTATCGTTGAAAGTTAGTTATGATTGGTAAATGCAATTATGTATTTTTTAATTTTTATTTAAAATTTTATGTATTATGCTCAAACATGTATTTTTATGTTTTTCAATTTCGATATTGCTGTAATGTAACTTATGACACATTATGTACATTGTTATTTGTAAGTTTGAAATAATTTTTGGTCGAGTATGAAGTATATTTTATAATATTTGTATCATTGTATATATGACTGTTGATGTCAATAAATTTAAAAAAATACTAAAATACTTCAAATAAAAATATGAATATTTATATTTAATACCTTAAAATATAGTTAATTTACTTTCTGCAAACAAAATAATACATCTCTTCACAGCCTATTTTGAAAAATCTTTTAACTTTATTATCAAATTTACAAGCATTATTTGAATCATAATTTTACTGACCTTCATAAAAATGTGACTACTCGTGTTTTTTATATCCCATAGGTTATGAAGGATAAGTTACAAACTCGGTTACCAAAATTTTTTAAAGAAATCTTTTTCGTTTCACATCGAATATATTTTCTTTGAAATGTGTGGAGAAAATAAAAAAATCACAAAACAATGAACATAAGCATTTCAATATTAGAAGTTTTTGCGCACTTGTGATTTATATTCATACTTGTTTAGATTCTGGGGATATTTATTATATTTCAATAACTAATCGTAAATACTTGCGCTAGACAATAAGAATCACATCGTGGTTGAGCGGAATTTGAACTTTGGACGTCCGATCCACGAGTCTGCTATACAATCATGGTACCAAACTAGGTTCCCGTTATTGCATATTTTATAAAATATTCCTTTACTCAATAAGTGCACAAAACAGGACGGCATATTAAATATATTTAGCGGTTTTACACGAAGTAAATATTTGTTATATAATTTAATAGTTACAATCAAAACAAAATAAGTACTTTTTGTTTACCCAAATAAGGACATAAACAACAGCGAAAAACGATATCGCCGCGCCGCAAAACGTATGTTAATAAATCAACGAAAAAAATCTTCGCATCCGCTTTTCCAGCTTCGTCGTGACAAAAAATTGTAACATTTCTAGTACGAGCATACACACATTCATCTAATCGCGTAATCTCATAAAAACGTATAATAAATTAAATTACCCAAAAATAATAAGGGTCCCCTGGCTTGACACAGGAAAACTGACAAAAACAGTACGGGGCTTCCTTTATAGGGTTGTCAAACTTTTACCTTGCGCGTGCGGTGCCAGCCTTGCGCCACCTTTTGTTGGCGGCCGACAGAGGCGCTACTGTCGCCTGAATAATGTAGTTATGTGACAGGTCCCGTCCGACGACCAATTAACTCGGCGAGGAAATACAAACGCGGGCCACGACTTATGAACCCCGCCATGCTAGAGTCGGGAGCATAGTAATATTTATGAGTTTTATTTCAGTGGCATCTATAGAATAAAAAGAGTAAATACATTAACAAGGTTTTTGTTGTAATTCATAAGATTATAATTACTGCCATTGAATTGATTACCGTAAAATTTCAAACGTATTTCCTATGTAATATATGTGAAAATTCTTCATAACTAAAATCATTATTGGTGCATTAAAAAACGGATTGAATGACTGACTACTTACCGCCATTTTTTCAACCGTCTTAAAAACAGAAACACTATGATATTTTAAATTTTTTTTAAATGAGTATTTACTAACATATTTCCCTTAATTTCCCCTTATTCGAACGTAATGGTGCATAGGGCACTGCATTGTTGTATCGATTGGAGTGAATCTTAATATTTTTGTTAACATAAGGTTACGATGATCAGTCTAACGCTTCAAGCGCCAGTCTAAGGAGTTTGAAATATTGCAGTGTAAAAATAACTTTTCAAATAAATAATTCATGTCAACTGCATACACGCTGACCATTATTAGATCACGTGGTGAGTAAACATAATAATTATGTTTTTAAAAATCGAGAATTGTTTTTGTCTATAACTTGTTTTTGTTTTTAAATAGATAAACATGTAAACAATTCATCTGCTGTTTACGATTTAAATGTAAGATTTTGAATTAACTAAATTTTAAATATCAGAAAGCTTGTTGAAAAGAGCAGAAAACTTATGCATTAATTTGACAAATACTGGATTTTGGTTAAAAAACATAACATTGAAATTTAATACTGTCCGCAAATAATTTTATTTACCTTAAAAAACAGAGTTCAGTTATTTTATACGTAGAAAACAAAAAGTATGTAATCAAGCAGATTCTAGAAATAATACTCGTACTACTCGTATTTTCCCTTCGATGCGAAATATCATCCCCGGTCTGACACGAAGTTATTCTACATGGGCACTTTTTATAAACACTGACGCGTCGGCCATACTTAATTTCCATCATCTAATAATCCCTTTGTCTATCGGAATGTACCAGTATCACGCAAGTACAAAAGTTAGCTCCGAAGGGATAATAAACTCAACCCGATTATTATTATCTTCTTACTGCAGATGGCGTTGGATGCAGTATAATTATTTGACGTCTGTCGAGAAAAGGATCAGGATAGGGAGGGGTAACATGCGCCTAACCGATTAATATTTGTATCGATAACTTGTAACCGGTTAAGAGACAATATATTAATTCAAATCGTGTTTAAAACGAATAAATTTATTTGTTATATATACGGCCTAATCCAATCACAACACTTAAATGAAGAAATAATTACATAATAAACTGAAAAACCAGAACATAAATACATGTATCAATGACAAAATAAAATAAAAACTATTAAAACAGTACATTAAAAAAACACGATCTACATATACAATTTTAATCTAAACCATTCCGATATCCTTCATCCCACACTGTGTTATTTATTGGCAAAGAGATCTATGACAGAATTTATCCCAAAGAACTCTAAGTTGTATGACGAATCGACTAATTTACAGATTCTGGACATTAGGGCATAAAAACAAAAGCAGTGTTAAGAAAATTTATTGAATAAGATTGCAACACAGATGGGACATCATTCATAGAATTAATTATTTTAAAATTGTATATAAGGTTCATGTTCATTCTACGTTTCTCTTATGAGGACAAACTAAGAGATTGCTCTTTTTTAGCATAGGAGCGGGCATCTCACTTTTTTTAGAAAACGGCGCTGGACAGACTCGATAAGTACTCGAGACAACACTATTACGTAGGCAAAAAGGTCCATAACCTTTTGCCAGAATCGTGGAAAGACGGGAGTGTTGTCAAGTTACGGAAGGTGTTAACCTCGCTCTTTCATGACATTGGTCGTAGGGAGTCAGAAAAGTTGATGCATGCCACGGATTGGAGATTCTTACTGGATGTCGAAAATAAAATATAAAAAATAAGGAATAATTAAAAAAATATATATTTATAGGTGACAACCATGAAGTTTCGCATAAATAAATTGTCTATGTTTTAATGAATGTATGTACGCATGGGTGTATGTACGTACGTGTGTACATATTTGTATGTGTATATATGTGTATATTTACATATATGTGTGTGTCTGTAGTTATATGTATCAAAATGTGTATACGAATAAGTTAATATCTTGTTTGTCTGTGATCTATATTAATTTGTTAACTATTATAATATATAAAAATGTAATTGCCTGGCTTGGAACGGGGTATGTACCCTTGTTAGCTGGACAAAGTGAACATGGAATTGTATTTTGATAAAGAGTGTGGATAAATAAATAAATAAATAAGTCTGAATCCTTCTATAGCATGGAGACCAAATTAAACAACCATATTTTCATTTGAAATTTGAGTTGTTAATCAATACATTTTTAGCTATTGTGAACGAATTTGCGTAAATAACAAAAAAAAACTGTTCATGAGTTTTTTTGGATAAATTAGTAAATTCAATGCATTTTTTTTGTATCATTATCATCTGGATGTCAAATAAATTATAAGAGTGAAGTGCAGTTCAGAACATCCTTGCTTTGAAAAAAATAGATAAAAAAAGTTATCTCACAGAGAACCGAACTCGGAACCCACCATGAGAGAAAAGGGTTTTTACTATTATCCCACAAAAGGCCATGTGTAGAATCACAAGAATCACACGCTTGCAATGAAATATAAGAAAATCACTTTCAAATAAGTTAAATAATCAACATCATCATCATCATCATGGCGCAGAGGGCATTGCATTAGTACACCAATCGCAGTGTATCTGGATAATTTTTGTAACATTAAGGTAAGATAATCAGTTTTACGCTTCACGTACCAGTCCAGGGACTATGAAATAATCTGTGGTAAAAAAAAAACCCCTTTAAATAAATATTTCATTTCAACCATAACGGGAATCAAACCCGAGACCTCTTGCATGATAGGCAAACGCGCTGACCATTACACTGCGAAGCTGAGTTAAATAATCACCTCCTATTTATATTGAAAAAAAACTGTTTGAACAGTAATTCATTACGAATAATCTTCCACCCATAATTTATTATTTGTTTTAGTTTCACCTAGGATCAAACCTGAAACCAATATAATAAAATTAATTTAGCAATAACATGTAACCATTTCATAACGTTGATTATGAATGTCTGCATTTCGATTGATCTATCTATTAATCAGTCGTCAAAATTATCAAACAGTTCGTTTTATCGAAATTGATTCTGATCTCGCAACACTAGATTAGGGCCCCCTGTAAAATTTGATGGATAATATTCAAGACATTTTGATTTGATTTCACGCTTGCAAAATGATTTTAATTTTGAAAAACGATTTATTATTTTGCTTTTAGTTCAGCAATTTCAAAATAATTACAAATAGCTGAAGTTATAAAGTCGAAAACACCTGTCAGTGTCTTCAAAGTCTGTGTTCAAACAATGTTTCTTGTGATCTCGTCCAAAATTGTTTTCTTAAATAATGGACTTTCAAGCAAAATTATCTTAGGAAACAGCTTTAACTAATAAAGCGTTTATTATTAAAATGATGTATATAAATTAAAAACAATATTTATTATAGTTGAGTCTTTTGATTGGTGTATTTTATTATTTTTTCGTGCGTGCAAGGGCATTGAACGTTTTTTCAACCACTTAAATTTTTAAAGGCTACCCTTAACCCTTTGAAAACGTTAAAAAATATCTGTTTAACCACTTCGAAATTAAATATATGTACACTTTTATTATTGAAACACACAAAAGAATATGTTTATGTGTGCCATATTTCAAGATTAAAAATATAATAAATAAAACAGCTCGAAAGCTACATTTTCAATATTTTATGATTTTTGGAACTGTAAATAGCTACATGTTTATGTTCGATTAAATTTATTTTTTGATATGTGAATTAAAAAAAAAAAATTTCAAAGGAATAACCCGCTAAGCCTTTATTTTGAGGCTTGTCAGCAGGTGGGAAAGAGGGGATATGGAAGGTGGTAATGAAAAATAGACCACAACACCCAGACCAATTGAGAAAAAATCTTATTTGGATTTTTTTCTTGCAACTGGCGGGAATCGAACCCGCGACGCCAGTTTCACAGTTGGCCGTCTAACCAACTGCGCCACGGCGCCTGTCTTAAAAATAAATAAATTCCCATAACCCAAGGTATTCCTTTCGAAGGGTGTTAGGCCAGCTCATGACTCGCTAAAAATTGCGAATATGACATCAGTAAAAGTGCCTTAGTTTTCGAGATATTCCCACATTTATGAATTTCCCGAGCACCTACGACTTAGATCAGTTTCTCGAGTGCCACTTCTTCAAATTGTCATATTTGAGGATTTTCATTTATATTTGACAATCCTGAATAACTCTTCTGTTGATCACAGTCCAAAATATTACAAATACTCTCCTTAGATCAGTTTCTCGTTAAAATAAATAAATTTTGTTAGTCGTATTCGCGATCACAATGGAACATCCGTGAAAGTTATCGATCGGGATTATTGTATTTTTTTAATATTGTCACAATTCAACCCGATGCTTGGCAAAACCTAATATTAAATGTTAAAATATTTACGTTTTGCGCCGCATAATCCTGCTGCCTGCTGCTTAATTTCACCGGTGTTATTATTTAAAATATTCCAAAACAAACAAAAATGTAAAGAAAAACTAAATTAAGTTTTATTTTTTATTTTATAAAATAAATATTAGCATTTTTATAATTAACCCAAATATTTCAATTTTTGTGGCCATTTTCAACGAGTTGTAAATAACTTACTATTTGAAAATGGAAATCAAGTTGGGGTAGAATGGGATTCGAACCTCGGACCTCCGGCCCGTGAGTCCGCAACACTAGCCACGGGACCACAACCCGATTAAATTTAAGTTTTATTTGTTTGATATCAATTTATGATGCTATTTGTTGCATTTAGCCGGCGGCGGCGGTCGGCAAGCCAAATGTCAAGAAATTTTGCAAATGCAATATATTGTATTATTTTTTATAATAAACGCCGATTTTTCGACAATGAACTGTATTTATTTACGAGTAAAACAAAGCATCAACCGACACAACCGTTTACTTATGACCGCGATAACTTAAGCATGTTTATTGTGATCGCTCAAATCCTTAGCATGTTTTTAAGCACGGCGATAATCATATATGACTGCACCGCTGGAGCGTTAGATTTATCGTCATGACTTAATTTATAAAATAATCACGAGCTAGTTTCATCACTAGGTGTGAATAGGTAAATGACGATGATGCTTATTGATTTATAACAGATTCTAACAACAAGAAGCTTCTGACTTTTTTATATTGAACACTTGTTACTCGAGCCATTTTGACTGAAGACTATTCTAGAATCCGCTGTATGTTAGGATTCCAAAGCTATTCGCACTTCGGTAGCTGTTATGTAAAATACAGCCTCCACGAGACTCGAAAAGTGGAAATGAATCATGAGAGATGAAAACTCGCTCAAGGAATATGGAAATTTCATTCATAACAGCTTTAGCACCGCGGCGCGCCGCTACGGTTGCCATATTGTTGATTCAATGTTAAGCTTCATTGTACGATTCAGCGTAATATTCCCAAGATTGAATTTCGCCAAATTTATAGTGGAAACAGGATGTTATAAACAAATAGTAATTCATCCAACAATGATACTGCAATGATTATCAATATTAGGTACTAACAAGTATCTAACAAGTATCTAACGATTTAGAGTAAATGAGAGAAATGAATACTGGTTACTGTGCCAATAATAATAAAACTAAATTTTAAACAAAATATATCATTTAGAATGCTTTGAATATGTTCAAATGTTTGCAGACAGGCTGAATTTCCTCCCTAGGGAGTGATTTAGATCTTGATTTGTTGCAACATAGGTATAACATTTTTGAGAAGGGAATATGGAAGTCTCGGTATTTACAGGGCTAATGACCTGTCATTGGCTGGTTAAAGTGGCCACTTTACATATTGTGTAACATTCAATCTTGCACCTGTTGACTTTTGCGAAGTAAAAGAGCTGAAACCTTTAACTAGTCGGCGAGGTTCATCCGGCTGAACGATTTCACCTACTAGGCAACACCTAAAAAAATGTATTTTAGGTGTTCCCTAGTAGGATGTCTACAAACATTTGGACATTCTCAACTCACTGTTGAAGAAGTATGAAAATTGATTAAAGGCGTTGCCTAGTAGGTAAAATGGTTCAGCTTTATGAATTTGACTCTATTGATCAATATTGTTTTATAAAAACAAACTTTGGGAAATAGGATTACAAAGAATTACACAGCACGCCGTGTGTAGTATTTTAGCTTAATTACTTTGGAATTTGACATGAATCATTTCGAACTGACTATTCAATAAAATTATTGTTGACATTAAGACTTAAATTGCTGGAAACATTATTTTGCAATTAATTTTATCCAGGAAATTGATTTTGCAATTCACATTATAGCTTTACAGTCGCAACAAAATTAGACCATGGTGTAGGAGAGCATTTGTTACTTACAAAATAATATGCTCATTCTGTAAAATTGCTACAATAGATATAAAAACACGAATGTACAGTCCATTAAAAATTTTAATATACTTGTATGTGCGCGACGGAACGTTTTCAAATAAAATATTTTAGCACGTCTAGTAACGCAAACGAAATTTCTGTGTTTACTTTATTTACCGACGGGCACCATCACATTCATGAATTAATTGATTTTATATTGAAATCATACAGTATTTTGAATAAACACAAGGTATAAGATAACAATTATAATAGAACTAAGACCAATTACGGATTTCACATAAATATTCGTTACAAATACATGAACAAAAAAAAAAACTGTTTTAAATGACGCCAAAAGTTTTTATACACCAATCAACGATATAATATTTTGAGTCCAGTTTCCAGAAAGCCAACTCACCAAGCAGAACTATCACCGAAGAGAACTAGTGACGTCATGTGCAGAATAATTTAAAAAATACAAAACTCTGAAAAATCGTAGTGATGATAAAACGATACATAAAGATAAAAGTATTCTTTTTTGGTCTTAAGTCTTTTAAAAAACAATATTTAAAAAAACCACTTAATTTATACATAAAATTAAAATAGTTCATAATTAGCAAAAATCTTTAATTAAATACCTATGTCTAAAAAATTGTTCTATTATAAAAGTTAATATAATTTATTATATTCACCTTTTTTTAAAATTTTTTTTATTCAATTTATCCTATTCGAAATTCCTAAGAATCATATTATAATCACCCAGGAGTATAATAAATAAGATATTTTTTTCGGTGAGTTTTAATTGTTATTAATTTTGTGTATATTAATGTGGTAGCAAATAAAAGAAATAAACGTTGTTTTCAAAAATAAATTATCCAAGCAAGACAAATTTAAAACGGTACAATCTTGCTTATTTGTTAAATGTTGATGTTTTTTTTGTAGGACCTAGATCGTTTATAATACGAAAGCAACATAATTATAATTTTTTTACTAAAAAACCCTTTTTTACTAGTATTTTACGTCTAATATAGGATCATACGTGGTGACAAAACGTACTGATCCCTACACCACAAGCAGGAAATACAAAATTAAAGCTTATAACTAACGGTGCATCTGAAAAATTTCACGTAAAATTTAATTAAATTTTTCAAAAGTGAAATCATGAATTTAATACTTCCTTTAAAACTTTATATTAAGCATTCCAAACATAGCAAAAAATAGGCGTTACATACAAAATCTAGTATGAGTGAAAATATTCACATACAACTGCATACGAAATTTCATTAAAATTTCTCTGACGGGTTGAACTATTTTTTCCCCGTTATAAAATGTGCATTTCAATACTCTCCATAGACATTCTATAAACTAAAAAAAAAAAATTCTCACACGGAAAATTCTACAAAAACCATTTCGTTTACACACAATTGCAATTTAGCGTAATTAAAATAAATTGTGTGAATGATCTTTTAAATAATATTTTGAATACAAATGTTCGTGGAAATTACTCGTAAATATCATAATACAAATGAAGAACATTTATTAGAAGAGAATATGGAAGACTAAGCATTTACAGGGCTTCTGCCAAAACACATAATTTCATTCAAAATATCTAATAATTAATTATCCAGTTTATGCTACGCCTTTATTAAGGAACTGTTTATTGTTTTTTAAAAGTATTCGAATAATAGAATGAATTTAAAACAGTAAAAACACAAACTAGGTGTTAAAATTGTTATTTGTTTGTCCCTAACGCAATAATATTGATAAAAGTAGTTCTCAAGTATTGCAGGATATATATGGTTTCATTTTCTATCTATCTAAGGGATGCTAGCTTGGGGTGGCAAAAGGAGTAAGGAGGTGTCTTGATCGGGAAATCAACGCACATAGCAATGTTACTTAAACTGCGAGTGATTGATGGCGGGCGGGAGCCCGGCTGAGGATAATTGTTTGAAAAACTAAAAGCCCAGTTGGCTTTCCCTTGGCCATTTCTTCTCTGTATTGTCTGGCTAAATGTTTACTAGGTATATAAAACAAAAAGGAACTCTACAATTCTATATAATATAAAATACAGTGCTCTCTTCTAAAAACACATGCCGACTAAATTCAAAAAAATATATGTTTGTGTTCACCATATTCACAGTTCTCTCACCCGCACCTGATAGTGCATAAAGCACTATATTCATACACCAATCACACCATATTATTTTAATCAATAATTATTAGAAGGTAAATAAGGTCCGCCTCGCGATGAACAGGTGAGCGTTTCCCACAAATGCTTAACCCTATTATAAGTGAGTTATTTTTTTATCATATAACACTGATAAAAAAAAAGGTGAAATCGTTTTTAACTTTTAAAATATTTATTTATTATTCTACACCTATTTCATCGCCTTCAAAGTACTTCCCTCTCGTCACAACACTCTATGCCAATGTTTTTTCTAATCCTCGAAACAACTGTTAGGGTAGAATTTCGAAACGGCCTTTAGAGCGCGCAGCAATTTGGTTTTTATCTCGCCAATCTTGTCAAACGGTGTCCTCGGAGCAGTCTCTTAGGCTTAGGGAATAGCTATAAGTCACACAGTGATAAATTGGGCAAATACAATGGCTGTGGAGCGGTAAAAGTTGAATTTTGGGCGAAATGGTCTCGAAGCGCCAATGTGAGATGGTGCATTTAGTGGTGCGAAAACCAAAAATTGTCTGCCCATATTTCTGGTCTCTTATTGCAAATAGTTTCAAGTAATCGTTGCATAACGTTCAAAGTTTTGCAAAAAAAAAATTGTCTACTTTTAAATATACTCTTAGTTCTATGCATGTGGTTTAGAATATTAAGTTTTTTCAATTTTTTTATGTTTGATCTTTGGAAGTAAAATATTTACAACATCGTTACCTGCTTAATTTGTTTTCTTTTGAGATTTTCAATTTTGCGATTTAGATTTACGAGCTGAACCCAGCAATGCTTAGCTAATGCTAAATTTGAGTATATGCTCGTGTATATACATATTAAATGAACACAATCGAAAGTTTGATATCAATTAATGTATTTAGTTAAAATCAGATATATACGTATACATTATTATGTATATGTGTTTCGGATTACATAAATAGTGAGTATATGCGGTGACAAGGAATTTCAATTAATTAGTATTTGAACATTATTTTCCTGTTACTGTCTTGAAAATGCCTTCCCGATGCTGTGCTAAAAAGACAACTACATTTTGGACCTTTAATGCTTAACTAAAATAGACAAAATCGACGTTTCGTTGTCCCACTTTCCACACCTCAAAACTCAACGATTTTTTTTTTCAATAGAGTATCAAAATGAAATTTTCTTCATCTTCTTTTTTTACACAGAAAAAACTAATATCTTTCCAATTTTTTGTATATGCAATCTCGGCGAATGCAGCCCTGATAAACGATGAAAAAAAACATTCACGGGAGTAACTTTTTTTCTACTTAATAAGTTGAACGTTTTAACTAAGATATATAATAGGTTTATATAAAGAATTCATGAAAGCTCATGAGTTTATAAATATGCTTGCCTACACCAGCAACAGCACAAAACTGACAGTGTTCGTTCATACGTAGCAGAAATGAAAACAAAATAAGATTTTGATAGCACCTGAGTGAACTATTGGATACGAACGAACTTACAAAACGATAGCATGACATGCTAAGGGGTCTGATAACTATAGTTTCAGTAAGTATTTAATAAATTTAAATACAACAAAATAAGTTTTTCTTATTTGTAATTGCGTAGAAACTATCTTTAAAACAATAACAGAAAACACTAGTTAAATTTAATAATGTCAGATAGAGTAACTTTTCAGTTCGGTCAAACTACCACCTTTCCCCCTAAATATTGCGTTGCACAGTTGTGAGGCTTTTCCTTTTGTTTTTTGTTCCGTAATTGCCTTAACAAAAGTTTGAGTCGGGGTCAGCTCGGCCTGCGCTCTCCGCAAGCAAATTGCATTGTTATACACCGCTTACAGAAACTATAAGCGAAAAACTATACCCCTTCATGCAAAACCGTTTTAAAAAATGAAAATGAATGGATTTTCAACATTTCGTTCATTCCCCATTTTACGCAGCAAAAGTTTCAGCAATAAACCATTCACTGTTAAATTAATATAAGCGGCAAAATTTGTAATAAATACTCAACAAATTAACCTGTTTGAAAAAGGCTGGAGAAAGGGCTTAATTAAAAAAGGAGAAAAATAAATTTATTTTCTCCTAGATGAACGGTGTTATGCCAAATTAATTCAACTTATGAGCTAATCGAGTACGCATAAGCAAAAAATTAGGTATTTATGATGACAGGCTTGTTGCCAAATGGCAATTTTTCAAACCACCAAAAAAAATTAAATGTAAGTATTTTATAATCATCTGTTACATGAAGGTAAGGTGGTCAGTTCTCAAGACCACTACACAGTGAAGCGGACTAATCTGCACTCGATTTCCTTCTTCAGGGTTTTTATCTGAGAGCAGACTTCGGGTCGTAAATATTCGATTAGCGTTCTGGTTCTATTTCTCTCACATGACTGTATTCTTATCCACCTGGACACGAAGAAAAAGCTAACAATATGTGTTTTTAAATAAATTAATTTGATGATGGTCTTCAATTGGAAAAAATGGATAAAGTAGAGGAAGATTGGACTGTTTGAGAAAGAGATGGGAAATGTTTTTGAAGACACGATTTTAACAAAGATGATGTTCCATTTGCAACGGAAATTATTACGTCAAAAACGGTGCAAAAATTAACTGGATGTTATTGTGTAAGATGCAAAAAATGCTGCACGAAACTCATATCAAATCCGGATATTTGCAATCTGTGTTTCATTATTTTTTCCTCTCTTCGTCGGGGGAAGATGCCATTAAATAAATGATTTTAGAGTATTTATAGTTTTTTTTTATAATTATTTCTTGAGGTTTTTTATTAAAAACATTCATTTTATCTTTTCATCACAATTATATTTAATTTATTTTTTTTCACCTGCGGTTAATGTCTTCTTGGGAAATCGTTAATCGTTAATCGGAATCGGAAAATCGTTAATCGGAAAATCGTTAATCGGAAAATCGATTTCGGTAAAAACGCATCGCTTAAAAATAAAATATAGTCAATAATAAGACCAAAACAAATTCCCGTGAAAAGGAAGATACCATCAGTGTGCCGCTGTTTTCCAGAAGAACGAAAATCTTCAAAAAGGTGAGTCCATTCCTATCCAACTCCGATTAATTCTTTTGCGCTGTGACAATGCAAAATTAGAAAAACCCGCTGTTGCGGACCAGCTTGATCATCGCTAATATGTATATGGATATTTTTTTAAAGTCAAAATTAGACATCATCCCCTGACTTATTTTAATATTTTACAAATACCTGTATTAATATGTAAAATCGATTTACATTTAATATAATAAAACTACTCAGTATATAGTCGGTGTACTTGATAAATCCCTCTAAATGACAACATTTGAGAAAATAAGTTATTGATGCAATTAAATGCAATTTTTCGAGATCAATCAACTGCTATAATCCTCTTAAATTTCCGAAGTTTAGTTTGATGGTTATCATGTATTTACTCTGTATTTTTTATTTTTTAAAAAATTTTAATAATTTTTTATGGTTCACAAATAATAAACATGGGATAATAATCACGATTTGTTATGTTTAGGTATTGTTCATCAATTATATGTAAACACAATATGCACAAATGAGTTTTTAAAAAAGTTGATGATTTTTACTTTTTTTAAAATGACTAGCTTAGTTGAATATTACAAATTATTTTTCCTAATTTACATGAAAACAATCAGATTTTTTGGTAAAAACCTTTTATTCAATTAACTGAATATTATCTGGTGAAAACCATTTATTCCATTAGCTAAATATTTTTTTCGAAATTTCGTTAATTGAAAAAAATTAAAGGAAAAATATGGTTTCATAAGTACGTATCACGTCCAAAATATTTTTAAAAAAAATCCATTGAGTCAAACATTTAATGTGATTTCTTTCACTATAGCCACTAAAGGGTATTTTTAAATATTTGTTATTTATTTATTGTTTTAAAAACTCGTTAGAGTTATAAAATAATATAATGAGGCCTAGTCATGTTATGTCTCGTCTGGTAAGTGTAGTAAGTCATCATTGAATTTTTTAGATTGATTTTAAATTTGTCTCCAGTGTAATTTTTCAAGTGGTAAGTCGTTTTAGTGTTATGTCATTGTATGGTATTTTTGATCGTCCTACGTTTGTCTTTGCTTTTTATGTGATAGTGTTGTTGTTGTCTGGTATTATATTTGTGTATGTCAGCTTTTTTGGTTAATGTTATGTCATCGCCTTGTATGTTCCCCAGTGCAATTTTGAGTACAATTTTTACAATCTCAATTTTAGTCATGTAGTCATTGTATGTCAAACTGGTGTGTTTTTTCGTATAGTTCAGTCGTAGGAGTTAGGTAGGGTAAGTTGTACGCTAGTTTGATTATTTTGTTTTGTTGTCTTTATATCCTTGTTATGTCTGTCTTGTTACCGGTTCCCCAAAAGGCGATCATGTAGCCCACATTACTTTTAACATAAGCTTCGCACATCACGATTTTTTCCTTTTTATGTATGAGGTCTTGTTGTAGACGATGCCATTACTTAGGAAATCCGTCAATGGGTTTGGTTTATTACGATTGTCAGTCCACGGTGAGTCCTAGGGATGTCAATATACCGACGACATAATATACAAAGTATCTTAAAAGAAGGTAAAATCTTAAATAAAATATTCTCTTAGCGATTTGTGGCCGTGGGTATAAGTTTGACAAAACACTGAAAGCATTTTCACATATTCGTTACTACATACAAGCATACGTGTTGGGAAGTTCGCTCCCTATTGCTCCCTCTGTCCTACAGTTTGCGAGAAAACTTAGTTTCAACGTCATTTCCCCCCCATACCAACTAATTTCCTCATATCTGTACGATAGCCAAGAATACAACAAACTAGATTGTGACAGAATAAAACTTTATTCTTTGATATAAAACGAAATCACATACATATTATTTACCGACAATTCATTATAAAAAAAATACAATAAAAAATAGAATTTATTTTATTTTAGTTTATTTTATGTATTTCGAATACAAACAGATGTACAGGTCAAATGATGATAAAAGCTATAAAAATATATATACATGGTAGGGCCTGCCATCCAATAATATGTATTCACTAAATTATACTACAATAAAGCGACGACGGTTTAAACTATAAAATGAATAAATATGGACAAAACAAGAAAATAGTGGGAAGGAAAATAAGAAATTTAGTAAGGAGCGGTGAAGGATGATTGAAGGAAAGTAGAAGTGGAAAAATGCATTTGATTTAATGATTAAGAGCTAGAATAAACGTCTATCCTCTGTTATTCTAGGTCAAGCCTATTAGTTGTCTTCTGTACCTATTATATGGAGTGTTAAATATATCAAGACTATTAAAATTCTTGTAAAATGTTTCTCATATACGAGGGATGGCAGAATGTTTCCGATGATGAGTTTTAATATCACTAATAAAGAAAATATCAGACAGTCTAGTTGGTCTGGAGAGGACACTGTAAGCAAGTGGATGAATTAGTTCTGGGGATATATATATTATGATTGTTTAGATCATAGGTTCCCAACGGGGGTGGTACCGCCCGCCAGTGGATGCTCGAGCCTTTCACGGGGGCGGTAGCGAGTCCAGAGGCAAAAATGGGGACGTTATGGTAGTCAAGGGGAGAGGCAAAGGTTTTTACAATCTATTTGACTCAATCCTTGATTTTCTTGAATACAGAGATGAAAAACTGCGCACAAACCTGATATCTAAAAATGACATCGCATACTTGACAAACCCGTTTAAAATATTTAATAAAGTAATTTACAATTGCTAGGTGACGAGTTGAATTTAATTAAAACCAAAATCTTCATAGCTACATTATGGAGGAAAATTCTTCTTTCCAAAATAATCTAGGCATATCTGAATAGATTCACTTTCCCACATTATCAACAGTATATGCGAAACAGGAAGATTTACTTATTTACTGCAAACATTTAGACGTATTTAATTGTAAAAATACAGTTCTGTGTGGAAAATAAAACAAACTTGGCTGAACCAAGTATTTTTGACTTAAGGCTTATATCAGGTAAAAATATTAATAATATTAGACTATTTAGTCAGCCACGTGGTATGGTAGTTGGCGGGTTTAATTTCCGTACTTAAGATATCGGGTTCATTTTCTGTAAAGGTTGCCAAGAAATATTTTTAAACTATATTAATGTTTTATGTAACAATATTACATAGTTCTTGGACTAGCATCAGAATCGTATGAATGATCTTACTTTTTTTGTAGTAAATGTTTAAGATATAATGCATTTAGTTTAATAATGTAGTAACCTATGTATTGCCAGATGTGAATAAAATGAAAATTGTATGGTTTTGTGTTTTTAAATAAATTATGATCGGAAAGATTATAAACACAATAAACTGAATCACTTGTATAAGCCAAACGCTAGTAAAAACAATATTTTATTGACATAATAATGACTATAAGGCATCATTATTTCGGGAACACTATAATCAATAAAAAATATTTTTGCTTTCATTTATACAAGTAACAAAGTAATGATAAAATATCCATATTTTAAAATATACTATGCGTACAAAGAAATAAAATTTTGTGACCGGGAGCTTTTCCTTTACATTTATGATTTTATATTTTTTAGAAATAATATCAATATCAGCATTTAATCCACCATAAAAGTTTAGTTCTTATTTTGTGTGTAAAGGTTTTTGGACCAAAGAGAGCAACACAAATTTTAATCATGTTTTTAATCATGCGATAAAAAGCTCGGTGAAACTTTCACAGGAATACGCAATTTCCCTTTTGTTTTCCATTCAATGAAGAGTAGCATCACAAATACAACAGTTGAAATCAAATTCCACGTTCAAAAAAATCGTGAAGCACGGAAGGTAAGAGCCTTTGCGAAAATTTTGCGAAAGCTTTCCAATTATTTGAAGGGTCCTCTTTTGGGAAAACTAGGAGGGAAACTCAAATACCTTCATCCTTCTCACGTACGAAGGCTTTGTTGTATTATTTCATAGTCACGCTGTAAAACCACACTGTTTTTTAAATGATTAATGGTTAAATGTTTCATGATAAATATACTGCTATTTATTATATTCATACCCTTATGACGGTACTCCAAAATTACATTTAACTTTAAGGTATGTAGGTATTATGATAATAGCATTCAAATTATATATGAGGATAAAAACTATCGGTAAAAACGTGTTTTTCCTTGAAATAATTTTTGATATTATAAAATCTTTTGTAGTGTTTTCGCAACAGTTTAATTAAAAAATATAAAAAAATGGGTAATGCATGTTCATCGTTTTTTTATGGCAAGATTTTTAGCGATATTACTCAGCGGGTTTTCCAGGTTCAATACCTGGAAGAAACTGATAGTGTACATATTTCTTGAAAACATGTTATCTCCTCCACGATATTACAATTTCTTACCTAACTCTTAATAATTTATTTCAATTAGTAAGTACGAAAATTTTGGCACTATAAACTTTGAAAAGGAAAAGGGTTTCAATAAAAAACAATAAATAGCTAGTATTAATGAACGAGCTACTTTAAAGCATCATCGTGTGACCTAAAAATATTAAATTTGCGAAAATGAATAAAACAAAAAAAAACTAGTATATTTAGGACTCGCGTGGTGGAATGGCCAAGACATTGATTCACGGACATACCAGGTTTGATTTTCAATACGATCATTGTAATTTAACATATATTTTTAAGCCCAAATTTTATAAACCAGCGGTCAGCAATTATTTTTGTTGGCGGGCCGTATGAATATGTCAATTCTTTTAGGGGCCACGTGACCGTCGACGTCACTCGTGCTTACGCGAGCCGAGCACATTTGATTGAAAACTAATGTGCCTAATACGAAATTGAATAATTGGTGTGATGAAGCAATACGAATATTTTATTGAAAAGAATAACTCGCTGAGCCTCTATTTTTGAGGCTTGTCAGCAGGTGAGAACGGTACGATAGAAAAGGAAATTATAAAAAATACAACACAATACTTTAACCGATTGAGTTAAAAACTTTTTTGGAGCTTTTCTTGCAACTGGCGGGAATCTAACCCGCGACTCCAGTTTTACAATTTTTTGTCTAACCAGCTACGCCACGGTACCTGCCACCTGTTAAAATTACATTTTTAAAATAAAACAAGCTGACCATAACACTCGTCAACAAAACATTCTTATTTAAGAAAAAAACAAACTAAAATTCTTGAGTAACGGCCGGGTTGCATGTACGAGTACTTTTAAGTTCGTTATTTAACTAAACAGAAACCCGCCGGGCAAGAAGGGAGCACTTCGCGGGCCAACAATTGCCGATCGCTGTTATATGCTTAAATCATTACTTATATTGCAATATAAACTGTTTAAAACTTTTTTTACCACCCTGAAAACGTCTAATTGCTAAACGGATGAGTAAATTGACAGTTTACGCAACTTTATTTTGAAAATGTCTAAACGTTTGTCAACAGGCTAGATTTCAATTCCTAGGGAGTTATTTAGATCACAATTTGTTTTATGAAGAATCTTCTCAAAAACGTTTGCTCTCTCCTTTGGAATAAATTTTGATAGTTTCAGTTTTAAGATATTAAATTTCATAAAATAATTATAGAAAAAACAAATATTTTTTTATTGAATCCGTACTACCTTCGAAATATTTCATGGTTAATTATGATTAAATGGGAAAAAATTGTTTTCAAAATTGCTAATATTAATTCTATTACAAGAACACAACTATAGTTTCAGAAAGGAACTTCTCCCATTAACGGTGGGTACACCCGTTAAATAAATGTATGCGTTAATTAATTTAAATAACACGGGGAAAGCGGGCTAGTAATAGGATTTTATGTTATCCTGTAGACAATAGATTGTGTCAAAAAGTTTTTGTTTTAAAGGGGACGTATTTTTAGTTGATGTAAATCTATAAGATTAAAGTATCACAGCTACTGAAATGATAATCCCCTTTCCAATGTGTCAGTTTTATATTTGGGGACTGACAATGTAATCGTCATTGTTGAAGTACGTTGCATTTTACTTTCACTGACGCGATATTTGCTGACGCTTTTCCGGATTTTATTCCGCTGCCATGGCATTTTTACTATGCCCGACTCACTCCGAATCGATGGTGTTCAGTAAACTCCATTGTTCTATCATCACTGTGTTTACACTCAATTACACAGGCAAGCAGTTTTATACAGCCTGCGGAATAAAACTGTTTATGCGTGTTTGAGTTATTTTAAAATTTGTTCCACCGATGAGTTTTGTTTGAAAAATGAACTGAAAATTGAGGTTTAAAGTAAACATGAGATCGATCTCACACAGTAAATTGTTAGTTGCCTTTTTAATGTTTTTTTAGAATGAATTAAAAAATTCAAACAATTGAACCTACAAATATAGTCGAAATTCGAGAATGAGGAAACATTCTGCTAAAAAAATATGATAAATGTAAACTTGGCAAAAATGGCAAACTTTGATATTACTCCTTTTCGTAATGGCGCAAAGAAAATTGCCAAAAGATTTAAAATATTCAAAGTGAAATGTTTATATGAAAAATAAAAGAAACTAGATTGATTAATTATTCGTGAATTATAAGAATTTTATTAGTATTAACTAATTCCTTTGAAACGTTTAGGTGTACATTGTATTTATATTACATCAAATATTTCAATGAAGATAAAAGGAAATAATGATTGATTATTGAAAATGTAAATCTTTAAAAAAAATCTCATTTTCACAGAGCTTCTTCTTTTTGGCCTGTTGAAGTTAAAATGTTGCCAACAATGATAAATTAATAAATTAGGGGATTAAAATATTTTTTATAAAGAGAGTATTCAAGTTCTTGCGATCAATTTTGAAGGCAATTCCAACAAGGCGGCCTCCGTGGTGTAGTGGTCAAGACGCTTGACTCACGCACGGAAGGTTCCGGGTTCGATTCCCGGTGAGAACACAAAAATTAAAATGTGATTTTTCTCAAGCCTGGGTGCTCTGTGATGTAATTCACCACTGTAATTAGGCCTCCTGGCCTGAAGTGGTGCAAAAAAAAAAGAAAAAAAAAAAGAAAAAATGTAAGTCTTAAATAAGTGTGCTATAAAATATGTAAGTATTAAATTGTAGTAGAGCGTGGCTCGTACCTCGAATCTTCGTACCGTTTGTCCACGACACTACCACGGGATCACAAACCTTTTTATTTGACTTAACAACTTTTTTAATCTAGATTAATACTTATGTAAAAATAAATACCATAAGTTGGGGTTTCGATTTTCAAATATAAGAATATAAAAATGTATGTTAAATAATTTAATTTTAACGATTGCTTATATTATTAAGGCTTTGACACGCGGACGTAACACAACAAAACATTAGACAACAATAAAACAATTGAGAAGTAATTTGGGCGTCAATCTAGTAAAGTTGACAGACGCCTGTCAAATAATATGAAATGTTTCAGCACGTCTCGAGGGTATTACGCTCATCTTCGCCAAATTGAAAATTAATCTGGCCCAAATGGTTTTACAACTTTTGATTGGGGAATTTAAATGAACAATTATTCAAAAGTTAAAATATGTCTTACGAAGACAGCTTTCAATCATTGCATTAAGCTATTTACATTTTTAATTAGAAAACTGTGCCCTTAAATAAAATTTATTGTAAATATTTAATTTTACAAAGCACCTTAAATTTCGGGATGATTGAATTTCATAAAAAAATATTTTGTAAAAAAAAACAGATAACTCGAATTAAAAATAATTTTTTTACATTCCCAATGAGAAAAAGGCAAATGTTTGGGTTTTTATCAGGGAATACTTATTTATTTGTTTGGATAAAAACGTATTTTTTGTTTTCGAATTTAAGAAATTTGTTCATTAAAAAATAATTAATTAATTCCCCAATTATTTTCATCATTCACCTATGGGTATATTTGGAAAATATGCAATGGTTTTGTCGAGTAAAAGCCTTGTAAAACCTTAATCATCTGAAAATGATTTGAAACAATAGAAAAATAAAAATAATAAAAACGATATTTAATGAACTACATGAAATCAAGATAAATTAAAAAGAATAACAAAATTATTTTGGTTAGCTGTTCTTGTATTTTTTAACATTATTCATAAATAATATCTTGTATTATAGTGAGTACACATTTTGGGCAAATCAGTGTTATGGATATCATAATGTTGGTGGTGTAGTGGTCAAGACGCTTGACTCACACACGGAAGGTTACGGGTTCGATTCCCGGTGAGAACACAAAAAAAAAAGTGATTTTTCTCAAGCCTGGGTGCTCTGTGATGTAATTCACCACTGTAATTAGGCCTCCTGGCCTGTTGTGGTGCAAAAAAAAAAAAAAATGTTGTACATCTATCTGGCTTGGCATTGAATCATGAATTAAACAATAAAACACATGAATCAAAACATTAACAGGCCTTATTTTAATAAAAGTTATTTATCTGGAGTTTTAACCCCAAAAGAAAAAAATAAGTAACTTCAAAACATTCATTCACACAAAACCCACGGAAATACAATATATATTTTTTTTAAAAACAAACCATTTAAATTGAATGTAAATGTGCTGACGTTTGATATTCATTAAACATACCCCGGCATATTTCTGTAACAGATAATATTATCAAAATATTGATGTCATTATGCGCATCGTTTCACATTTCTCAGTCGTTTTTCCGTCTTTCGAAGCGTGATATTGAGAAATTCCTCAGCGGACGGAAGATTCGGTTATCTGGAATAAGGTAATGGTAAGGCATTCGAAATAAGGCGCCCTGTAGGTATCCGAAATAAGTAACCTGGAGCCCATTAAGCGTTAGATCACCGGGGGCGTCTCATAATTTCATTTCATAACACTTCCCCATCTTAATGAATATGCTTAGGCAGGAGAGAAACCGAACCCCAAATTAAACCGTCAAATTAAACCCATGACGAAACTATTTAACTTAGTCAATTACTATTTAAACAAAATTTTAGACTAAATGTCTATTACATAAATTAAACCTGATTGTGATCCCATGGCTTATCTCACGGATCATGGATTAGATATCTGAGGTTTGAAACCCGCTCTACCACAACTTGATTCTCATTTTCGAATAGCGAGTTATAAGTAAATAACTGATAATCAATAATTAAATCACTCTAAAGAAATCTTTTTTCTGAACAAAATAAGACGGTTTCGACCATTTAAGGTTACCCGATTTAATAAACTATTCTATGTAAATGTATCTACAACAAACTACAGTGCACACTCGCCAATAAGGAGAGTTCATACATTTGCAAATGAATACGCAAATGACGTAGATATATTTAATATAACACTTTTGAATTTTAAAAGGTAGTGTGTCAATTTGCTATCTTCAAATTGTAATACCTAAATAATACTATGTTAATTTAAATTGTTTACCGTTTATTGACTAATATATGTATTCTTAATAAGTATTTTCTAACTTCTTCTAATTTTAAGATTATTTTAATACAACTTTTACGCAAAAATGTACTCTTGTACTCCACTGCAATACATGTATGTATTATTATGTATCCTCATATATTTTCTACTAACATGTAATGATTTTTTAAATTTTTTAATTTAATTTTTATTTTTCTTTCTCTTTTATTCATTTTTATTTTTGCTCCATTCTTTGTGTAAAATGCATTTCTGTCTTCATATTTGAAAATGCACTTCTGTTCTTTCCACTTTTATACTAATATGTAAAGATGATATTTTTGATATTTTTCTTTTTCTTCTTACAAATCATTTATATATTTTTTGCTACTTCTTTGTAAAATACACGTCTGTCTTTATTTGTATATATGTATGTAAAACATATAAAAGCCTAAAAGGCGTTTAAATAAATAAATAAAATAAATAAATAAATTATATGGAATAAAAACATTGTTTTATATTATTTCTAAGGTTCTTTATAAATGTTATTTTTATTTTAGGATTTATACTTTCTTAACCCCTGAGACCGTATGTATGTTTAAATTAACACTAACTTTGCGATTTGATTTTTCTCATAATAAATCAAATAATAATATAGGATTTTTGTTTTCTAATTGCTGGAAATTGCCTCTAGAGCGTTTATTTTCGCCTAGGTTGCAATTCATCCCGCCTAAAATGGCAATAATATTTTAACAGTTTGACTGATTAGAGCACCCAATTCCTTCCATTACATTATTTTAGGTCAAATGCCAACTGATATATGATGTAATATATTTGAATTTATGTATGTTATCGTTGTAATTATTTTTTTTATTGAATAAAATGGAATTTTTTGGTATTCTTGGAAATCTTCTCTCAGGGCAACCGGGCATACTTCGGACTATGGGCTGTTTGAAAACAGCGGCGTCGGCGCCGGGCAGGACGTTGTCTTGAGGATGGCAGCGGAGGAACAATAGTCAACGGTGGCATTCTAAAGCTAGGGTTTCCTAGGACAGCGGTGCCCGTATCTTAACGGCTATAGTGAACGGTGATGCGGTGGACAGCCATCGTTACATCGACTAGAGAGTGGTTTCATAGAGAAACGGTGTTAAATGGTGTTGATAACACCGTTTTCTTAGGAAACCACTCTCTAGGCACCGTTACGACGGGCGTTAAGATACGGGCATCGCTGCCCTAAGAAACCCTAGCTTAAGCCCCAGTTAGCAAGAACGGTTACTATCTTGGCGTTAGGTGGCAACCGGCCGCGGCCGTACAATAAAAGCCAAACAACAAATAAATCTTCTTGTCCGACGTGTCGCGACGTGTAGGCTAAGGACTTGGAAGGCTGACCCCAAGTAAATGAGACGTACAGCCAGGAGGAAGAAGATTGAATAAAATGGATGTTAGAACGTATTTGCAAATGATATTTATATTCCATACTAATAAAACAACACCTTTGAAGTCTTAAGTATGTTAAAAATATTCAAAGCAATAACTTCTAAATTATAAGGAAAAAACACCGATGTTTTCCAACTTATTCTCTCATTTCAAATATTTTTACAACTGACAGATTTAATTCAGGTTTCGGGAATAGCAATTTCATTGTTTATCACAACTGCTACCATACACGCGCATAATTGTGCGTAAAATAAAAGCATATCTAACTATACTGTTAAAAAACAAATATTTTAATTCTATAATATAACTACAAAAACATAATATATACCTAGCTTCTAATTAATCACACTACCATTTTTTTTAATATATTCAATAAATTTTAATAGCACTGTTTTATTTCGTAGGTATTATTAATATTTTTTAGAGTTTTAAGAAGGATATGAAAATTAATATGAAAATACTGAAAAATTTGCAAAGAGAGAACGTAATAATAACATTTATCACCATTCAGGTAAAAATACGTTATGTTAAGTAATAAAACTTTAAAAAATACTTCTAATAAAACTATAGGGATGTCAAAATGTTTATAGATACAAGATTTAACCCTCGAGAAAGTTTATCATTTACCATATTACAACAGAGATGAAGAACATTTAAGAGAAGGTAATATAGAAGTCTAGGCATCTACTGGGCTTATAACCTGTCAATGTAGGGTTTAAGACTTCTATAATACCTTTTCTTAAATTTTCGTCATCTCTGTTGTAATATGTTAATATAAACAGCTCCCCAGGGAGTTAAATCCAGTCCTTGTCTACAAAAATTTGGACTAACTCAAAATATTGTTGATTTATCAATTAGGATAGATAGTTTTACGCAACACAAAAAATACAGATGCAAAATACAAGAATCTTAAAACATAAGCGGAGTAGCGTACCATAAGCCCTTATATTTTCATATTTCCTTTTTAAAACCAAATCTCAAAATGTTTTCAATTTCTGTTAAAATATCAATCGAAAATATATCCGAATATGCCTTATGTTTACACGCGTAAATGTGACTTCAGCGATAGAGTGAGATATAACCCCTTTCGAATTTGGATAAATTATCCCAAACGTCTACAAATTGTGAACTTGTGTTTACTAACGGTGCAGCCTAAAGTGGTGAATTTTTACAGACATAAACACTACAAGAAAAACACTCGTAAGCCAATTCAAAACATAGGTAGTTGCTTTTAACTAAGGTTCATTTTTGTTATCCAGGCTAGCCATGGATCGCTTCATTGACGCTTGCAGTTTTATCTTATTTTAGTGTGATTTACGGATTTTAAATTTTTGTATTGTATTGGAGATGCTGAATATTAACTCAAGAGTATTATGGTATTTTTTAAAACTTAAAGATATATACTTAATTACTTATTATGTGGCTCTAAGCTTAGAACTGCTTAGTAAGAACGACAATTCTAGAATAAGCTTTCAAGAATATGTGGGTATTTAGATGAATGCAGGTATTATCAAAAACATACCTACATACTCCTTACAACGAGATAAAACGTATAAATTATGATGATTTAAATAAATATAATAACGTCAAATATTTACATTTTGTTGAAGTTTTCTTTTTAAAACCTTGGCTGAGATATCTATCAAAGAATTACTTGCCATCTCTGTTGAGATATTAGTATCTTTATTTAAAATCCTAAAATGGTCGAATTCCGGTATTGGTCCACAAACATTGAGACATACTCGAAATATTGATAATAATATATTTTTTTTCTCGTACACGCAATATTTTTTCTCATTTAAAAAAAACAATTTCAATACTCCCATGCTTTGCAATGGACATAAAATTTACTTCATTCGCATCAACCTTTAAAGAACATATATATATAAGGGCTTGTTAAGTAAATAACAGCATTTATCGATACTATTCCGTTCCCATCCTTCCTTCGACCCATCCTTATGGTACCTACCTAACATCAAGATAGAAGATATTCAAAATTAGAAGATTTGGATTTAGAACAAAAACAAAACAACATTTTTGACTTGACATAGAATTGGATAAAAGAAGTGGTTGGAATCGTCGCGCGTCGAGAAAAACATTGTTATACTAAAGTTCCTTTGTGATCCAGTGCTAGAAATTGAAGAACATTCAGACCATATTAAAGGTAGGTATCCATTCCATATTTCTTTCCTTTCTCAAATATTTCCCAATTCACAAAACTGAATGAAATTTGATTTTCATTTAAGCCAGGGTTTCCTAGGACAGCGGTGCCCGTATCCTAACGGCCGTATTGAACGGTGATGCGGTGAACAGCCGTCGTAGTGGTGACTAGAGAGTGGTTTTATTTTTTAACGGTGATATCAACACCATTTTTATAGGAAACCACTCTCTAGTCACCGTTACGACGGCTATCAACCGCATTAATGTTCACTACGGCCGTTAAAATACGGGCACCGCTGTCCTAGGAAACCCGAGCTTTACAGTCCGCCTTTTCGTTAACAGGGCTAGAGATTCGTAGATGGAGTCACGCCACTTTACGGTACTAAATTAATGAATTAGATTATATTTACGAATGAAACGATTTACGAGTGTGTATCTGTTTTGTTTTTAATAGCTGTATTGCAAAAAATGAATTTTTCATCACACGCGATGGCATATTTCTGTGTAGCAATACGTCGGATCACGATGAAAGTCTGCTAAAAAATGAAGGCAATTACCCACAAACGGACACTTAATTTTTTTCTAGCTTATATTGTGTCTATTTGATTATACGTCATTGCTGAAACCCTGTTAATCGTAAACTTCCATTAAATCTACTAAAACAGGTTCTCCATACTTGTAAAAATATTTGATATCTGATCTCCGTTGCAATCAATTTCTTTTCATGTTCCAAACCGTGTCATTAAAAATCAAAATCTGCCATTTTTAAAATCTTCTATAAGAAACTTTTGTTAATATGCCCCAGTGTCCAAAATATGTACTATGTAACAGATAAGTCAATTTGGCACACAACTTGGAATTTGTTGGGATAGATCTTCCGGATTTTCGAAGATCTCTTCGCCATTATCACAGTGCGGGATGAAGATATATTAGTATGGTTTAGCTCGAAGTGTTATATGTTGATCGTGTTTATAAATATATTGTATACCATTATTTTATTGCCCCAGTTCGTCTTTGCCACTTAGTTTTATGTTCTTTTTGTTCAGTTTCTTGTACATATGTTTCTTCACATAACTGTTGTTATTGGCTTAGGCCGTATATAAAATAAATAAATAAGTACACCAATCTTGAAAAGCTTGCAAAATAATCACCAAGTAAATAAATAAATAAATTGATTGAATTAAATGATTTAGTTGCTCCCTATACAATACATTTCCTGATAAAAACAGGGCATTAAATGTATCTACAAATAGGTCCATAAAAGTATCTCACAAGTACAATAGTCATTCTTCTTACACGACTTTTTCTAACGATTCCACGGCACGCATAACGGCGTTACTGACTCGGCTTACCATTCAATGGTGCCTCGTTTAACGAATACGTAACGACGCGATATAAATGAAGCATTTAATTTTTAACCGTAAATGTGTTCATTTTGCGTTTAGGGGTGGTACGAAGCATGTTCGTTACTGACTGTTAAAATTAACCTTCCTATTTGATGTCTATAGAGGCCATATTCGTTTACTAACCTGCTAAATGTCTTTTATTTATCATGTAATTACGTTTTATTGCTCGGGTTGCATATAAATGGCACCTTAATTAATTTTTGTTCCTTTTATTGGACTTGGAACTTGTTCCGGGATATTCGTTTTCTGTTTGCTTTGTTGTTTTGAATTGTTCAAAGGAAAAACATATTTTTGTTGTAATCCCCTTTGATCTTTATACATAATACAATTTTGATGTCAATATCCGCACCTCACAAGATAAGCCACGGGAGTCATATTGAGCGGAATGTTGAGAAAACAAGATTTTGTGCTTCTGCGATTTCCAAAATATCATAACTTTTCAACCAAATGAGCTAATGTCGATCTGTAAATAACTTTCAATGTAAAATAATTAATATTTTGATAATAATTGTACGTGTTGATTACTGATGTTTCATGCTTACGATCGTTTAATTTACAATCAATATTTTTTCTTTTTCAAAACCGCGTGGTTGAGCAGCAAAAAGTCGAAATGAAATCGTCCCAGGAACACCCATGTGAGTAAAACTTTTAGTAAATGTAATCGCTTCATAAATATAATAATCACGTCAGGGTCACCATTTATATAGGATGGGTGCGCGTGAGTTGATTTGAGGTTAAATGAGAAAGATGGATTACAATGAAAGTTATTTATTAAGTAGTTACACGCAAGTTACATCCTATTATTTTGTACAGAAGGAATTTACAATAGCGAGCACTGGCGGAGAGCTGGTGGCCAGGCAACACAAACTGTCAAGACGGAATGTGTCGAGTACTTTCGAAGTACGGTGTTTAGTAGCCTCGTCCAGGCTGACGTTGCAGCGGACTACGCGTTGCGGGCCAAAGCAGAGCTCGGACCTGCCACCTTCACGGCTGTTTGTGTTTGCCCGCCACAATGCATTAAAACAAAAAAAAAACTTCAGATCTTTATTTAAACTCAAAAAAGCATTTATATGATGAAAGTGGACTTCGGTGCTTTATTCATGATAAAATAACTTGTTGCGATAATGTTTGCGTTCTTAACGTTAAAACAGCAAAAAGTGGACACCCATGTTTTATCTTTTAAGTAAATTATTTCCTTAATCATAGGTAATACTGCGTTGACAATGATAAGATGATCAGTCTTAAGCTTAAGGCGCCAGCCAGTCCAGAAACTATGTAATATTGAAGAGAGAAAATAACACGTTTCATTGTTATTAAAAATATATATAAATATATTTGGATAATTATGGTTTACCCAAACATTTAAAATTTGATGGTCAGTTTCAAAAACTCGTAATTTACTCGCTAAGAGAAAATAGGAATCAAGTTGCGGTAGAGAGGGGTGCGAATCTTGAATCTTTGATTCGTGAGTATACGACACTAACTACGGGATCATAACCCGATTATTTAATGTCAACCTTGTCAGAAACCGAACTTCAGACCTTGTGCATGATAGAAAAACGAGCTAAACACAGGAACACAAAGCGGACATTGTTAGAATACTTAACGTTTTTTGTAAAACTTTAATTTTTAAATATTATTTATAATTACCTTTGTTCAACGATACCATAATAATTTATTACCAATATTATGAGTATGTCCAAATGACTGGAGGTAGACAAAGCTGGATTTCACCCACACTAATAAAAGTTTCAGCTCTTTTAATAAATATAAGGCATAATGGTGAATGTTACAAACTGTGTAAAGTGGACACCTAAACTAACTAACGACCGTCCGTAAACTCTGAAAATGCCTTAACATATTCACCACTCAAAAGTATTTTCTCTCTCTTTTGAACCCATTTTGAAACTGGTAGATTGAAAAATATGTGGTAGCGTAAACGAAAGATTTTTTTTTGGTTTTTATTAAACTGATTTATTTGTAATCCTTAGTAAATGATTTAACTGACTCCACAATGGGACGTTACCAACAAAGTAATTTTTTTTTGTATGAAAAAAAGTAAATCTGTAGATTTTTTCTTCTTAAATATTTGCGTTCTTATGATCTACCGAAACATTTTATGCTAATGGTCATTTTCAATGAGTTGTAGATAACTCACGAAAATGGGAATCAAGTTGAGGTAGGGTGAGATTCGCGGACCTTTGATCTGTGAGTCTGAGACACCCACGGAACCACAACTCAACTTTTTTTTAGATACAAATATGGCTAGATACAGAGATGATGTGGCTAAACGTTGCCCTATTAACAAACATCAGCATCTAGCCGTAAAAGTATTGCCACTTAAAAAAAACATTTAATTACTATATTTTTTCCTATCTTTCTGAGAGCACGTATCGAGATCTCGATAAAGCTGGCTTTGTAATACGTATTTATATATTGTCGGTTCAAAGGTAAAACTCACTAAGTACCGTATTACACTTACTGAGATATTCGAGTTTTAAGGTTTTGAGTTCATTTAAAAAAAAGTTTTAATTCTGGCCATACTTTTTTTTTACAAAAACATCTGTTTAGTTAAAACACGCAAAATAAATATCACGTACCAGATTTTGAAACCTTGTATTCAGTTATATACCATTAAATATTAATTAGTGAGTTTTACCTGCGAGATAATTTGTTCAGATGGGTAATTTAATGAAATGATACACCACTCTTTTAAGAAACGGTTTATTGGATGGAAGTAAATAAAATATCCAAAAAGTATTATAAAGGTATCATAAATAGAATTCAAAATAATGAAATTCTAATCCTTCGCTCCCGATCTTCAGTCTCATCCTGGTTTGGTTCTGGTAACCTCTCTGAAGCCTCTGAACCCACAAAAGGTAAATTTTCATACCAGGAATGCAGTTGTTCAGGAAAAATACCGTTTTTGTATAATTTTTGCAGATCACGTTTCTTCTTCGATATTATTGGCAATAAGCATTGATAAACAGTTTTGAGTTCTTAATTATTTCTTCTTAGACCTCTACCGGATACGCATATTTTATTGTATGGGGATGAATGGTCGTACCTATAAAACATAACATCAAGATGAACTTTTTCAAATTTCGTTCACTTTATTTTTAGCCACGACACTTTATTACCGTCTTTATCAATATTCCTATTTTTCATTAAAAAAGTAGCCAAGAACTGAAGGTGGAATTTAAAAAAAAATCCTTTTCAATAACCTGGTATGGCTCTTTCGTCTTATTTTTAGCGATTTTATTTTTCTTTGCGTGCTCAATAGCCGAGTGCATAGAGTCGCACTCCATGTGATCAGTCCATCTTATAGCAGACCATCCTCTTGGTCACTTACCTTTAACTGTATCTGTTACAACCAGCTTTTTGAGACTGTCCTCGAAATATTAAAAAATATAGTTTAAACCTAGGGTTGCCATCCTTCCCGATGTATTTATTAATATATAAGAACTTTTACTGTCATTTAACTCTTTGTCCCGACAAACTGTAGAATATCCCGATTTAAACTAGCACAAAGCACAATACAGCAATGCTGTTGACTACAAATGAACGTAGTTATGCAGAGAGTAGTTAGTCCACAATTTTGGAAAAATGATATATTGATGTTATCGGGTGCAGTAAGATCAACTCTATGTTCTGCTAAAAACAGCCAGACCGCTTTCATACAAAAAACTGTATTAATCACCTTCTGAAAATGGTGTCGATCACAAAAACGGCATTTCCCGATTTGCAGAAAACACCGACAGCACTAGAAAAATCTTATGGTACTTAAAAATCATTAAAACTGGTCAAATACATAGTTAGATTCTTGTTTGTAATATAAAAAAAAAACTTATGTGTTTATTGTTTATCATTTGTTAAAGTCAAAAATATTCCAACTATGGTGTAGATTTGAAAATTCACTCTTTTCACAAAAGTGTTATTATCTCAGTTTCACTTTTCTATAGCTGGCTGCTTTCTGCATAACTACGTTCAAATATCTTTCACGGTCGTACTGACTATAAAAGAGAAGATTAGGAGGATTAAGATACTGAGGAATACCGAAATGTGTTTAATGACGGAAATCGATTTTCCTATATGAGATCTATCGATTGTGCGAAGTTGTAGCGAGTTGAATTGGATTGGATTATCATTTAAATGACTAATAATATGAAAATATTATAAAATAGATACCTATCCATAGGTATATGTAGGTATATAAAATATAACAAAAAAACAGTTAATAACAACAGTTAATAATGAGTTTCACTTACAGAGAATTTGTACCGAAACGAAATTAATGAGTTTTACCTGTCGAGGACATGTATTTAGTGAGTATTCCCAAAAAAATTATACGTTATTCTATGATAAATAGATCTAGTTATTATTTTACGACGTAGAATTCACAAAACTGATACAGGAAATGCAAAAAAACCCATTTTAACCAAAATGTCGCTTAGTGAGTTTTACGTTTGAACAGACGATATAGAGATATTTGGAAAATTGACTATACCCTCCTAGAAACTGTCAAATGTTTCATAAAAATCATGTTCAACTTAATATTTTTTTTATTCAATTGTGATTGATTTAAATTTTAATCGTCTTTATGTGGCGGCTATTTATCACAGAAGCCTATTTAAAATATGTATGTGAATGTGAATGAGAACTGATTTAAATTTTAATTGAGCAAGGAACGCGGAATTAAGTTTCGGCATTACTCATTGGTTGAATTCGATCATATGACGTCAGAGATGACAAGTCAGTAGGACATACCGAGGTAGATAGAGATAGTAGAGAAGTTAAGATTACCTTCTCAGTATGTACCGATGAAGTTTGTTTTTTTAATTGCCCCCCTGGAATATAAAAACATTATTTCCTTATGAAACAAAATGGATGATTGCACAAATAAGGTCAGTAAGCAATACAATTCATTTTAGATTTAAAATACCGGCAGCCGAAAAACTTGAATTTAAACTTTATAGACCCAGAATACTCGACAATTGTATTTGACTCGATGGCTACTCTCAATATAAAAAAATCTAGTAAAGGAAATCGAGTGAAAATATGTCCGCTTCGTAGACGCGTTCATTTACTAAAAAAATAATGTGTCTTTACTGGGGTAGCTCGTGCTGAGGACATTTTACATTGTGTTTCTTTACAAATGATAATACGTAACTTACGAACTGTGTCCCTGGACTTTAAAAACCTGCAAAAATTATTCAGTTATAGTATTATTGATCTTGTTTATAATGTATGAGCTTTATATTTTACAGGTGGATTTTTTACCTGGTAGTCTTTATCTAAGAATTGCTGGGAAAAGGAAGGAATTTCAGCTCGGAACCTTAATAGGAACTTTTCCATATTTGCTTAATGAACGGTATATTACACATAAAATAAAACAAAGAAAAAAAATCATGTAAGTCGCTGGACTGGCACCCCAAGCGTAAGACTGATCGCCTTCCCTGCATTCGGTGTAACGGTGATCAAATGCTATCTTTCAGGCCAATGTGTGGTAAAACTATGTATACTAGGTGCAAAATTGTCAAAATTGTCAAAATTCGTGCATTATGTAAGGAGATAAGCATTATCGACAAAATCAAGAAATGAGATCTAAGTTTGTTTGGACGTATAGAGTAAATGGACAACGAAAGAATGGCTAAAAGGAATAACGATGCAAATGTTGATGGATAAAGAAAGGCATGGCACCACCAAAATTATATTACCCAAATAAATAAATACTTGAAGAGGAACATTTAAACAGTCTGAATGATCTTTAGGCTGTCAAGGTCAGTATGCAAAGACAGAGTGATGTGGCGTTTTATTCTTTCTACCTTCCCCACGGGGAAATAACATGAGAGTTTGTTTGTTTTTTTGGCCTACCAGTACAGTGCCCTATGTACCACTAGGTGCAAATGATGATGAATATCAAAGAAAACATGCTTTTATCTTAACAAAGATGAACTATTTGATGCAATTGTGGCGGCAAATATAATAATGTTTTTTTTTCAATGTATTTATTGAAAATTTGAATAAGCCATCGTTGTTTCTTGAAATTAACGATTTGTTTTTTAAAAATATGTTATTAGAAGTATTGTCCATCCCTAGCGACTACTTTCTCCCATTTTTCTGGCAGCATACGAATGCCATCTCAAAATGACGACTCGCCTTCTGAGGTTATCCACGATTCGAGACATTTTTTGTCATTTTCATAAGAATTGAAGTACAGCTCACCCAGTCCATGTCTCATAGATCGGAAAAAAATAGTGGTAGGTAATCGGAAGGAACAATGTCCGATAAATACGGAGGGTGGGGCCTTACTTTCCATTTGAGCGTTTCCAAGTATATTTTTACTGGCCTTGCAACATGTGGCCGAGCGTTGTCATGCTGCAAAATTACTTTGGTATGTCTCTCCTCGTATTGCGGCCGTTGTTCCATCAATACTCGGCTAAAACGCATCAACTGTAGTCGTGATAATGATTGTCCGTGAAGTTTCGTTGGGTTTAAGGAGCTAATGATACACAAAAACCAACTGATCATAGTGCAGAGCAGATATGGTAATGATGTTTGGTGATATTATGACAGCATGGTCAGCGTAAGTCGTTACAATAATTATATCTGCTTCAGTTTCTTTTTTTTAAAACAAAGTGATGCGGTAAAATTCCCAGTTAATACTCTTTTTTTCGCACGAATTTGACGTGTTTATCACCATGCAAAAATATGTTGTTTGTACTTGGGCGGAATAACATTTACTGTCATTTCAAGTCTAATGGTGGAGCTAAAGACTAAAAAAGCACCATCTGTCAAAAGATAGCGAGAACTTATTAAAGTTTCTATTAATAACATACTATATATCTAAGTATAATGTTTATTTCATAAAATAGTCCTCTTTCAGAACACTGTTCTTCATTTTATTAAATTGAATTGGATCAATGGAGTAATATTTCATTAAGTACTAAGATTACCGCGAGAACCTGACTTATAGTGATACTTTAGTATGGCTTTTGATGAGCAATAAAGTTCAAACTTCATGTGTTTCTAGCCGTAATATGATACGACCACTAAAAACATCACCCTTATATATGTTCTAGGCGAAATTGAACTTTCTCCGTATAAAATATTTAATAAAAGGAAAATTTTCTGAATCTTATAACGGCAGATATAATATTTCCAGATGATGCTGAGACTTCATACAATTTAATGAATTTATTTAGATAAAATTAAATTAAAGGGTGGAAAATCAATGTGTTACGGAGATGCAATATTTATATTTCAAACCTTTTTTAAAAACTTTTAAAGACGGTAAGGCATTCGGACATCAAAACAAATGGACAGTCCCAGAAAAAGTTTTACAATCATCATTAAGGTACTAGTTATTCCTTAAATTCACCAATTATTCACATGCAGCGACTAGCAAATCAATAAAATGATGATTTATATTTATTTTGTACCATGCCGCTGAAGATCAAGTTCTGTGTTTTGAAAAAGAATTAACAATTAAATCTTCTAAGAATTATTAGTTTTTCACTTTTGTTTTAACTCTTTTTGTGTATAATATTTTTTTTGAATTTATTATTGTTAGGTATTAATATTTACATAAACCACGAAATAAACTTTTTAACTTTCTTTTTAAAGCAATTTCGTTTTTTCATCTTTTTTTTCCTATCTACCTCTTTTTTAAAGTGCTATTTTCTTTAATTTACCTTTATTTTATATAGGTTAATATTTATATTTGTTACAGATGTAATATTTATTCCTTTAAATATTAATACTGTTTACCATTGTATACTTTTCTAGATGTTTTTGTTTTTTTTTAAATACTATGCTATTTTTTGTTGTATTTTTTTGCCATTTCCAATAAATCATAACTTTTGAACCAAATGAGATAATTTCAATCTATAAATAACTAGTAAGGCATTCGGACATCACACAATCAAACAAATAGATAGTCCCAGAAAATACGGAGGCAGCTTTTACTTACAATTTTAAAAAATATGTTTTTATTTTGTCGAGTTCACGGCATAGTAAAAATAATTGTTTATGAGAACAGTACTTGGTCTGAGGTAAAAGATAAAAAAGATTATTATTGGTATATGCAAACATAATTTTAATCATGTTTGTTTTACTTACTAAATAGACGGACGTTCTATAAAAGTTTTTTGTATCAATTGTAATAAAACATAATTTTTAATTGGTGGGAAATCAAATGCAAGAGCTGTAGATACGAGAATATTAAAAAATGTCAAGAGAAGAAAACATATGTGTGTAGCAAATAAGTTAGTTTTGGCAGCCTCAGTGGTTAATTGTTAAGACATTTGACTCACGCACGTTAGGTTCCAAATCCAATTCACTGTGAGAATAAGAAAATAAAAAAATGTAGATTTTCTCAAGCCTAAGTATTTTGTGCTACAATTCCTTGCTGTAATTGAACGTAGTTATGCAGAAAGCAGCCAGCTAAAAAAAAGTGAAACTGAGATAATAGCACTTTTGTGAAAATAGTGAATAATCAAATCTACACCACAGTTGGAATGTGTTTCACTTTAACAAATGATAAACGATGAATACATTAGTTTTTTTTAAATATTACAAACGATATTTTTATTGTGTGTTTGACCAGATTTAATACATTTTTAAGTACTGTAAGATTTTCCTTGTGCTCTAGGTGTTTTCTACAAATTGAAAAATGCCGTTTTTGTGATGGACACCATTTTCAGAAGGTGATTAATACAGTTTTTTGTATGAAAGCGGTCTGGCTGTTTTTAGCAGAACATAGAATTGACCTTACTGAACCCGATAACATCGAAATCTCATTTTTCTAAAATTATGGACAACATTTTTTCATAACTACGTTCCATTGAGCCTCCTGCCTAAAGTGGTGCAAGGGAAAAAAATCTCGACTAACAAAAATGGCTCATAAAGTGTTTTGTGTAAAGTGTACTGATATAATTAATATGAATTTTACCGATAATTGGATTTTAGTTAATATAAAGATATTCATAAATTATGTGTGTACTCGTTAAAGATCAAATAAATAAATACACATAATATATTTGTAGTTAAAGCATTTTTGTATTACAATAAATATTATCATTCTTAACCTGTTTAATTGTGTATCCTTTGTAGCAAGTATTTCTTCGCATTTTCTTAAAAAAATATATGCTTGCATCTTGAAATATAATTGCATGGCTCAGAAGAATATACAATATCCTTGTTAGCTGGGCGAAGTTTTCAACAAAAATTAAAAAAATGTATGAATAAATAAATTAAGATACAAATCTCAATAGCAAAGTGTCCATTTGTCCCAGTATTACATAACAAAGGTAAAGTACCTATCTGTTTCTCTTTTATAAAGACAATCACATCTAAACATGTAATGAGCTTGCATTAAACATGGTAGGGGAGACTTTTTCAAATGTCAAAGTATTAAACTGGGTCAGAATGGCAGAATAGGACGCAATTTTTGCTTGTCAGTCATCTTTTTTTTAATGGCAGAGGAACAAACACTCCAGATAATATTCCCTATTCAGGGCCATGACGTGGATTTGAAAGTTGGATAGAAACAGATGTAGGCCGTTAGTAAAAGGTAAAGGATATCTCTGAACATTCACAATGCAGAGTCCTAACAAAAGCGTATTTGATAGCCATACTAGAGTACGGAAGCGCGGGGTGAAATACGATTGGTTTCCGATGTTTGATAAAAATGTCAAAGCTATATAATATAAAACATATTATGACTGAAACAAATACGTTGTTATTTGTTAGTATGTGGTACAACATAGCGAAATACGAAAAAAAAGATTAAAATAAATATATTTAATAAATGTTAGTAAATGTTTGTATCCACTTTCCAATTTCTACCGGTTTCAAAACGTACTCTTCGTCAGGATACGAAATACACTAACATGTAAATCTCATTATAAACCGACATGGTAGTTGCATAAATGTATTGAACTAACGTATTGGTAAGACGCATGCTATTTTCAGCTTACACCGAGGTACACTGATTACAGTAAACTGGAACGGGTGAGTTTTGAAACCGGCAGACTTTGAGAATTCGGTTATTTTGTTCTCACAAATATTTACTTACATTGATTAGGTTTGTTTTCTTATTTCTTTTACTAATTGTTAATAGAAGTTTGCTTAGGTTTATGACCACAAAGTTTATGTTTGAAATATGAATAATAACGTGGAACTGGCGTCGCGTATTCGAACCCCGTCAGTTGCACGAAAATAATGCAACAATTTTTTTTCTCAATTGGTCAGTTTGCGGTGGTGTATTATATGTCATATCCCTTCTTTACTACCTGCTGACGAGCCTTTAATATAAAGGCTTATATATTTTTCAATTTTTAAATATGTATGTTTAAGTAATATGAATTTTCTTTTTGAAATGTGTCAAAGCTGAAATAATTTATATTACAATTGCAGTAGTTTTATAAGTCATGTCATTATATAAAATTGTAACATATTCAGCAAAGGCCACATTTTTCCTGGTACAAAAGATCAGCAATAGTTATAATGCTAATTTTTCAAATAATTTTCCATTTCAATAAAGATTGTAATTAACTAAGGTATAAACTAAATTAAGATATAAAAGTTTTTTTTTTTTTTTATTAATCACGCAACTTGAAATAATTTCACCGAAAACGATTAAACAATAATAGTTTACAGGTTTTGTGAAAAGCTGTTTGTATGCAATATTCATTAATTTATTTATTATCCCAGTTGTCACACCCAGAGAGCTTTTATATGACAGGTATAAAATGAAAGTTAAAGAGTTTTATGGTATCACAAGTTAATAATTAGATATTTATCTAATGAACGGGCTCTTGACTTCATGGAGTTAGGGAAACGTCATCATTATTTTTTTGTAATATGTATGAATAAATACAACAATGCAACAATAAAAATATAAAAAAAGTATTATACGACATTATGCTTTATGAATATAAAAATAAAATATTACATATTGTTGATATTTTTTACAGAAACATTAAACGTTATTTTTAGAACCCATAATTAAATGATTACCTTGATGTTTAAATAATTTATAAACCAAAATTTAGAAAAATCACCTAAGAGGAAGTCAAAATAGACTATTTTACCTTCCAAAATACAGAATCGAGCTGTCAATGGTTTTGCCTATCGGAAGAGCTATCTCTTTGCCGAACAATATCACTTTCAACATAATATTTTTTTCTAAGGAAGTTTTTCGATATACGATAATATACCGGGTTGTGGTCTCGTGGTAGTATTAATAAGAACTCGAGTATTTCTCTTTTTATTAAAAAAAGTCCATAATATACGTATGATTGTGTACAAAGGTAATGAGATTTATATTGTTCATATAATAATAATAATATAATCGTAATAATGATTAGATTTATTGTAAAAAAAATATATATTAATCCACTGAGCCTTTTTTAAATATTTTACCTGTTAATTTCTTTTTGCTTTATAAATTGCGATTGCGTAAACTAAAAATCTTTTCAACACGAAAAATAAAATATCAATTACGACTATGTACACTGTATTTCAACCGTGATACCGAATAAACGTTGGCAAGCGAAATAAAAATTAAAACCGAATAAAATGAATTCAACAGATATTATTTAATGTTCCGCGTAGTGCTCTGCCTTTGATGCGTGTAATACTAGAGGCCTGCGCGGGATTAAACCGGTAAACCGGAACTTTTATACAATGCGAATGGTGAGATATTGTGTGCCATTTCCATTTTTCCCGTGGCAGCAAAACTCATCTATCTACGCGAACATTCAAAATTCTTACTCACCCCTATCGTCGGTCAGTAGTGATGCACATAATCGGTTATGGTAATTACATATATCCATTATTTAAGATTACTCTCACTTTAATTTCTATTTATTTATTTGCGTTCTCACGATTTACCCAAACATTTTAATTTAAAGAGGCAATTTTCAACAAGTTGTAAATAACTCTTGGAATCAAGTTGGAGTAAAGAGTAATGGTTCGAATTTCAGACCTTCTATCCGTTAGTTCTATGACGCTAGTTACGGGACTACAACCTGATTCATGATAACATTGATAACCGTAATTGAAATCGAAACAGCGATTGGGTAATGGGTTATGATTATTTTTTACTATGATCGGTAATGAATGCTTTCGAACCATTTACAACTATCACCTTACCTTCCATCTAACAAAAGTGATCCGGATACGCTGAAATTGGAGTAATAATGTAGTGTTCTATGCACCGCTGGGTGCGGATAGAGAGAAATGATAAAATAATCATTGATAAAAAATAAATTAATGTTGGAACCTAATATGTACAAAAACGATATTATAAAAAAAACACATCATTATTAACAGGCTATGAAAAAAATGTTGTCGTTTTTATTAATTCTAATCTAATAATAAAACAGACCTTTAGAGATGTACTAGAAAAAAACCGAGTTTCTAAAAAAGCTTTGTTAAAGCTCAAGTTAAAATGGAAGAAATACATAAGAAAAAAATTCCAAACACAGAAATCTTCAAAGTAAGGGTACGAGAAATCTTAAAAATAATCCAGCTGGGAAAAAATTTTAAATTCTGTTACCCGGAATTTTTGACATTATCGATAAGTTAATCGATTGTAAATTATTCATCATACCATGCCTTTATTAGATTTTCGCATCACTAAACTGTCAATGTACGTACGTACGTGTATTTTGTTTTTCCCGGGACCACCCACAATGGAGATGTCCGAATCATGTCATTTATTTAATGCCTCAGTAATGGGATAGCAAACCACTATCAGCCCTCTGTACAACACAACAATGTTTTTATTTACTTTATTGTTAACATAATGTCGATACTAAACTAATGAAAACGCAACAGAACAACGTATCTTGCAATCGTACATTTTACAAAATTAACATAAATTATCTACCCCAAATGAAAAGAATTCGCATTCTTGACAGGGTGGATGCTAAATATTGAATTTAAAGGTCGTTTAATTAAACTTTAATATTTCATTGTTTCTGAACATACACCTGATGTGTAGATCTAATCACTTTACCTCCATGAAATAGATAACCGAAATATTTTGCATTAAGTTTACCAATACTTGCTTTATATAAAACTGGGTGTGGAAAGGGGTAAAATGATGAAATGGGAAGAACTAAAAAGCGCGTGTGTGGTAAGTAAAGATCGGTTTAGTTCACACGAAGACAGGACACTACTGTCTTTTGTCGAATCGAAATTATGAGGACAAAACAATGGACCGAAACATTGGACTAGAGAATGGCGGCAGGCTATCTCTGCAGGACAATGACTGACTCCCACCATCGCGCGCGTTGTCGTGTATCTATTTTCGCAGCGATCCGCGTTTGAACTACTGTTTATTATTGTATTGTCTCATTGTCCTATTCTGAGCGGTTGAGACTGTTTGCAGAGCTGGAGCAAGGCAGTATTTTTCTGTCTATTGTATTATACTATTGTGAACTCTGCTTTATACATTATTCGACTTCTGTCCAAACACTAGAATATAAAAATATTTTCACGAATGTGGACGGATTTTCCATTTTTTTATTTAATTTTAGGGCTTATTTGGAATATTTGTGGCTTTTGACCACTAAACACATTTTTTAGTAAGCACAGTAGAAAAAACACATATTCTGTCAATGTTTAAAGTACCCCCATGTTCAACTTAAGAGATTCAGATTTTTCACATGTTTGTTTTTCCATGAAAAATTATGTTATTTTATATGTAAAGTTATGTTTTTCTTAAATACACCTCATGCGATTCATCTCATTTATTTTTAGTATGTACGAATTAAAACTTATTATTTTGTTATAAATGATAAATTTCCAATGGGAAGTTAACTGAGTTGTCTTCGATCTATCGATATTTCTGTACGAAAAGTGTATATTTGTGTAAAAGTTTGAAGTACGATTGTTGAAAAACCTGTAATTTAACATGTCTAAAAATTTATTGTACGTTAATATTTTATTTTATTTTGTACACTATTGAAGATAGCTTTAGTAACTTCCCATTGCAATACGAGCCCTGTAAAGGTTGGCACAAAATACTTCCTTTTAGTGGTAGTTCTACACATGTTTCATTGTCCTCGTACTGAAGCGCGAGACTAACCCCCTTATCTTCCTGTCACATATGAATAAGATACACAGCATTTTGTGAGACAATGCAGCGTTCTATGCACCATCGTGTGTGGATAAGGTTTCGATGATAATAATTTTGGAATGTACTTATTTAAAAATAAATCACTATGAAAATTATTAATTAAATATTGAATTACTGATATTGATTAATATACCTAAATCATTTTGGAATAAATAATAATGGTTTCAATGTGACTGTACAAATTTATATGTGGGTAAATTAGTAAACAAAACGTTTAGTATGCAGGTCTATTGACACGATGCGACGCGACGTGATGCAGGCGTGTGGATTAAATGCGCTTATTTGAGCTACGACCATTGGCTCTGTACTAATCCTAAAGCCATCCTGCATCGACTATCGACCAGCTCCGAGTCAGCCTCCTCTGCATCATTAACTTTCAATAGTGCGATACTAAAGCCTACGTGGGAATACTAAACACACGTGTCTGCGTCTTGCTGTTAATCTAACGTGAATTTTGGGCCGATGAAACCCAAAATAAATACAATGCAAAAAGAAAAAATTATCCCAAACATTTTCTTGAGGTACACCAAAAAAGTTTGATTAATTTAAAAAAAAAAGTTTAACTGATAAATGAATTGAATCTACATACGCAGAAGAGTAGATGTTTCACAGTACTTAAATAAATTTATAAATCGCAGGGTAATTAATTAACTTAAAAATTAGCATTTGTTATTTACTCCCTAACAAGTCATTTTTCATTCTCCTCCATGAATGCTACAAAGAGACAAGTCATGAACTTAAATCATCATTATACGATCATAATAAATAACTACTCGCTATGACAACAAACTATTGACAAAAAATATTCTTGAAAATATCTATAATAAATGGAATTTATTTGTTTTATTTGATTTATTTAAAAAAAAGGTTTTTGCAATATAACACCATACTAGGCATAATCTCTGTCGATGCGCATTCATTTTGTTTTTTTTATTTTATGCTCCTAGTTGTATTAGTTTTTGGTACAGCCAACCCTCCGATAACGCGATTAATTCGTACTGCGTTATATGGAAACCACGCTATAAGAAACTCGAAATGAATACAAATTCGTACCGCTTTATATAGGAACCACGTTAAGTGAATTTTAGAAATAATTGAATTGTTCTTAAATGAAGGGTACATTTAATAATTAAAATTGTTAGCAAACATTTTACAAATGGCAATGAATTTATAGAATTTTTCGTATTTGAGTCTAGGTTTATTAAATATGATGTATACATATACAGCCAAATGTTCTCACACATAAATATCCACAATAAAAAAATGCATATATTCATTTAAATAAGCCCTGATATTTTTAAAGTAAGACATATATTTTAAGTTCAATATATTTGAGTAATATTATAATATTATTACTTGCGTTACAGGAATGAAGTGTATGCACGTACTACTATATGATACATTAAGTATTTATGTATTGATGCTCAAATGGTATTATTGAATTTAACGTAAATTACTTCTATGACCAAAATTGTTACGGCTTTAATTGTTAAATATCGCCTTGTTCTTTTTAATTATATACGTTATCTTTTTTTTGTGTTTCGTTATTTGTATTTGTTTTAATTTTCTTATTATTATTAGTATGTACATTTATGTTTATTTTTTTAATGAAAAGTCGTTATTATTTTATGATTTTCTGAGTAAGTAGCTATTTTACGTGAAAAAAACTTTTTTTAAATTTCCTACACAATATTCATAAATAACTGATTTATATACTAAAAAAATTCATATGGTGAAAATAGCTTTCAAATCAAGATAAAAAGAATACACATAATGAAAAAAAAATGTTCACGTATATAAACAATACTTAAGGGTAAAAAGCCAATGTGCTTTCATGAAAGGTATGATATTATCTGACGAAAACGAATAATGCTCTTCAAAACCAATAAAGCATTCCTTTAATATCCACATTGTCCCGTAAAAGAAAAATACATTTTCGGAGCCCTCCGTATCAAAACACCCCAAATACAAACAAAAATATGATGAGAGAATGAAAATATGGAACTCATTTTTGTACTTTGCTTTACAATAGATAACATTTCCTCGAAAAGCAATCATCAAAATGAGCTCCGCCATTCATTTAAAAGCAAAATAAAAAATATTCCCAAAGTGCAGCCGACTAAGTAGTCGGACTTATTATTGTTCTCCCGTGCATTTGGTAAATCTCTTGTAAAAGAGGCTTTATTATTAAAATACTCATAGCATTTCTTGTATAAATTACCGTAAATAACGCAGTTTAGGTAGTAGATTTAAAAAACAATATTTTTAGTATATTTGCCGGAGTGAAACGAAGTTTGCTTGTAAAATTAAACTAGAATCCTTAACAAGCATTTTAGACCCAATGCGATGGCTACTTTTAACTAAAATACTGAATATGAAAATCGAGTAGATATTAAAAATACATGAGTCGCAGCCTAAAGTTTACACTTCAGGTACCAGTCCAGGGAAAATAAAATATTGCAGTGTAAAACCACCTTTAAAACAATCATTTTACGACCGCTCTCCCAAGGTTCGGACCCAGGACACTTCAGTACGGTAGGTGAACGCGGTAAAAATAGAAAAAAAGGTGAGCCGGACTTTTCTCCCTCTGTTTTTTTTTTCAGGATATTTACAATGTCTATTTTTTTATTTCCTATTTAATGTATTTTTTAAACAAAATATTTATGAAACTAGAAATGGTTTGTACATAAATAATAAATAATAACGTTTCTATATCTCTAATAGAGTGAAAACTAATGTTTCGATAGAGAATTTGTTTTACATTTATTTTTATTAAATGAAAAAACATTCGTATCGGATTCTTTTTAGAAGAAAAACTGTATTCTTCATGTACTTGAATACAAATAAGATAATTTTTTCTTCCAAGCCTCACTTCATGCTTATGTATTTTCATATTTTTCATGAGATGAACAAATGTATTTTAATGTCTTAATCAACCTCTGACAAATCTCGCGAGAAAGAGAAGGGCGAGAAACTCCGTCGTTTTTTACCAATTTGAAAACATTTGGGGCAAAAGAGTGCTTTAACTGCCCTATTCTTTTAGGTCCCTATTCTACCCTACTTCCAACCCCCGTTTCTTCTCCATCCATCTCTGACTGCCCATTTTACCCTCAAAATGCCCACTTTAATGCCCCTATCGTAGAATTCTCAAACTTTTTGAAAAGGATTTTGAAAATTTCTACACCCAAAAAAGCTTCAAATATTATCTTTGTTATGAATAGAAACTAAAGCCGAGACAGAAACAATATGCAAGAAAGTACTTTTAGAAAGATTTTCAATGGAAAATATTAACATTAAATTCTATGTAGTAGTTTACGTGCCCGAGAGAATAAAAAATACTTTTCTGTCTGAGAAATATTAATATCGTCCATCATTAATATAAACTGAATACTAAATTATTTAACAATGTTTAAATTATTCGAGACCTCGGTGCTCTGTTAAATAGGAAACACGATTACATGGTACATGTCAGGCATATTACAAATGATGCATCCCAAAGGTTTCATCACTAGAGTGACTAAATTATTGTTTGAAGCCGCCTTAAACATGCAGCTTTAATCTGGTCCCCATACTATGACAGTCACAAATATAATGTAGAAAAGTTCTAAATAAATGACTTAGATGTCCATAATATTAATAAAGTTTTTAATTTAAAAAAATACTATTTACCTTTCGTATATTACTTTGATTTCAAACTTATATTACTTATATTATTATATGTACTTATATAAAAAATCTATCTAAAAATATTTCCTCCCTTTATTTTAATTATTCAATTCGTTATTATTTCTGTACGACATACATTTTCATAAAGCTTATGACATAGAACGTATATTTATGATATTATCTTTGCAATTATTTTGAGTCTATTATTAATATCTGTTGGCGTGGCGATTATACATTTGCGTGGGTATTAGTTGACTGAATCGTTGATGTTAATTTTTGCGGGGAAAGAAAAGATGCGTTTGCGCGATTATGGCAGATGCGGACAAGAACGGTATGCGGCAAAACAAACTACAGCAGACATAAATTCTACCTTTGAGAACTCAGGAAAGGGAATCAGGAACAGGAATCCGGATGCTATCCTTAAGTCCTGGCTTCTGGGTAATTTCACTTTTTCAGCAAACACAGCACTTTCACTACAGTTCTTTGGGAAATATATAGACGAATGTGGCGGCGCGGCGGTCAGAAAATGTAAAAGTGTGCGGATGTAGGCAGATGATTAAAAGATGAGCTGATGCGGGCAGATAAAATATGATGCATGCGGTAGTTGACAGAACAAAATTATCAAGAGAGAATAAAATTATTTTTGAAGTTGGTTGCTATGGATATGGAAAATTGTTTTCATAGCAACCGTAGCTACCCATGACCATAGAGACAAAGAGAATAAACGAACATTGAAAGTTGGGAGATCACAGGATGGGTAGGATAGGTGGACCTTTATACATTGGCGGTCCATCCAGCCACAAACCACTCAATCCCACCAACCACTCACGCAACCATCTATAATTTTATATTATATGCCGCAGAAAGAAGTTTTTATTGGTATTTGATAACTGATATAAAGCAAGACTATTTTATTAAAAAAATATATAATTCTCCCATTAGGTCAGTATATCATTGAGAACCTTTGTGAGATTACCTCCCTATTTCTATTGCACTTTCAAATGTCTGTGACACCCTCCACCCTTCTCTATAGGCCCCATTAAAAAAGTATAAGACATTCGATGGTTTGTCTTTCTTTAGCCTTCTATCGAAATAAGCACTTATTTTTGCGAATAAAATTGCCCTTTCTAAGTGATCTAAAACGAACTTTAAGAAATAATTGATTATGTTAATTTATATTTATACCATTTTCAAAGTTATATAAGAGATCAGTGTCGTGCGTTCCATATAGGCACAAAAGCAGTGCCTACCCAACTAGAATTTTATTAAAACAATAACAAAAAATAATATAAAATATAGGTTAACTATTTGTAAAATTTGAAAAATGCGCCAAATGTTATTCGGTTTTAAGAGTGTATTGTTCCGATCGTGGCGCCGCTAAGAGCTAATGTCTGCAGAGGCACGAATTACTAATGCCTATTTTCTTCATATTTTTAAATATGTATACTCCTACACAACGTGTATGTGTGGGTTTTTTTCAGTTGTAATTACGCGTGTATAGGTAAGTTTAAAGGCACTGCTTTACAAGGTAAGACAAAACTAACACGTAACTGACATCTGGCGTTTATTTTGATTATTATTTAAATCAAAGATCAAAAAATGTCAAACGAATAACCGCGAATTGATTTGTTTTATATACTAGAGAATATAGTCCGCGCTAGCTTGTCAATAAAAATCGAAATGTAGTTTTGTGTTTTGTGAAACTTGTGATATTGACGGGAATGTGTGTTAAACCGTTTTAAGGACAAGTTACACGTATATTCAGTGATTAATATTATAAAGACTTTAAAATATAGCTTAATTAGAATGACATTTGTCAGAAAAAACGACATAATTTTTGAAGTAACGTCTTAGGAGTTATTTATATTGACACACGAAAAATCATTCGTATCGGGCGTGTTAATTAATTTTTTTAATACAATGCTTGGCACATGAATCAACATAAATATATAAAATCAGCTTTAAAACTAAAATAAACCTATTTATCACTACGTTTTTATAAGGTTACATCAATTTGCAAAAACGTTAGAGATGGGACAAATTGATCAATGTAAATTGATCGCTTTTAATAATGGTTGTGAAACAAATTTAATTGAAAATATTTTGAATAAAAAACTAAAAATAAACAATAGGAAAAAATACTTAAAAAGTTCCCAAAACATTTCTAACAATAAAGATAATCGGCGTAGAATTTTGTACATTAATTCATTTTCTAATAATTTTGCTCAAATTTTACCTGACAATATTAGGCCAGTTTTTTATACTCATATTAATAAAGGTAAAATATTATCAAATTGAAAAGATAAAGATGATAAATTAAATCATTCGGTAATTTATAAAATAAATTGTTTTAAATTGCCTAAGTTTCCATATTGGAAAAACTTCACGTAAATTTAAAATAAGAATCAAAGAACATGTAAGATGTCTCAGTAATAATAATTTTTCAGAATTCGCAAATCATCTTTAATCCGAAAATCATGATTTTAATCAAGAAACGGGTGTAGGAATTTTGTATGTCAATAAAAATGGTTTTCGTTTAGAAAATTTAGAACGATTAGAAATTAGTAAATCAAAAACTTCACATAACAAATAATCAATTAAATTTAACTTCGAGTCCTCTAAATAAATCGAAAAATATTCCCGTTATGATTCATTTTATCTTCTTTTTCTCTCTTTCTTTCATCTTCTGTCTCTTTCATAGAATATTTTTTAGTATAAATATCAACGCGAGTAATTAAAAGTTAGTTTAATTACTGACAATGAGGTAGTAACCTCAAAACCGGTCGAAGTATAACTCTAAATTAATGTGGTTTATATCAATTTATAAACACATAAGTGGAAAATAATAAATTTTAAAAAAAGGATTTCGTAACAACATTTTTTTATTTTTTTAAAAATATTTTTTATTTTCTTTTATTCAGGAAACATACAGTACAGTTACAAGGTTTAATATTTTACACAATTAGACTTAATTCTAATGGACCTGTGAAGTTTCCATATTATAAAGCAATTATATTTAAGGTTAATTATGAAAGTACAAAAAAGAGAAAGAAAAAGTAAAACATAAATGAAAGTTGTTTAAAAATTAAAATTTAAGTGAAAAAAAGATATTTTAAAGTTTGTAGTTTGTTGTGAGTATTTACAAATGGAAATAATATTAAAGATGAAGAAAATTTGTAAGAGTAATTAAAAATTAAGAATTGAAATAAAGAATGAAAAACATGCTCAGATGTAAAAATAAAATAAAAATAGTAATAAGATTTGTTTAAAAAAAGGAAAAACATAAATATACACATATTTATTTTAAGAGATTCAAACAAACGATGAGAAAAATCTTTAAGTGAAATATAAGACAGTAAATTTAGGTCAATTTAAAAAACATCTTCAAATATATTTTATAAATCATATAAAAAAATAAGTAAAATGTTATATAAATTAAGCATTTATTTGGTTTTTTAATGTGGCTTAGGTAATTTCAACAATAACTACAAGTCAACAATATAGTGATTCAAACTAATGTGACGAGTGAATCAAACTGGTTAGATTTATCACTTATATTCCATAAATCTTTTTTTTTTTTTACTGCCTACCCTAGTTAAAAACTCTGTGCACGCGACTGTAAGAGATGTATATTATAGTATATGCATGCATATGTTTTATGTTGTAAAAATAAATAAGTGCTGTCAATAAAACAAAATTTTTTAAAAACACGAACTTACAAAATACCCCCTTAGTCACATGTGTGATTCAAAATGTTTAATTTATCATGTATAATTAATACTAAAAATAATACATTATTTTATTTGATGTTTTCGTGGATTCGGCGGCCTCCATGGTGTAGTGGTTAAGACGCTTGACTCACGCACGGAAGGTTCCGGGTTTGATTCCCGGTGAGAAAACAAAAATTAACAATTAAAAAAAAGCCTGGGTGTTCTGTGATGTAACTCACCACTGTAATTGGGCCTACTGGCCTGTTGTGGTGTAAAAAAAATAAAAAAAATTGCTAGTGTTTATCATAATCATACTACGTATGTACGTATATGTACTTAGAATCCGGTATTTATTAATTCAATGCTAATGAGCAAATAATACTGCGAAAAAAATACAGTGAAATTCAGTATTATAATTATGATGCACTTAAGGTGCATCACTAAAAATTACACACTAAGAATTATCGTAATTTCAAAACCTTTTTTTTTACATTTCATTAGAATGAATATTATTTATGTATAAATCTTTTATTCAAAAATTGTTTCGTTTGAAATAATAAAAAATAAATTTAACCAATAGCTTTTAGATTAAGTTTTTGCAATTACGTACAAATATATATAACGAATAATTTTATAGTACTGTAATTTATTGCAACAGAGAGGTTGAGAACGAAATATGGAATTTTAGGCATTAACAGTGCTTATGATCCGTCATTGGTTGGTTTAAGTGACCACTCTACATACTGTGTAAAATTAAGTAGTCCTATAAATGTCTAGACTTACCATATTATGTTCAAAAAATATTTATGCTCTCTGTAGCAATTAATTTCAATCTTGATAACTCCATGATGAGTGAAATCTAGCGCTGTCTACAAACATTCGGACATACTTAAAATATTGTTTACTTTGCAGTAATTCATAGCGACAAAAGTTTAGAAAACAATATTCCATTAAGATACTTCTGTCTTATTTCTAAAATATGTTTACGTAAATGTCACTTCATGCAACAAAAGAAACTTAGGTATTACAGAAATATCACATTTACTACAAAATGAGAACATTAGTTTTTTTTTAAATATATTTTTTTATGCGTCTCTACGCGTTGGCGTGATTACAATTTTAGATACATTAGAGAATATAAAATGTTTTGAATTTTTACGACAGACTAGGGAATTATAAAATCACTTTTATTTTACATTTTTAAAGTAATAAAATTCCATGAAATACTGTCTAATTATACTAATAATTAGCATACTAATATTTTTTGTGAAGTTAAACAGTTGAAACCTTTTTTGAAGCAAGTGAGATTCATCAGACTTAACAGGGAAATAAAAAGCTTTTTTAAAACATTTTTAAAGTATTAAAGGTCTGTGAAATACTGTCCAGTAGAAAAAAAAATTGCCAATTATTAGTAGCATAAAATATATTTTTAAATTTGTAATTTTGAATTCCCGCAAAAAACGGTAATTCCTTCGGCGACGCGCCTAATAAGTCAAGATTCATGTTTATTTGTTTCTCGCTACTGAATTTTATTACGAATTTCGACGTCACAACAACCAAGGCCAAACGCGTTGCGTTTTTCTACGAACGTATTTTTATTGAATTTCTTTTTTAAATTTATGTATAAAAACATTTTTCCACAATGTTCATATTGTTTTTGAAAATGCAATTAATTATATTAAATCCGTTTTATGTATTTTAATCGATATTTGTAGTATATAATATTTTCCTGTTGTGTAAAAAAATATATGAAAAAATATTGCTAGCATTTTGCTAGATTTTTGAAATATTTTATTTTAAAAATCAGCGAAAAGACAGAGTGGAATTTTCGTGTATAAACAACCAGGAAACTAATTGGGATAAGCAAATGAAGCAGGCAGTAATTCAGTTTCCCTCCGGATTGCAGGTGAGTATTTCTGTTACCCAACATTAACCATCCCTCCAACTCTAGGAGAAAAGTCTCAGGAGAATCATTGATAATTATTATAACAATGTTTCGTTTGGGAGACCTTTAAGCACATTCGGGGGGAGGAGCAAGGTCCTCCCTTACAATAGGAAGTTAGCAAAGGGCACCGTTGGGATATGAGGGACATCCGCCTCTTGGTAGATGCAGTACAACGCAATTAATTAGAATAGATGCTCCAGAGCCACTTTCCAGACCTTTCAGAAGAACAACTTCGTCTAGAGCTTTTTGGGTTAATGTCCTCATCACATATGTAAATAAAGTTTCATAATTTATTTCATGCTTGCAGCGAGTTTAAAGAAAGTGATATTTAATTACTTTAAGATGGTTTTTGTAGAAATTACGATAAATCTTAAGGTGCCTGCTAAAAATAAAATTTTCGTTTTTGAACGATATTATGATATTATGATATCTAGTTATTTTTGCATTATTTTTTATTTGAATGCAAAGATCAATACAAACGTCCCGCTCTAAAAACATTTTTAACTTAAACACTGACCAGCTACAAATCGAAAATAGGGCACCCATAAAACTACCACGACAAATAAGAACCTTTTTATTTCGCATTTAACAAGTAGTTTTTGTTTTTTTTGCCATGTCAAAAATTCTAATATTACAATATTGATAACCCAAATTTATGAATTCTTGGTTTAGATATTGTGTTTTGGTAGTACATGGTACATTTTATATAAAAAAACTCCTATAAATCAAAATATTTGGAGTACTTTACTGATCGTGCCATTTATTGTTGGTCAATAGACGCACAATATTATTAAAATTGTACTGAGCTCAGATAAATAATGACAAATATCACTCACCGTATACTAAGGTTATCCACCTAGAATTCTTCTTCCGGTCAGGCTCGCTAGGATGATTTGAACAGGGCACTTGAACTTAAATAGTCACGCGCGACGACATGATGAGTTTGCATTACTAAAATTAATAAACAATTATTGCGCGGTACACAACAAAAATAAAGTATCAGCAATTGCTCAGCAAATTTAGGATCACATCCACTTGCGGAGACGATTAGTACCTGATTGCAGTAGAAAAAGGTATTGTCACCTACAGTGAGGTTGCTACGTTTTGATCAGAGTTTACGCGGCGAGTTTAAATTGTTACATAGCAACCTTCATTGTATTATATTGTCAAAAGAAACATAATAATTAGTGACCTCGGTGACGTAGTGTGACTAAGTCGCTTGATTAACACGGAAGGTTCCGGGTTCGATTACCGGTAAGAACACAATTTTTTAATTTTTTTCCAGTTGAAAATGAAAAATTCAAAGGATTTTTCTTGAACCTGAAGGTTTTGTGCTGTAATTCACTACTGTTAATAAGCCTCCTAGGCCGCGATTACTAACGCCATCTTCATCGGAACATATTTAGACGGTATAAAGTAAAATAGATTTTTATGGACAAAACGATTTTTTCAATGTGCTTTATGTTTTTTATTATTATCAACAACAGAGTATAAAGAAAAAAATATCCTTTTTATTTTTGTAGAATGAATGTAATAATCCATAAAGGTTAATAAATAAATTTTTAAATAAAAAAAAAATGTGCATATTGGATGAAAATTTAAAGTTTTTTCGTCGGTGGCCTGTAATTGAACGTGTTTAGGAAAAATGTATACATAATAAAACATTTATGCTCCTTACATCTCTTGAAGATATTAGATTGAATATTTTAATATCTACGAACACGCACAGCGCAAAGATGTATGTTTCTCTGAAAACCGCACGTAAATCGGTTAAGCCGTTTAGAAGGAGTTCAGTGACATCACACGTACAGAGGAATTATATAAATAAAGATTACAGATAAATGTTAACTTCCCATTGTAATACGGGTTCTAGTATGTTGTGGTGCAAAAAAAAGCAGTAAAATAATGATCGAATATCAAAGATTAAAAAACTTTTATGCGTTCGTACGTAAAAAAAAAATTTATTTATGGAAAATCATTCGTACAAATAAAGAGAAAGCCTGCAAAATTTGAAAATACAATAAATGAATGTAGAGCACCTACAAAATATGAATGCGTTTAGAATTAGCACGTTACGATCATTACTCCACAAGACGGTGGCGGTGGAGGCTCGAGGCATAGAATATCTCCAGCATATGTCTTCCCCTTCAGTTGTAAATGTTGGCATATTAATCCGATGGAAGGGTTCACCTCACAACCCTTGTGATAATCGAATGAGTATTTATATTTGCGTACAAGACATATAAATCATAACCCCTCTTTACTCCTACTTGCTTCTGGAATTGATAAGTATGGTAATAAAAGCTTAGCTAAGAAACCCTCGTAATATACACATTTGAAAAAACGTGTCACCACCCTATAGTTTAAATTAATAAATTGGTTCATTTATTTACTACCGATAAATTAAGTCTTATTTTACTACTTAAATATTACTGTGTTTTCAGTTTTTTTTTTACAAACCCTCATGGATTACATTCATTACAACAAAATAATTATACATTTTTTAATTCATATTCTATTCTTAATGATGATATTTAAAACGTTTTTCGTAAAATGTCGGACTCTTTTGTTTAGATTGGTCTGGTATTCTATTGTATAATTAAAATACTTTGAGTACCGGCCGAATACACATAAAATTTACCCTGGGCCAGGCCCATTTTTGTGAAATTTCATGCTTTGTGAAGGGTTTCTTAAACGAATACTAGATTGAATAAATTCTTACTTCTCATATTTATTTAAAACAATTTGATAAGTCATTTTTGTATGAAATGCAGTTTTGTCAACATTGGCCTTTATGGAGAGCCACATTGCAATGTTCGCACATATACCTACAGCGTCTCACTCCTTTTTTATGCTTTGTATTCCGGAGCCGTGTAAACACGTGATTATAATAACCACGCGTTGTGTCCCGGTCCCGTGTTTGCACGTAGTTTACCAGCAGCAAAAAAGTACTAATAAAAGTCACTACATGTCAATAAAATGCACTTTTTTGAACAGCTGGTAAATCACGTGAAAACACGGGACCGGGACACAACGTGTGGTTATTATAATCACGTGTTTACACGGCTCCGGGATACAAAGTGTTAAAGTCCTCTGCTGTTTTTTTTCTCGTTTTAGAATATTGCATATGATATTGTTTTGATAACCTCGTATTGTGTACATGTTTGCTATAATTTAATTACCGTATAATCATTTTAAAAATAGAGTTTGCCAAAAAAAAGTGGATTTACTATTTTTTAGGTAAACTCTATTTGAAATATAGTATTAAAACAAATGATGTTATTAAAAGTAAAGACATAACTGACATACAATACAAAAACACGTTATTACAATACTAGCAACATCTTAGATGTAGCTTGTATGATTTCATTGTCATCAACAATTTAAAAAATAAGACATAGAAAATCACGATATGTACATGCAATCAGTTATCTTAGAAAGTGATGAACGTATTTCATAATTTCATATTTATTTCTATGTAACTCGTTACAATATATACGACACTAGCTGGCAGCTGTCAAAATATTTTTTTTTTCCTTTAAATATAATTAATTATCCACTTATTCCATAAATTGGATTACAATTATGAATCAAATGTTCTGTTATAGCATGTTTCATCACAGACGATGGCATATTTCTACGAGCATCACAGCTAATCACAATAAAAATCCTTTAGAGAATGACGGCACGATAAGAAACTACCTACAGATTGAAAAACTGTCTAGAGTCTTTTTTATTTTACGTCATTGAAAGAGGCAATATGTAATATATTTTCAAAGAATTTCTGTAGTTTATTAATATGTGTAGTAAATGGTACTTTCATAGCAAAAAAAGCTTTTTCTATTCCAAAGTAATAATTTGGGTACATGGTTTTAGATTATTACAATAATTATCTACTAACATCACGATAACAAACTAAGTTAAATAAATAACAAAAAAAATGTTGTAATAAATCACCAAAAAATTCAATTATGACACAGAAATCTTGTATTTTATCATTGTTGGTCAAATGTTGGTTTTTTGAGCTAAGCAGACTTTTTACTGTCGTACAATACAGATTATATTGAACTTATCATCGATCGGTTAATAGGACCCGTTAAAGTATTTTTTATAATATTCTGTAGGTAATGCTATAATAAATTGTGGATAACCGTACCCCAAAAAAGATTCTTTATACCACTCTGGAAAGCAAGCGAAGCAGAGGTAGACTAAAATTAAGATGGCTGAATAATGCGGAAAGTGACATCAGAGCAATTGGGCTGACTAACTGGAGAAGAGCCGCAGGGTGCATGGAAAAATGGAGATAGATTCTGTAGGAGGCCAGGGCCTACAACGGTTGTAACGCCAATGATGATAATATATGTAATGTAAATAAAATGTAAGTTCGTTTACATTAATACCAATGCAAAGGAGAAGTTTTTTTAGACAATTAAAAAAAAAAAAAAAAAAAAATTCGTTATAGGCAGGCAGCCATTGCTGATGCGCTTATATCTCGTGTACTGCCTTGTGTCTGCATTTTTCTTACTTAAAAAGAGAATCCAAATGGATTTTAAACTGGTATATATTTTAATGCTTCCACTTCCACAAAGTCTACTATAAACCATTGAGTCTTTCTAATTTTGTAATAATAATTTTCTATGCATAAATGTGTCCATAAAAATGCCCATTGGACGTATATATAAATAAATGTTCAAAAATTTTCTGCTTAACTGCTGTTCTGATAAGTACTAAGATAACTAAATTAAATTTTATCCAAATGATCTTTTCATTGCAGGTCAATGAAGTAAAGACAGTGAAAGACGTGAGTTTCCCAACTTGAAAGTAACATCTGATTCGGGCGCGTCTAGCAGTAATAATTAATTACCCCCACCTCACCCTTGGCACGGGAGAGGGGGTAATGGAGGGTAAGAATAAAGTATTAGAAAAAAACAAACATCAAGATATGAAGGAGAAACAAGGATTCTCATGAATTAATTTATATGGAAATCAGTTTGGAAGTATTCCAGTTTTTAAAACACGTTTTTAAAGGATCTACCTTACAAATGCAATATTTTAATGAAAAATGTATGTAATAAAGTGTACTTTTTAAAACAATTTATTAGCAAATCTTTATTTAGAACCACTTTTTTATGTGTACATACTAAAAACGTCTTTACTGTGAAAATAATATCGATTACCGCGTGGACGTTTTGTTAAATACTTTTTGCGGCAAAGATATTTATGTATTGTATTATTTTGATCATACCAACATAACCATCCACATTAACTGTGACACAAATTTTCGCTGTCCATATAAATTAACAAAAATCAAATAATTACTCAACATTTTGACAAATAAACATTGTGAGATTATAAAGTGCTTAGTGTAAAATACGCACAAACGTTATTTCGGTGTTATGTGTAAACAATTCACATCTAAAGTCGTTTTGTGTTTATATTCTGCAAATACTTCTGTGCTAAGTGCTTGTATCTAACGAATGGTGACAATACTAAGTTATCAAAATAAAAACACTTGAATTTCAAAACATTTAAGTTTTAAAAAAAAAACATTTAATTGAATGAATCGGATTTAACCTACTCAAGATTTATATTTATTGTTGAAAGGCATATTTAAAAGTCAGATACTAACTAAATAAATTATACAAAACATACTATAAAAAATATTTATAAAAATTGAATACATATAAAAAGAGGGTGCATAATATAATTCTACAATGACTACAAGGAGTAAGCAGCAATCAGGTGAAATAAATCATTATATGATTGAATACATTGATAAAAAATTTGAATCACTAAAGAATGATATATTATTGAAGCTTAATGAGCAGGGAGAAAAAAGTAATAAAAATTTTGAATCATTAAATAAAACCATTAAAGATATGGAAAGCTCAATAAATTATTTATCTGGGGAGGTCGAGGCGACTAAAGACAGCGTTAAAAAGAATAATACTAAAATAAAATTAATGGAAGCAAAAATTGAAAACTTGATTGATAAATGCAATGTTCTGGAACTTCATCAGCAACGACGAGAGCAGTGGGACAGGGCTTCCAATGTTGAAATAAGTGGAGTGCCTTTTGACAGAAATGAGAATTTAATACACACATTCTCTAAGATTGCAGAAAAAATTGGAGTTAATATCAAAAAAGAAGAAATTACGTCTATTCACCGTGTTCAACCTTGGCCAACGGCAGGATCCAGTTCTCGCGATAAACCTAATATCATAATACATTTGATCAGAAGAGAACTTAAGGACACGATTATAACTGCAGCACGCAGACATAAAAAATTGTTATCCGCGGACGTTGGAATATCTGGAGAAGCAAGCCGGATTTTCATTAACGAGCATCTTACACCCGCAAACAAGCTTTTACTGCGTAAAGCGAGGCAGTTGAAAATAGATAAAGAGTACGCATTCCTTTGGGTGAAAAATGGCAACATATTCCTTAGGAAAAATGAAGGATCACCCATATCCAAAATCTCATCAGACGCTGATCTTGAAAAAATAATATGACTTTTGAAGCAGCTGACTAGTGTTATTTCTTGTTTTCCTTATTTTTTGTTTTTACCTTTTCTTTGTACTATTTTCAACTTTTTTAATGTGTATAATTTAGCGAACTACTTGCCTTTAGTGACTGCATTGATATATAGAGACTCATTTTACAGGTGCGTCCAATATAATTTAAATCAATTTTACTGGTGTATTTTAAGTTTATTGTTTAATAGGTTGAAATATTTTAATATTCTCAGGCGCTAATCCCATAAATAGTCTATCTATTTACTACCAAAACGTACGCGGCATTCGCTCCAAAACTCATGATTTTTTAAATAACGTCTTGATTAATGATTATGATATGATTTTTTTATCTGAAACATGGCTCCTTCCAAGTATCAATGATAGCGAAATTTTTGATAGTAGATATAACGTATTTCGAAGAGACCGTGATTATGAGAAAACACAACAGACTCTCGGTGGAGGCGTGCTTATAGCTGTCAAAAAATGTTTTGTAGTTCTGTAGTAGATTCTTGGGACCTAACGGCGGAAGTTATTTGGATTAAAGTAAACACAATCACACATCACAAAACCTTAAATATGTTCTGTTCCTACTTTCCTCATGGAAATTCACATTTGCGAGTGATATCCGAGTTTTTTGACAAAGTTTCCGATACACTCTTAACGTCCCCTAATGAAATTTTCCTGATTATTGGTGATTTCAATATATCTAATGCTGCCTGGCTTTCGAATCCCAGTTTTACTCACTGCACCCTCGATCCTAAGGATGATCCACTTAGCAAGTCTCTATGTAATTTTATGTCATTTAATAACTTCTACCAGTTCAATTCGCATGCCAATACTCGTGGCCGTATTCTAGATCTAGTTATCTCCAACTTTGACTGCGTAGTCACCGAATGTGTATCCCCATTAACACTGGAAGACGCCCATCATAAGACTCTTGTAATTTTGCTCAATTTACAATTCAAAATTCTTCCCGATAATCAAAGATTTGTTCGTTTATTTCATAAGGCAAACTACGATGATGTTTGTGCCCATTTAGATGATATTAATTGGTTCGATACTTTGTCTAATCTGAACATGGAAGACGCAACCCAGCAATTTTACGTTGTTCTAAATGGAGTTATAAACAATTTTGTTCCCAAGCGTCTCACAAATAATAATTGCCGATATCCTCCATGGTACACTCGACCGCTAATAAAGTTAATTTCAGAAAAAAAAAAATTTCACAAAAAATGGAAAAAGTACTCTCAAGCGTCTGATTATCATACTTTTTCTTTGCTGAGGGAAAGACAAAAACGCACGAATAAGGAATGTTACATACATTTTATCACAACTGCTGAATATAACATTAACCGAGAACCTAAACTTTTCTGGTCTTTTGTCAAGTCCAAGCTAGCTGGGTGTGATGTGCCTCTTCAAATGTCCTACAAAGATAATTTGGTAATTGGCGGTCAGAATATTTGTAATGCTTTTGCGGAATATTTCCATTCTGAATTTTTGGAAACTAATGCATCTAGTTGTAGTGTTCCTGCCGAAGAAAATAGTGTAATTGATCTTAATGCTATAGAAATAAATGAGTCATTGGTAACAAAATATCTCAAAAAACTTAAAGTCAGCAAGGGTGCTGGCTTTGATGGCATACACCCTTTTTTTATTTCTAAATGTATTAAACAGCTTGCGCGTCCTCTTACTTATCTTTTTCAATTATCAATAAAGGAAGGCACGTTTCCTGAAATATGGAAAAAGGCAAATATTACACCTGTGCATAAAAAAGGAAATAAGAGTCTTGTAGTAAATTATCGACCCATTTCTCTTCTTCCCATTTTTAGTAAAATCCTTGAAAATATAGTAACCGATCAGCTCTTCGATGTTATAAAACCACATATTAATCCCAATCAACATGGATTCTATAAGAAACGGTCAGTTGAATCAAATCTTTGTGAATTTACCGATATTGTTTTGAATGCAATGGATGCAGGTTTTCAGGTAGACGTTTTATATACGGATTATTCAAAGGCTTTTGATAAAATAAGTCATTTGGTCTTACTTCGCAAGCTTTGGAACATCGGTATACGGGGGAATCTGTATCGTTGGATATGTTCCTACATTAGTAACCGCAGTCAATCGGTCTCACTCAAGGGATTTAATTCATCATTTAAACCAATCCCATCAGGTGTCCCTCAAGGTTCGCATCTTGGACCCTTATTTTTTATTATTTATATCAATGATATAAGTTTATGCATTCAAAACTCAAATTTTTTGCTATACGCTGATGACAATAAAGTATTTAAAATTGTGTCTTCAATAAATGATTGCAAAGTTCTTCAAGCTGACTTAGATAGAATCTGTTGCTATTGCAAGGACAATCAGTTATTATTGAATTCTGATAAATGTCTTGTCATGTCATTTACTCGAAAGAAAAAAAGTATACTATTTGACTACAAACTATCTGGGAAAATTGTCAATCGTTCAATGAAAGCGAGAGATTTGGGTGTACTGATGGATGATAAGCTTTTATTTAGAGATCACATAAATACAATAGTAGATAAGGCGTACAGACTTCTAGGGTTTATCTTACGAATCTCCAAGCCATTCTCATCACCAAATACATTAAAACTTCTTTACTATACTTATGTGCGAAGTCAACTCGAATTCGCTTCATTAGTATGGTCCCCTCAATATAATGTATATATTAATCAAATTGAAAACATTCAAAAGAAATTTATAAGGAGCCTGGAATATCGTTTTGGTAACATTGAAAATGATTACAGCGCATCTTTGATCAATTTTAATATAGAATCACTACAAAAAAGGCGCCTTAGATATGATTTAATTTTTCTTTTCAAAATTCTCAATAACATAGTTGATTCGCCGTATCTTTTACAAAATATTGGTTTCCGTTGTCCTCTTCGCTATACTAGATTAAATTCCCTTTTTTATGTACCAACTTGTAAAAACAATTATACCTCGAATTCATTCATTAGACGCACCTGTAGAAATTATAACGAACTCAGTATTGATGTAGACATTTTTAACTGCACGTTGCATTTGTACAGAAAATTTCTTCATGGGGTCGATTATTTGGGATAGTTGCTGAATGTACATCTTGAGTGGTTTATGCTATGCATATGTGCCGCATGTAATGTATATGTTTGTATATGTTTTATATGTGCGTTCATGTGTGTGCGTGGATGGCTCGGAGTGTACATTCGGTATTTTTATTTATTTTTATTTATTTTAATTTATTACCTCCATGGAAAACGCAAATGTCAACAATTATCTTTTTTTCACTTAAAATTCTTATTTATTTTTTATTTTTTGTCACATTTAATGTTTATATCTTTTTAATTTATGAAAACTTAATTGGTCTTTTTATGTTAAAAAATTGTTGTTTTTAATACTGATTTTGTATGACTGTATGTTTTCTAAATAAAATAAAATAAAAAATAAAATAAAATAAAATGTATGTTAAAAAAAAAACTTTTTTTAAAATTTAATGCACAAAATACACAATTTTATCATAGACACAATAATATGTTTTTTATGTCCCGACTTGTTAGAAAATTCCGTGTTAAGTCGAAACTCTTCAATATATAAATCAAAAATATTTATTTACATATTAAAACAATATGCAAGTTATCAAAACAATATGCAAAATACTCAAAACAATGTACAAAATAATAATAGAAAAATTTAAATAATAAAAATTACAATAGAAAAATAAAAGTAATAATAATTATACTAATATTATTATTTATATGTCGAAAAATGAAATGCAGAAAATTTATATAATAATACGTATAATAACCGATATTAACATTTTAAAACAATATATAAATAATCAAAACAATATACAAATTAATAATCGAAAATTATAATTAGTATTTTTTTTTTATTATGTGGATAAAACAACCATAACCTGACAGACCAAAAAATATTTGTCAAAAAAACATGTATTTGGGTAATATACAGTATACGCGTCTAAATATTAATCACGAATCAATCTGTCCAAAATTATGTGTGTTTTGAACACGAGTGTTTTCGACTCGACGGGTAGTTTGAAATAAACCAGCTAATGACAGGTCATAAGCGCTGTGGGTGCCTAGACTTCTATATTACCTTCTCTAAAATGTTCTTCATCTCTGTTGTAACATGTTAATATTAACACCTCCCCGGGGTACTTTGGATTACTACTTTGGATTATGTCACTAGTTCATATTATTCAACCAATGATAAGAGAATTGCGGAAGATTTATTTTTACGGAAAGCCAACGGACCAATGTGAGTAATGGATAAGAACTTGAAACTTTACACGCGGAATAATTTCAGGAATGCAAAACTTAAAAATATTAGAGCTCTGATAATTCGATATATAAAAAGTTTTTTAAAAAATGCTCTGTTTAGTAGTTGATAAATATTTTTTCAAAAAACACTGAACTTTGACATAAGGAATTGTGATGTGAATTTTTAATGAAACCCTTTATAGTGCATTTAAATACTGATAAAACCTTCAGAACTTTAATGTTATCCTTTTCGGAGAAGCTCTTTCCACTCTTGAGATAAAGGATAATCGAAAACATCACAAAGTTAACATGCCCTTTGTCACATCCGACAGTTATCTAAATAAGAGTACAACCGTACCTGTTGGGAGATGTCATGATGTACCTTTTTCGTATGTGGAACATCAAATTACATACTTACAGGGTGGCTAATCAAGGTAAAAAAAAACCTGAGAAAGTCGGTGATTTAATGGTGCTTTTGTTTTTAAGGATCAGGACTTCATTTAATTTGACCACAGTGTTTTATCTATTTGTTTAACAAAATACACAGGTTCATTGTTTCAGTTCCTTATTAGAAAGAGTTTATGGTCTTGAAAAAAAATTAATAAAAAAACAAAAAAAAAGGTTTTTCTTGCCTAAATTTTAAGTAGGTGCTCAGTGTACCTAATGTTATATGAATTGGTTTCTGTTGCCTAGCTTCTAAGTAGGTGCTCAGTGTACATAATTTTATATGCCGCTTGGAATAAAATTAGACCCGTGGAAGGAAAAACCAGCGTGGATTCTCCAGCAAGCAGCATTTGTCCTAATAATTTAGTTTAATTAGTGTGAGCGAATAAGTATAGCGTTTAGCAGAAAATAATTAAAATGCTTTAATCCTATAACAAGGACCTGAAACTACCCAAGTATCCTTTCAATACCTATGTATGGAGTGGAGTGTCTTCAAACGAATATTTTTTGTATCAAATTGTCCGGTTTGCAAATCCTTAGAAACTGGATCCTTACTGCTAGTATTGCAAGTTTTTTTTTCAAGTGGATTATTTTTTGTGTTATTTGTAATATTTTTAAACCACTATGTTAAAAAAACGAAGATTTCCTTTATACATGATGCTTAAATAATTAAAATAGACATCCACGACACACTTGTTTAGGAATTCTATTTTCATAAAAAAATAATCTATTTAAAATAGTTGTAATAATACGATAGAACCTACTTTTTTTGTGATAATGAATTATACAATATTTTATTCTTTTTGAAAATACGAAAAACGAAATGTTCGTTCAGTTAAAAAAATAAGGTATCTTAAGGAAAGTCAAGGGAAAAATCAGTTAAAAATTAATATAAAAAACGGCCAACATGATTGACCTTTTTTGACTGGTCTTAGGTTGTTCTATCACTGCTTTTTTTAAATCCTAGAGTATCTGGTTACCCTGTATAGAGCAGTAGCTTTTTACGTATTTTATATAAAGTGCTTTACTAATTCTTTACGACCTTTATAATATTAGGTTTACTTTTTCAGACGTATCACATTTCATATAAGAATTTCAAAAGTTGTCAAAGTATTCTTCCTTGAGTATAAGACTTACATACTAATTTTAAGATTAACTTAACACCTCGGTACGGACTACCTTAATGTTATGAAAAGTAATTAGATTCTTGTGTCAGTTACTTGGATATTATTTGACTTTGTTTGATATTTTGTTTATGATTATCTATTATGTACACTAGACAGTTCAGATTGTAGATAGTAATGTAATAAAAAAATTGCAAATCGATAAATTTGATTCACATTTAACAGTAGTAGTTACAGAATATAGGATAATATTTACATTTAAAAAATTTAGAAAACAAGAAAACGAAAGAATTTTTTATATTGACGTTAGTTAAGCTTTAAAAAACGAATTAAAGAGCTAACAATATTTTGAGTTTGTCCAAATGTTTGTAGACAAGGATTGGATTTCACCACCACGGGAGTTATTAAGATAAACAATTAAAATTGAGACGATGAACTTTTTAGAGAAGGAAATATTGAAGTGTGGGTATTTACAAGGCTTATGACCCGTCACTGGCTGGTTTAAGTGGCCACTGTGTAACATTCGCCATTTTGTGGACGATTTTTATATTTTTTATACCACTCCTTTTTTTTATACTAACAAATTTACTTTTGATATAGACATTTTTAATTCAACAATTATTCATTTTAAAACGTTCTCAGATGCATTTTTTTAAACTAATTATTAAAGTCGCAATTAGACTTTCTTTTGGATACAACTCTTACTCTGTTAATGATGTGTATTATTATTATCTTATCTCTTTCTGAAATTATTTTTTCAAATATTTTAAATATTTTTACCAAATGTCATACTTTATTATCTTATATACTCATTGTATATTAACTTTTATTTTTTACTTTTAATATTAATTTGTTAATATATTTAAAAAAAAACTTTTGACAATTTATTTACAATTTGCTTTTTAACTCTAACATATATTTATATTTGCTGCTATATTTGCTTCCAATGCTCTCATGTATACAAAAAAAACGTGTTGTTTATTTCTTAAATTATTACTTTCTATGTTTATACTTAACTGTATTATTTTTGTTAATGCCTCTTAGGCGTTTGTAAAATAAAATAAATAAAACATATATATAAATATGCATGTGAAATAAATTTATAAACCAAAACCGATATGATTAATTTTTTTTTAAAGGAATATTTGTGTTCTTATTATTTACCAAAATATTTAATTTTGAGGGCCATTTTTAACGCGTTGTAATTATTTATGAGTTTATTTATTTATGATATCTCACTATTGGAAAATGGGATTTAAGTTGGGGTAGAGTGGGATTCAAACCACGAACCTTTGGTCCATTAGTCCGAGACACTAGACACAGAACCACAAACCGATTCTAAAAAATTGTTTTAGTTGTCAGTCTAGAGTTACTAAAATATTACATTGCAAAACCGTCAGTTTCTATTTTGCACACGGACCTCTATTTTTGTGAAATATAACACCCCAATTTTTTATCAAAATGTTAAACATAGATTGAAGTCTCCCAAATAGTATGTTTCCATTATAATTTTCTTTGCGTTGGCCAAATAAACTCACATACAAAATAAATCTTTTTATACGATTTGTGGTAAGTAAATAATTTTCATGCGAATACCTTTCCTCGCAATACACGTATAAAACATTAATGGCGCCTAATCCCCTGAGATATTCTTCGTTCTTTTGTTTCTTTTATTTTCGTATTTTGTTCCACGAACTGTCATGGCCAATCAGCCGACCTGGCATTCTGAATAACAACCCCGGTACAAATAGGGGTACTTAAACACCTGAGGTCATTGCACTGTCTGCAAATTTATTTTTAAAGAATTTAGTAGAACACATAAAATGATGAAATAAACAGAATCAGTACAGATGTTCATATTTAGGCGGAATGAGGAAGTTCAGTGCCACGGTAAATTTGGTGTAAAAATGTTTATTAGAGCACTTAATTGTACGGCAAAGTTGCTCTAAAATTGATAAAAAATGTGTTTTTTTAAAAACAAACTACTTACTATGTATTTCATAAGTTGTTTAGAATCAATCGATCAATAAGGAAGTTTAGGGTTATAAAAAAAATATGTTTTTAGACTACCACACTACACCAATTTTTTCATATTTTTATATCTTTTTATATTTGGTGGTTTTTTAAAAGTTTTCAATTTCTTAATAGAATATCAAACCAAGACCAAACTTTTGTTTATGTATCATATTATCTGCGCTATGATTTTTAAAGTTTTGTACTTTTAAAATTACTCCGCGTGTGGCGTCTCAAGTTTTCTTCCGCTTCTTCTTGGTCAGTTCTGCCGATTGGTCCGTTTAATCACCGTAAACTGGAAATTTTTAACAACTCTCTTATCATTGTTTGATTAATGTGAACTAGTGACGTTAGTCAAAATGGTTCGTTTTTATAAAAATATTTTTTATCCTTTTTTTCATACATTTTCAAGAAACATTGCCGTACAATTTAATGCTCTAATTTTTACCGCGCCAAATAAAACATTTTTACATCAAATTTCCCGTCGGGGTGAACTTCACGTCATGTGTTTTTCTCAACGTTTAGTGTATTTTTACGTTACTAGCCTTTACTTTTGTATTTCAGCAGAACTAACCGACGAGAACTTGTGACGTCATGGGAGGAGTAATTTCAAAATTACACAACTTAAAAAAATAAGGCGATGGTAATACGATACATAAAGATATATTTTTTGAAATGGCTTAGTATGAAAAATGTGAAAAAACCACTTGATTTACTCAATTTGTGATATTATACAGTGTTAACAGTTCACAACGGAGTCCTGGTCCCGACCCTGATGTATGGGAGCGAAGTATGCACTTGGAAAAGCAGAGATGAAAGTAGGCTAAATGCTGTCGAAATGCGATCTCTCATGCGAATGTGTGGTAAAACTATGTACGAATGTTGAGATCCGTACATTATGTAAGGCTGAGACGAGCATTATCGACAAAATCAAGAAAGGAGCTCTGCGCTAGTTTGGACATGTAGAACAAATGGACAGCGAAAGAACGGCTAAGAATATTTACAACGCGAATGTTGATGGATGCAGAAATACAGAAAGACCGAGAAAGACATGGCATGACCAAATCCAACAAATACTTGAAGATGGACATGTTAAAAGTCGGAATATTCGGCGCGCGTGCATGATAAGATGTATGAATGTAGAGGAAGCGAGATCTGTGTGCAAAGATAGAGTGTCGTGACGTTCTTTTCTCTCTGCCTACCCTTACGGGGAAACGGCGTGAAGGTTTGTTGTTGTTGTTTTTGTTGTATACAGTGTGTGTAAACCAGTAAACGATTACTCACAATCAAATACTTATATTGACACTGTGTATCCCGGAGCCGTGTAAACGCGTAATTATATAACCACGCGTTGTGTCCCGGTCCCGTGTTTTCACGTGATTTACCAGCTGTTCAAAAAAGTGCATTTTTTGGCATCTGGTGAAATTTATTAGTACTTTTTCGCTGCTGGTAAACTACGTGAAAACATGGGACCGGGACACAACGCGTGGTTATTGTAATCACGTGTTTATACGGCTCCGGGGTACAAAGCACCAAAAAAAGGAGTGAGACGCTGTAGGTATATGTGCAAACATTGCAATGTGGCTCTCTATAAAGGCCAATGTTGGCACAACTATCATACAAAAATGACTTATCGAATTATTTCAAATAAATATGAGAAGTTAGAATTGATTTATCATAGTATTTTCAAAATTATGACACTTTTAAGAAACCCTTTACAAAGCATATAATTTACAAAAATGGGCCGGGCACAGGGTAAATTCTATGTGTAATCGGCCGGTGCTCGAAGTTTTAATAATAAAAATTGTTAAAACATAACAAATTTTAAACCCTTGGCTAGGTTGGGGTTTTTTTTTAAGAAAAAAAAAACTTTGCATTCTAATGATTTACTCAAATATTTAAATTTTGGTAGCCATTTTCAACGAGTTGTAAAGAACTCACTATTAGAAAATGGAAATCAAGTTGTAGTAGAGTGGGGTGCGACCCTCGAATCTTTGAATCACGAGTCCACGACACTATCCATGAGACCACAACCCAATTCGGTTGGGTGTATATAGTTAGCCAATCATAGGCACGCGCGATGACCACATAATGCAACGAATCAACCTTCGCGGGATAAGCGGTAGCGTACCAGTTATTACAGCATTTTATTGTACCGAATATCAGAAATTGAAAAACACATTTTATTTTTATTAAAACACATATATATGCAATTAAGTGGGCTTATTATTAAAATCAATTTATTCAAGCTAATCGAAAACTAGACTAGTTAAAGTTTGTATTTTAAATGAACACGTTTTCTGTCAGCATCAAATACTTAAATCTAAAACATATGTTTTTAGTTTTATTATCACATTGGCAAGGGATCAAATAATAAAAAAATCAAAATTTAGCCAATATCAATATTAAAAAAAAACTTAATAATGATAACCAATAGATGGAGCTGGCACATGGATTTAAAAGTCTTCCCTACTCCAACTTCGTCAACTGGCGGAGCCAGCAGTTAACCTATTAAAAAATATTAATATTAATTTTTATTATTAATATTTAAAGCATTAACTTTGTGGTAAAATGTTGTACTAAATGCTATTAAGTATTTGTATATTACTTACGGATTTTGCGATGTCCACCGGTTTCAAAACTTACCCGTCTCTTCGTCAGGACACCAATTAAACTAACATACAAGACCCACTGTACACTTCACCTTATATACAAAAGTTTTATAACATTTAGTACACATTTTTATTTTTATATTACAGCCTTTCCTTAGTAAGCCAGAAGAACTTGCACATATATAATTATTCATAAAAATACTTATCTTATACACATTACAATATATGAGTTTGTCCAAATGTTTGTAGACAAAATACTGGATTTCACCCCTTCGGAAGTCATTAAGATTAACAAATTACAACAGGGTGGAGAATACCTTAAAGGAGGGAATATGGAAGTCTGAGCATTTACAGGGCTAATGACCTATCATTGGCTGGTTTTAGTAGTTACTTTACACACTGTGTAACATTCACCATTATGCCTATGTTTAAACGTCCACGACTCTTCAATTCTTCCACCTGTTGATTTAAGTAAAGTTAGAGAGCTAAAACCTTTACTGTTGTGAAGTCTCTTCTTTAAGATATTCTCCATCCCTGTTGTAATATGTTAATTTATACATATTTTATGATGAGAAAGGTAAGATCAGGTGATGAGTTTAGAAGGACACAGGATAAGGATTCAGGAAAGAAAACGAATAAAAAAATAATGAACGTAAGGATTCTAAAGATGTATAATAATATTTAAGGCATTTTTTAAAAGTGGCCAAGGTTTGACGTGTTTATTGAGATAGCTGTACCGACAAAAAATATTTAGAAAAATTAATTGTTTCTTCACTAATACATATAAAAAACAATAATAAAGTCAATGCATAGTTGGCCTATAATTTAGACTATTTGAATGTTTATTTAAAAATATAAAAAAAACTATCGCCATCCCAAGAAACGATGCGATCGATCTCTAATGTTTTTCGGCAACTTGTATACAAATAAATAATTTTTTTAAAATAAGTTAATCATTCATCACAACGAAATATTAATCCGTGTTCGCCAATTATTATCAATAAGTAAAAACATCAAAGTAAATTAGTTAAATGGGCGTTCATTATGAGGGAATTACATTTACATCAAAGGACCCGATAATCATTACCCTCTTCAATAGGAGGATGTCTGAAATTCAGCGAAACAAAAACGCGTAATCCTCAAAAGCCTTCATCCGCATTGAAAAGTTAGCGGTGATTTTAGACAAAAATTAAAATATTATTTTAACTATCGCGTAATTAAATTTATACTTTTTAAATAAAAATGAGTATTTTATTTAGTTTGTTCTACTTTATCTTGCTTAATAACAAAAATCTTACAAGCCTCTGATGAGATATGTATAAACACAAAAATACATTAAATATAATTTTCAGTGTCAAGCCAAATGAAGAATACAAATATGTCATTCATATATATCGCATGGAGTCTGTTCAGCAACATATTAAAAGCAAAATTATTCACGCTTGAGGTCCCGGGTTTAATTCCTGTGCCGCGATTATAAACGGTTTCTTCATTTGAACATATCGAGATGGTACACTTAACTTTTGTACTATCTCTATCTACCTCGGTATGTTTTACCGACTTGTCATCTCGACGTCATATGATCGAATCCAACCAATGAATGACCCCGAAAATTTAGTGCGCGTTCCTTACTTTATTCAAATTTAAAATAGTTCTAATTTATATTTTCAACATGCTTATATGATAAATAGTGCCCACTTCAAAGCGTTTATAATTTCCAAAAAATCATAATTCAAGCAAAAAATGCTCGCTTGAACATGATTTTTATGACTTATGACAATTACTAAGATGGTATGCTTAGCGATCAATATAATATATTTATCTAACTAGCGATTACAAAGCCGGCTCCTTTAACGTCTTGATACGTACACTTAAGAAGATAATAAAATAGATGGAAAAAATATACAAACGAAATTTTTTTTTTATGGTGGCAACATTTAACGCCTAGATACTTTTATATAGAGCAGAATCTAGCAACATTTTCTGTGCATCTAGGCGTTCGTTTTTACAAATGACACTTGTGTCAGAATTCAATTCGACTTAAAATGACTTATTTCACTCTAATATTTTTAATAGGTTTTTAGAAAAAAAAAGAGCCAATCTTATCGTAATTAAAGGAAAAATTCCTAGGTGAAACAAATTTTTCGTCACTTTTAATGCGTAGATATGCGTACTGAGGGATATTTGACACATCGAAACAAACCGATGTACCTACCGCAAAACTTGAAGGGAGGGATCGATAGTGTATCTTCGTAATTGATCGAGAGAATTTATCTTCAACTATACCGTCACGGTCAAGGTATGATGTCTGCTTCCCATCATAATCGCGGCCCTAGCAGGGGAGACATAAAATATTCATTTAAATATATTTAAGTAGCATCAGCTTACCTTCTATGTAAAAAAATGACCCAGATACTCTGCAATTGAATTTCCAATGCAACTTGGTGCAAATAAGGAAATGATGATAATTCGGTTTAATCAATAATATTTTGAGAATGTCCAAATTTTTGTTGACAGGCTGGATTTCACTTCCCAGGAAGTTAAAAGGATCAATATTAATTTATTTTTTTTAGCCTCATAGTGTAGTGGTCAGCGCATTCGCCTACCTTGCAAGAGGTCTTGGGTTCGATTCCTGACATGGTTCATATAAAATACTTATTTAAAAATGTGTTTTTACACTACATCATTTCAAAGTCCCTAGACTTGCACCTGAAGCGAAAATTGTTCATTTTACCTTCATGTAACAAAAAAAAGATCGAGATACGCTGTGATTGTTGTACCAATGTAGTGCCCTATGCACCACTAGGTGCAGAAAAATAGTTCTGATGATGATAATGATAATAATTTCTATTAACTAAAATCGGATTTTCAGTACTAAAATGTATATATTTTACCAATGCACCATCATAAGCTGCGGAAAGGGAAAGATAACTTTTTTTGAGAAATAATATGAAAGTCCTGGCATTCACAAGGTTTATGAAAGAGTTGAGGAAATATGGATGTTTGAACATAGGCAGAATGGTTAATATTATAAAGAATGTATACTGGCTACAACTAGCCAATGACAGCTCACAAGCCCTGTAATCGATTAGACTTCCATACTTCTTCATCGAAAGAGTTTTTTCCTCTCTGTAACAATAAATGTAGATGAGACGTTTTATCAAATTAAAAAAAATAAAAAAATTCGCGTACGGACGAAAAAGAAATAAGGCTTTGCGTGCAAAATAGAACCGGAGCCTTAATTAGTGTTTTTCATTCGATATAAGTAATAAAAATCGAGCGAAGATTAATCGGCCTTATGGTTTACCGGTAAGCGCGTTCGCCTATCATGAACGAAGTATGATAAGATAAGATGAACTTGAAACATTTGTTTGAAATATGGTTACCACTGCAATATTGTCTAGCACCTGAGGTACAATACTGATAACCTTACCATCATGTAACAACGGTCGAAATATACAGCATTTTTTGTAAGAAAGTTGCATGTGTCGTTCCATTCTCTCATCCTACCCATACAGGAAAATAAAGGAATAGTACCTACCAGCAGTAGTAGCATTAATTATTTCAGATAAAATTTTTAGATAGCTTGTCATGCTTTTGAAAAGAAAAACATCAACTACTACCATAGTTCAACAATATTTTGAGTTTTTCCAAATTTTTGTAGACAAGGACTGGATTTAACTTCCTGGGGAGCTGTTTTATTAACATATTACAACAGAGATAAAGAACATTTTAGAGAAGGTTTTGTTGTAGTCTAGGCATCAACAGGGCTTATGACCTGTCATTGGCTGGTTTGGGTGGCCACTTTACACACTGTGTAACATTCACTATTCTGCCCATATTCCTTCAATAATTTCCTCTGTTGATGTTTATACAGTTAAAGAGCTGAAACATTTAGTTATGCGGGTGAGATTCATCTCATTTAATTATTTCACCTACATACTAGGCAACGCCTGAAAATGTCATTTTGTCAATTTTTATATTTCTTCATGGACCAGGTGTATTTATTAATAATGTTTATTTAGCCGCATAAATAAAAGATTCAGCTCTTTTACTTCATAAACATCAACCGATAAAGGAATTGAAGAAATATAGATTTTTATATATGGGCAGAATGGTGAATGTTACACAGTGTGTAAAGTGGCCACTGAAACCAGCCAATGACAGGTCATAAGCCCTGTCAATGCCTAGACTACTATATTATCTTCTCTTAAATGTTCTTTATCTCTGTTGTAATATGTTAATCCTACATACCCTCATACCCTATCAAGACTCGTTGCTACATAGGGCACTGCATTGGTAAACGAATTGCAGTTTATCTTGAATATGTGTAACGTGTAGGTAAATCAATCAGTTTTACGCTTTGGGTGATAGTTAAGTTACAATGAAAAATTATTTTTGCGGGTAATTTAAATAGCGCAATTTTTGAAAAAACCACCTCAAAGGTTCCGTATAATAAATATCCTAACACATATTGTAGCTACAAAGCGCATAGACGGTTGGAATTCTACTTCATTGTTTCCAATTTTAATACATGTTGAACATGTACATTTTTTTTTGCTACACAATAGGCCAGGAGGCCCAATTACAGTGGTGAATTACATCACGGAACACCCAGGCTTGATGAAAATCACATTTTAATTTATGTGTTTCTCACCGGGAATCGAACCCGGAACCTTCCGTGTGTGAGTCAAGCGTTTTGATCACTACACCACGGAGGCTGCCAAACATGAACAATATCACATTATTTAAAAATTGATGTTTTTCTGATTATTTTTTTGAGAAAGAGAGCTGAATTTCAACACATCCTGCAGCTACATAGCAAATAGACGGTTGGAATTTTTAACTCTATCTGTGAATTTTATGTTCGAAATAATTTGATAGTTTATAGCGTTAAAAAGCCAAACAATGATTTAAAGAAAAAATATAGACTGTGTACAGTAGTCAAGTGTTTATGGTCAAAAGTATACTAGTACAATTATAAACAACTAAATAAATAAAGCATGGTTTTCACATATTATATTATTATTGTTCATAAGATGAAAACGACCACCGATATATGAGCGATAGGTTAGGTAGTCACGGGTACGGAATCCTCTACCTGGTAACTAAAAACATGTAAGCCACATATATTCGGTCGATTCCTCGTAGATACGCTGCACGCGTTCACCAAGGGATGATGCCTTTTGTTCCATCGGCTTCGTGTCCATTTTGAGATGAAACTTTGGAGTAGGGTAGAATTCTAACCCAAAAGCTCTAGCACGATGGACAGATGCGCCAATCTTTACAGTATGAAATGAAGGTATCTCCACTCGAGTTCCTGTTGCAGGATTTTTAGCCGAGAGTAGCCACAGAGTAAAAAACATTTTTCTAGGATTCTGGTTCTTTTTCACATACAGAACGGTATTTTTTATTTTCCTGGACGCAAATAGTTAACTAAGTTGTTGGATAATATGTCATGGAGAAATAACAAGTTTATATTTATAAACATTGTTAAGTTAGTTTCTCGTAACAAGTAGAGGAATTTGTGTATTTAGGAAGTATGTTTACTAGGGATGGAATGACTGATAAAGATGTTGAAAGGAGGGTGAGTGCCGGGAACAGAGTGAACGGTGCACTTGAATTAACCTTAGCAAATCAGTGTTTGTCGCAAAAGGCAAAATTAGCGGTTCACAATGGAGTTTTAGTCCCGACCCTGATGTATGAAAGCGAAGTATGAACTTGGAAAAACATGGATGAAAGTAGGCTGAATGCTGTTGAAATGTGATCTCTCAGGTGATTGCATGGTAAAACTATGTACGATAGATGCACAAACGTTGAGATCCGTACATTATGTACGATAAAATAAAGAAAGGAGCTCCGCGCTGGTTTGAACATGTAAAGCGAATGGACAGCGAAAGAACAGCTAAAATATTTACAATGCGAATGTTGATGGATGCAAAAAAAGAGAAAAACCGAGAAAGACATGGCGAGACCAAATCCACCAAATGCTTGTAGATGGACATGTTAAAAGTAGGAATTATCGGCGCGCGTGCATGAGAAGATGCATGAATGTAGAGGAAACAAGATATGTATGCAAAGATATAGTGATTTGGCATCCTATACTCTCTGATTACCCTGACGGGGAAACGGCGTGATTGTTTTTTGTTGATGTTTGTGAAGTTGTTTCTTTGTTAGATACCAAATAGAAAATTAAATGCTTTGTTATGCTGAGATTTTCTAAAAGATGCCGAGCTAAATAATTACTATTAAGATTCAAAGAGTTCTTAGTTAGTACTTTGAGTCAAGAAGCTTATAGTTCTTTTGCGTTGCATGCGAATAACATTGTTCTAACTGTTCACATTTCCCCCGTATTATCTTCAAGTTGAAAACAAATTCCATCGCGAAACACCGTCACAGTCATGCAAGTAAACATTCATTCGTATTTAAAACAAACGATTCTATGAAATGCTCGAGAGGCATTACACATTTCCGTGAAATTCAGAAAGTAATTTGTACTCTTGCTCTCGAATTTCATTAAAATCCTAAAATTAACATCAAGTCATATGGTTTGTAATTAGAAAAACATACATTCTTGCATATCTAATGAATTTTAGTTATGTAAATATCGCTAGACACGATGATATACTTTAATAATTTAATTTATTTAAATATGATTATTATAAAGACGAGGTAGTGAAATTTCTCAAACTTCAAGAATAACGTAAATTTTCTGTTTATTTTATTTTTTTCCTTTTTTATTAATAAATTTCATAAAAAGTACTTACACATCTAATAAATGTTATCACTGTAACTCTCCAAAAAAAGAAACCAACTCTTGAGCTTGGAGCTTCACTTACACTGTTTTAGTTGTTTATTTATATGAGTTTATATAATTTTAAATATGAGTACATGAAAAAGAAAAAGAAAAACATAGGATAGATAAAGAAAAAACATAAAACAACAACACATTTATACAAATTAAAATTTAACGTTGTTTTTACACGTGTTCAAAAAATTATTTTATATTAACTTTAAATTTATTTATTATTTATTTATAAATTTATTGCAGAAAAATAATACACATACTTAATAACAGGGAATTTATATAAAACCAATTCATGTAAAATAAAAACGGAGTGTTCTCTGTTTATGATAGTCTCCATCTAACATGGCACAGCCTGTTCTAAGATGAAGATTATTGATATATTATTTTTAATAGTTTTTAGTTCATTGGGAAGATTGTTATAATTTTTTACACCTGTGAATACAAAACTATTTTGACCATGACTTGTATGGAATTTAGAAATTTTAATATTATGTTGGTATCTGAGTGATTCATTCATCACAAATTCTTTTATTTTTTCTTCTTTATAAATTTGTATAATAGAATTTATTTTATAAAGAGTGTCTACTGTATGAACCTTAAATATTTTAAATAGACTTTCTGTATTGAATGTTGAGGGTTTTTTTAAAATTACTTTAATAATAAATCTTTGTACTATTTTAATATGTACTAATTCATTCATATAATTCAATAATTTATTGATACATTAATTGCTTTCTATTTTTATTTTTTCCTGATATATTTGTATAATTGTTTAGATTGTAAGTGTCTAAATGTCTGTGAAAACTTTACTTTATTGATTATTTAAATTAATTATTTATAATCTTACTTTCTGGATTGATGAATCTTAATTATTTTAAATATCATGTATTTTTGTTATTTTCTATTAAATGAAATGTCATGCAAAAGAAGATTTTTTTGGAGTTCCTTCGGATTATGTTTGTAACTATGTAAAATAACTATTAAAATACTTTCATGTATTCACATACTTAACGGTACTTTTTTGTCGAATTAATTTAATAATTTCGTATTTTGTGTTTTTTGAAATATGTTAATAATTATGTATGATTTCCATTCTATTATTTTTAAAATTTCAAACGTTTTTTTATTACAGTTATTCTTAATTATTTTTATAGTAAAATACGTATTTGTTCTTTTAATTTACTGTATTTCAATATTTTAAAAAATATATTTTATAATGCGCCATTTTCACAATTAAGGTACAATTATGGCACTTCACAAAAGTCTGAGCGGTAATTTTTAATAACTGAGTATTAGAAAACTGGTTTTCAAGTTGTGATAAATTAAAATTAATGAAAGGCTGAGATAGGCATTATCGACAAAATCAAGAAAGTAACTCTGCATTGGTTTGGAAATGTAGGGCGAATGGACAGCGAAAAAACGGATAAAAATATTTACAATGCTATAGGTGATGGATGCAGAACAGACAAATACTTAAGACGGACTTGCCAAAAGTTGGAATAAACGGCGCGCGTGCATGAGAAGATGTATGAATGTAAAGGAAGAGAGATCTGTATGCAAAGATAGAGTGATGAGGCGTTTTTTCCTCTCTGCCTACCTAAGTTCGAACCTCGGACCTTTGATCCGTGAGTCCACGACACCAGCCTCGGAACCAAAAACTGGTTCAGTACATATGCATATGTTAATTTGGTTTTTCATTTATTTTTGTTTTCTTTTCTTTTCATGGTCATGTCATACCATATTTATATGCTATAACGCTGAAGTTTCTGTGGGCATTTTTCCGAATTTATGTTATAGCTTAATTTTAAGATGTATTTTTCTAAAGTGTATTTCTATGTAAATAATAAATATATATATTTTTTTTTTGCACCACAACAGGCCAGGAGGCCTAATTACAGTGGTGAATTACATCACAGAGCACCCAGGCTTGAGAAAAATCACATTTTAATTTTTGTTTTCTCACCGGGAATCGAACCCGGAACCTTCCGTGCGTGAGTCAAGCGTCTTGACCACTACACCACGGAGGCCGCCGATATGTATGGACAAATAAAAAATACAAAAAAATACCTGATCATTGTCCGTTACATTCGTAAAAAGTTATAATTGAGGTTAAATTATTATTCAAAAGGTATTAGTATAGTATTTAGTAGTAGGTATAGTACGAGAAATTTGATTATAAAAAATATCTACCTTTTATGTTTCGATTATTTTAAGTAAGTATTTTTATTTTTTATGAACATATTGATTTTTGCATTATTGTTTTTGTTTTCTTATTTTCAATTTGTTCAAATAACCATACGTTTGTTAATTATCTGCAGATCGTAATCGTATATTGTTAAATGTACTTATTTGTACATGTTAGTGAAGCATACTTGAGAAATACGGCAGTACATATTATGCAGTAAATCTGCTGTAAGCGATATTGTCTTCAAACCGCAGACAGGAAAATCCTCTTCTGTAATCCACACAGATATTAACTTACAAAGAAAATAATCATTGCCATGCTAAGTGCCGATTTACATAACATAAATTACATTAAGAGTGCATCAATTATCTTGGGCGTAATACACCTTTTTTGAGTGTTGAAAAATGTACAATGCGTTAAGGTCTGATGCGCTTTATTAAATATCATTTGGTAAATAATGGTCAGTAAAAAAATCACAAAAAATATGCGTATTGCCACATATCTCAAACAGTACCACCAGAAATTATTAAGAAAAAGAATCTCATAAACCTTTTTTATTTATTTATTTGACGGACTTATGTAGTCGATTCGAACGATAGTAAACACAATTTCTTATAATAAATACAGGTACTAATAAAATAAAATACAACCAAATAAAATTAAAGCTAGGACAAAAAAAACTACTACCTCAAGACAAGATCCGGTTTATCTTAGTGATTTTTTAAATCAATAAATACTTACACCAAAAAAGTCCAGATCTTGTCTCCAGTTTACAATACGACACAATCGGGACATTGGTGCATGCAAGCCGTAGTTTGCGCTGTGTTGATCAAGAAACAGCACTTTATTATTTCGCAACCGGTGGATTGGAACATTGAATGCCACTTGTCCCAGTAACGATAGTAGATCAATTAAGCCATTACGTTAATTAAACATAAATATGGAGTCAATGTTATTTCTACGTTTTTGTAGACTTGAGATTTTTAACATTGATTTCTCCGTAAGTGTAGTCTCCCCTCTCGAGGCCTATCATCAGTGCTCATTTCTTTTTTTGAAATAAACCTGGTTTAAACTAGTGTCGCAACAACTATTCAACCTTATTTTTTTTACATACATCTTTTTTAGAAAGAGCTGTCGTTTGTGGAAAACGAAATTGTACGTGGAATTTTACCATAAGTAAACGGGTTTCTATTTAGAATGCATTTAAAAAAACGTGATTGTATTTTTGTATATGGTCTGACTGTGACTGTGGTCTTGTCCCTTTCCCCTCTCTGTGATTACCAAATGAAGTTTCTCGCTACTATCCATGGCCTTGTTAAAGGTCCAGTCAGATTACAGATCTGGTGGCTTCCAAAAATAATTTCAAGGTTTTTAAAAAGTTTTGTGATCATTTCGGCGAATTGATCATGTCCAATCAATTTAATCCCAGTCAGTGAAGAATTCACATCCCTCTTTTCTCAATCCAATAATGTACATATTATGTACTTCTGGATTACTTCCTTTCAGTACAAAGATGCTAAGGCTACCAAATAACAGAAAGCTCATTAGGGAAGCTTTTCTTGTTTTAGAAATTTTTCGTGTATTTGGGCACCGCCAAGGAGACTTATGACCTCAAATGCGATGTGCGGTATGTGGTGGACAAGCTATATGTTTGTATATTTATTACAAAGACAATACTAATTTTTCAAATTTGAATCGATTTACCAGAAACCGAGAAGATAAAACAATGTTGGTTATTTTTAATGTAATGTTTTGTAAACGAAATAATAGTAGGTACTAAAAATCTTTTGATTATAAAGGTACTTTGGCAAGTAAAATTATTCGAAAACGCTTTTTTTTTACTAGTTCTACTTTTATCATCTTGTAAACAGTATTCGGCTTTAAGTATAGTATATCGGGCCTTAAAGTGCCGGCCTAATCCGTTAACTTCTGTTTTGTAGGGCGTCGTCATTGTCATCAATCCATGTTACAGATACCGGACTCGTGCGACAGAGACGACGCTTTAAAAAGTCGACAGTCTCTTTCTTACGCCCCATGTATATTATTAACTACCGGGTACTGTAGTATGAACACATGTATCATATTCGCACCCTGTGGGGCATAGAGCACTGTATTACTACACAAAAAACGCTGTGAATCTCGATTATCTGTTACGTAAAGGTGACGTCAGTCTTACATTCAGGTGTCAGTCTAGATACAATGAAATATTGCAGTATATTTTTTTTTATACATTATTCATAATAAATTTACCAGAAATCGAACCCAGAATCACGACAGAAAAAATAGAAGGAACCACTACACTACGAAGCAGACGTATTTTCAGTCAATTTTTTTTACAAGAATATAATATTGATGTTTTTTGTTGATATTTCTTGATAAAACTCCATAGTTAATGATTATGATAAAATTCGAACAGAATTATGTTTCTGTTCCCTGTTAAAATACTTATTTGATCTTATCTCCAAAATATGTTAAAAATAGTATAAAAACTGTAAACGTTGTAAACAATTCACCAGTCTTGAAGATGCCTTCTTAGGCGAAAACGCTCGTTGGTCAAAATAATAAAAAGTAAAACTAAACCAAGAAGTTTCATTGATAAGATTATTTATAATTTTATCATAATCATTAACAAGAACATAAAACAAAATATCATATTTTTTAAATACATCACAGTATAGTTATATTTATTTAATTTTAAGCTGCCCATACCTATCCATTGGCACATTTTTCGTGCTTTGAGGTGATAAGTTTATAGCGAGGACGTCTCCCTCAGCCGTAGCATAGCTCCCGTAAACTATGTGGTAAGTATGAAACACTCCTTGTCACATAATGACGGTATTTCAGGCTTAATATTCTGGCTTGTACGCTTCCCCGAACGAACTATGTCCTTCCTTTATTACAATCGATGAAATTCCACTAAAAAAGAAAGCTGAACCTAGTGGCCATTACGCCAGCTAATAGTGTTATTTATATATCAGGGAAAATTAATACTGCACTTTAGTGTATCCTTTAAGTTGAAAATTAAATAAAAATGGAGAAACAATTTTATTTAAATCGCCCACATCTATTTTAGAATCGAAATTATTATTTTATTAATGTAAAAAAATACTTATTCAGATGTTTAATATATATTTAGTTAGTAAATTTGATAACATTTAATTAATGTTATGTATTGCCATAAAATAAATTGTATTCATTAATACGTTTTATTGATAGTTAAATAAAAAAAAACGTATAAAAATATGAAAACTAAAATAAATATCATACTGATAAAATAATTTTACTTTAAACTAGCGGACCCGACAGACGGTGTCCTGCTAGAACGCTGGCTTGCCTGCTATTACACTAGAAAAAGACTTTTCATTGATAAGCAGGTACCTAAGTACTATTACGTTTATGATTAAATTCCAAAACTAAAAATTATTATTTTTCAAATATAAAATTCTTTTTGAAATTGTCGAACTCGGCTCTTCTCATGAACAGTGGTGGACTTTATTCATGAATGCGATTTTTAAAAATGTATTGAATGTTAGTTAATATTATTTTGATATTACCCAAAATCCAGTCAGAAGAAACAAATGGGACGAAATTATAACGGATGTAAGGAAATAATCTGATTGGGGTTCATAAAACGCGAATGTTGTTTGTAAACATTCAATGTACAAACTTTTTTTAAACACACAAAAACAGAATTTTTCTTTTTTTTTTGTATATGCATTCTCATCGAATGCAACCCTGGTAGGTCGATGAAAAAAAGATTTATGCTTCTTACTTTTTTTTACAGATTTGATTGAAAATTTAATTTCTGCGAAATCGGTTAAGCCGTTTAGGAGGAGTTCAGTGACATCACCCGTACAGAAGAATTATATATATAAAGATTTGAACATACCTACATATATTTTTTAGTTTTTTTTAGGTGTGCAATATGTTCTTTGACTAATCTGTTCGTGACGTATATTTTTTTTTAACTGTTATATGACATAAACAATATGGAAATTCATAGGTTACCAGTTTGCTTAGTCTATATTATTCTGGATACTGATGGTATTCATAATTACAATCTGTATTAAGTGTTCAATTCTTTTTTATCCCATTTTGTTGTTTTAAATTGAGTTTAATTTAAAACATGTTACAGTAATACATATTAAGATAATTATAATATTAAAACCATTAACTTTGTGGTCAAATATTTAAATAAATGAAAGTAAATATGTGTATAGAGCCACTAACCGACTTTCCTATGTCTAACGATTACGAGACATACCTTGTATTTAGTGTCTCGACTAAGAGATGAATATATCAGGAAACCGGTAGACATAGAAAAGTCGATAACTGGTTATTCACAAATATTTACTAACAATAAATTTGGATGTTCAAAAATAATATTACAATAATATTTGCATTTACCAAACGATCTCAGTGTATTAAGTGTTACATAAGTTATGTCCATATTTTTCTGAATTGAAAAAAGGGCAGCAAATGTAAAACAAATAATTAAATTTATTTCAACAGAGAGGGAAAACATTTTTGAGAAGGAAATATGGAAGTCTAGGCATTTACAGGGCTTATGACATGTTATTGGCTAGCTTAAGTGACCACATTATACACTGTGTCACATTCACCATTCTGCCCATGTTTGAACATACACATTTCTTCAACTCTTCCATCTGGTGACTTTTGTGAAGTAAAAGAGCTGAAACCTTTATCACGAGGGTGAGATTCATCACACAATTTTCCAATTTTTACACTTCTTCTTTTACCAGGTAGTTAATTCAACAATGTTTGAGTATGTCCAAATACTTTACTTTACAAAAGTCAACAGATAGAAGAGTTGAAGAAATGTGGATGATCAAACATGGGCAGAATGGAGAATGTACCACAGTGTGTAAAGTGGCCACTTAAGCCAACCAATGTTTAAGTTAAACTTTACTAAAATAAGCCCTGTGAATGCGTAGACTTCCATACTTCCAGATTACGCTATTTCAAATTAAGACTAAACTTAGGTATCTCGGTTCTAATATACAGACTTACTAAAAATTATTTCGATCATTTAAAGATTATAAATTGAACATGAAAGTGGCCGCCGCAAAATCTTAATGTTTTATTTTTGAAAAGAAATAGAACTATTTTATATCACATACATTTTTTTGACATTTTCCTTTATTTCTACGTAAAATTATGCCTTCGGTCATACTTAAAAAAATATATTTATTGAAATATTTTAGTTAAAACCAATTTTTAGAAAATTATACTTTCTTTTTTTTTAAAGAAGATAATTCTGGTTGCAAAATTCAATTTGTAAGAATATCTTACTTACGTTTTCATTACCTTCGTACCTGCCTTTACTGGTACCGAAAAGTCTAAATTTGAAATGGCGTAATCTACCGTTCTAAAAATAATGATATTTAAGTTACACAAAACAAGTATATATTTTAATAGAAATACCTTTAAAAGTTATTGTTTTTATCTAATTTGCGTTTTTTTATTTTTTCATTATTGCGCGATTAAAAAAAACGTTTTTTTTTAAATGGCAAAATCGAATGATTTCCTCATTTTGCGTGCGTTTTACCAAACTACAGCCTTAACATTTAATATTATTTAAAATATATTTTTCTAAATAAATTTTTATGTGCACATCATAACATAAGAGTCATACGAAGTCAATGATAAAATAATGTGTGTCATATTAAATATCACTTCATTACAACCCTTTTATTTTCATTTCAACAAATGTAATAAAAAGTGGCACTCGATACGGTGCCATAATCGGCCCATTTCCAATAAACTTAAAATGTCACATTTCATTACACTTCCAACATTACTATGCTTTGATTCCCCCCCGTGCATCGTGATTTCCGGCCATAAAAGTAGAAAAAACGCATAAAGGAAACGCACGTGCGGAAGAAATAAATTGTAGCGACAAGGTAACCCATTTAATCACTTAAAGTGCAAACGTTTTTTTCCCATAAAACGTTATGTAGGTGTAAAGCAGTTCTGACTTTATGAAAATTCTTATAAGGTTCAGGAACTTTGCGTATGACATCTTTATTCACACGTCCATTATTTTTATGAAGTTCTGAGAGTGCTTTTGAGCTACACGGGAAAGTAATACGAAATTGTAAAAGACGTGCTTATTGCTTTATAATGAATGATACTTAGACACACAAGAAATTTAAAATGAACTATTCTTATTTAGAATTATCTTGTTTGCAAATTTCAGAAATACCTAGATACTTGTATAAAAAATATTGTGTTACTTATGTTGCTTTACTTACTTACTTACATTTATTTTTTAAATTTTCTTTTGCACCACAAAAGGCCAGAATGTTCAATTACAGTGGTGAATTACATCACGGTACACACAGGCTAGAGAAAAAATATATTTTAATTTTTGTGTTCTCACCGGGAATCGAACCCGAAACCTTCCGTGTGTGAGTCAAACGTCTTGATTTAATTTTATATTTATGCGTATCAATAGAAAACTTATATCATCGCCATCATAATTTCTTTATCCGCATTAAGTGGTGCACAAGACACTACATCTATACCACAATTTGTATGGTAGGTAAGGTAATCAGTCTTACGCTTCAGGTGCTAGTGCAGACATAATAAAATATTGCAGAAATCGAACCTAGATCCCTAAGCGTAATGAGCAAATGCGCCAACTTTAAGATTTCCTCTTTCAGGACATTCACCTAAAAGTAGACATCGAGTTGAAAACATTTGTCTGGAGTTCTGGTTATATTTCAAACCACATCTGTATTCTTCATCCGCCTGGACAAAGAATATAATTTCTCTTAATGACACAACTTATTTTTTGTGATCAAAGAGACTTGTTTGATTAATTGTGAAATTATCGAAATGAGAAATATCTAGCCAAGCAATATACTTTTTTATTCAGGGTAAAACTTCTTTCAAAAGGTACAAGTATTTAAGATCTGGTATTGGGTGAATAAGTTATTGTAGATTATGACAAAAAACCTAAATTTCATATTATGAAATTAAAAACATATTTATTTATATTAATAAACACGTAAACGTAACATCACTTGTAAATACTATATTCGCTAGTATTGTTTATTATGTTGAGTTTTAACTTAAATCACATTCAAGTATAGGCTAATAAAAGAAAAAAAAATCGCTATAATCTGAGTTAGTTTTTTAAAATACATTTGCGTATCTTGCTTAAAAAAATGACGATATTATTGTTGATTTCCTAAATTATATTTTTATATGGCACTAGAACAGAATGTCCAATTATAACAGTGAATACTCAGGCTTGAGAAAAATCTGTTTTTTTTTTCTTCCTATTAATAAATATATTATTATATATATAGTCTAAATCTAACCCGGAACCTTACGTGCGAGAGTCTAGCGTCTTAGCCACTTATGTGATCTATCAAGCGAAACAAAGCTATCAAAATAATTTACTTTCTGATTTAAAAATCTGACTTGTTTAAGCACCTAACAAATAACATGAATTGGTAAAATCATTTATTTTTAGTATTTTCCAATAAGACATCGACACATCGACTGAGGCGATCGATGAGAGAATCAAGATTTGACCGAAACTAACAGCAGAATAGGTTCTTATTGCATTTTTTTGTTGTTGTTATAATTACTCATTAATATGCAAAAAAAATAAGATGGTTATATTTTGTCCTCCTCTTGGCGTAATGGTCAGTACATTTGCATACCACGCAAGAGGTCTCGGGTTTGATTCCCGACATGGTTGATGTGAAATATTGATTTAAAAATGTGTTTTTACTCTAAAATATTTGATAGTCCCTGGACTAGCACCTGAAGCGTAAGACTATAATCTTATCCTTATGTAACAAAAAACGATCTAGATACGCTGCGATTAGTGCCCCAATTTAGTTCCTAATGGACCATTTTATGAGGAAAGGGAATGCTGATGATTTTTTTTCTTCTGTGTGATGGATACATTTTCTACAATGGTCAAAATACGAATTTCGAATTACTTGAAAACGAGACGTTTATGGTCCTATGGGACAAACGCCACGTATTATGTTACCGCGCCCTTACTTCTAAGCAATATTGAAAACGTACTCAGCGGGCATGGTGTTTGACCTACTCCAATTTTGAATATACTTGTTTTCGAACCCGATTTTTTAAAATCAAAACTTGTTTTTTTACACAATTATCGTTACATAATTGGAATCGTAATAATCCTCTCTCAAAATTAAATACATATTTAACGTTGTTCGTAGGTTTATGAAAATGAATTATTTAGAAAACTAAAACAGAATACGAAATTCGGTTATAAATTATGCAAGTTACTACTCCAGACCACAGCGTTACGAGTATTTCTGTAGAAATAGTTATTAATTATAATTATATAACTAGTAATGTTAGCTAGACTTTCATACCTCTAAAACGTAATTAGTTTACTAAATCATTAATATTTATTTTAATGATAATATCAAGGGTACGTTTATCTAATTTACATAGGCATCGAAAATAATTAAAATAGAATCCGCTTGATTTGAAGATAATACCCGAAAAGCGTAATTTAATGTGCAGTTGTGTAATTTAGGAGATACGTCGAGTAAATAAAACACTAAAAAGTGTTTCCTCTTTCCGTCCACAAATCTTGAAGTCAGGAATGTCTAACAACTACTAAATAAAACATTTGGGCCTAACTATCCCTTAGCACGCGATATGTCCAGATTAGGATTAAAAGCTGAAATAACCAAATGTGAGGAAGATCAATATTATTACCGTTAGTTTTTTTTAACTACTTTTACTACCTACAATGAAAATGCAGTAAAAATAAATAACGGTTGTTATGTAGTGAATTGTTTTAGTTGTATGAATAATTAATTGAATTAGACTTACCTTACAAGGTTAAGTAAATTAAAATAAAAAAAATCGCTTTCATATTATGTGAAACATTATTTACTTATTTTACGACCTAATGACTAAAACTAGATTCGATTATGATAAACGAGAGATGAAGACAACACTGAATGAAATCTAGCCGCGTTTTATGAACGCAAATTTTATTTCACATTCAAGATGCATGTCGTCAGTTGTGTCGTCTTGGTCGACCAGTATCAACGTTGGACGAAGAGAGTCTGATTTACGTTTCCGTTTCGCAGCGGTTGGTGACGTTTGGATAATTTATATAGCGCCATTTTTGTGAAAATCACTACAAGAGCGCTGTACACTCGTAAATGTCCGAGCACGTCTTGCAGCTACAGAGCGCATGGACGGTTGGGAGTCTAGTTCCTCGTTTTCAATTAAGATCAATTAAAAATTATAGCAGATAGGAGCTAGATTACAGAACGTCTTGCAGCTACAGAGCGCATAGACAGTTAAAAATTTAGCCCCCCCATCTACGCATTTTAAAAATTGACAAATAAATTTCGTGTATTTATAATATTTAAAAATAATATGAATAATAAAAAAGACTATGATAACAACACGTCTTGCAGCTACTAAGCGCATAAACGATTGGAATTTCTAGAATTCTATTTACATAATTTAGGTATTTAAAAAAATATATGAAAGCTAGATAACCAATCATCGTGTAGCTACAAAGCGCGTCACACCCAATATTCTTCTGAGACACCTATTCTCAAAACTCAGAATTTTGCTGCTTTCGGGCCTAGAGAGGTGCCACGATTCGCATCCGTAGAAGAGAACATGTGTTATGCAGACGTTATATAGGCATGTATGAATACTCCACGATAATCACCAATTTGAAGAATTGTAGAGTATTGGTGATTTTAAATTTATTTCGACAGAGACGGAAAATATTTTTCAATAGGGAATATGGAAGTTTAGACTGGTTTAAGTGGCCACTTTACACACTGTGTAACATTTACCATTCTGCCCATGTTTGAACATCCACATTTCCTCAACTCTTTCATCTGTTGACTTTTGTGAAGTAAAAGAACTGAAACCTTTATCACGTGGGTGAGATTCATCCGGCTGAACCAATTCACCTACTAGGCAACGCCTGAAAACAATTTTCCAATTTTTATACTTTTACCAGGTAGTAATTAAACAATGTTAGAGTATGTCCAAATGCTTGTAGACTGGCTGTATTTCCTCCCTAGGGAGTTATTCATATAAAAAATTAATACAACATTTATTTTCATGGGATAGAATAGAATGGTGAATGTATCACAGTGTGTAAAGTGGCCACTTGAACCAACCAATGACAGGTCATAAGCCCTTTAAATGCTTAGACTTTCATATTTATAATAAATTTTCCCTTGAAATTGTACAGTAACAAATCATTAATGTATTGGACGACAACCTGCCAAGAGGCCTAATTACTTCAGTAAATTAAAGCACAAAGCACTCAGGCTTGAAAAAAATCACTCGTAATTTTTATGATGTCCCCTAAATCGTAAGATTTCTTACATAAACACCTAAAATACGAAGGTAGATACTTAAATATAATAATCAATTGACCAGACTACCACAATAGAAAAAGCTAGAAAAAATGCAGGATCATAAAAAAATCTATGTAATGGACAACAAAACGATGACATATCACTTACTTTAGCTGAAACATTGTATTAGAAACAACTTTAAAATCAGCATCAAAAAGTACTCGATGACTATTTACTAACCAGAGGAGTTGTTTTAGACTTGACGTTATATGTTTATAAAACTCTTATAAGTTTTAAAAATTACAAAGAAATATATATTAAAAAACATATGAATTATTTTTTATTACGTTTGTAATCTTCGCAATAATTTTTAATTGAATCGTCGTTAGACCTAACCTTAAATCAAGATTAAAGCGTACTATTAAAAAAAAAAAATCTCCTTGTGTACCCTGAAGTCCGAAATATCGGAAATATATCTGCGCTGTCTGAGCGTGAACAGATTTGCACATCGTGTGAACTTCACCAAATGCGTCCAGAACCTGTAACTACCTACTGTGTTTGTGTATTGGTGTACTGTGACAGCCATCACAAAAAGGAAACATGTTCCTGAATGGAAGTCCCGAGGCATTCAACAAGAAAAGCATCATCCGCCTTAGCACACGATATTACATTCGAAAACAATTCTCATGGAGGCGAAGAAGAAAGCGAATACGAATGTCAAGCGTACAAAATGCCATTTCATATCATAAACGTAAAAAAAAAGTTTTAATACGAGTAACGACACGACTATTTGCAAAACGCAGTTTAAGCGGTATTCCTATAAATAATATTTAAGTGTCATTTGTTCCTTTAAAAATCATCTGTCGAAATTTTGAACAAACATTATTTTTGCAAATAAGTATTTATAATTACACATTTTCTTGATTTTTGGTATGTTTTAAAACACAAAAATAAATTATTAATTTTCAATTGTTAAATAAAATGCTCGTGTTTTGAATAAACTAACTTTTTTCAGTCGGCCTCGTGGTGGAACGGTTAGCGCGTTTGCCTACCATGCAAGAGGTCTCGGGTTCGATTCCCGATATTGTTGACATAAAATATATACTTGAAAGGATGTTTTCACACAAGAATATTTTATAGTCCCTAGACGGAATAGTAAGACTGATCACCTTAACTTAATGTAACAAAATTGATCAATATACCCAGCGATTGTTGTACTAATCCAGTGCCTTATGCATCTTAAGGTGCGGAATAGGAATGATAATACTCATAAAAAAACATTACATATACAAATCACTTATTAGTAAATACGAAGCAATAGATTCTTTTTTAGTTTTAACACAGTTTGATTAAATTACTTAAAATTAACCAAATAATATTCTGCTAATACTATAAAGAAAGAAATGATTATTTTCAGAATTAAAAGGTTTTTTGTATTTCGATTATATACGAAATAATATTATTTGAAGGTGTAAAGTTGTTCAGTGAAAGTAAAGAGTTTTTATCGGAGACAAAAAAAAACTCAGGAATGATCGTCATATACGATAATTCGTATTCACGATCGCAAGTATTTTTTGTAATGTAAGTAATTGACCCATAGTAAGGGTCCTGACCAGACTGGTGAAAAAGCGGGATTCGTTTCTGAGTGGCGTAATAGTGCATCCGGCTAACGAGCATTTAGGCGCTTCTATTATCCGTGTGTTTATTCGAGACAATACTTGTCAGTGGATTAAGCTTACAAAGAAAAACTGGCTCACAAAATAAATTAATCCTTTATTTTGTTGTGAACCATGTAAAAGTGTTTAGTTTCTAGGTAGAAATACTATTATAAAAACATATTTTTTTCGAGAAAAAACCATTTGTACATATGAATAACGACTGCAAAAAAACAATATTTACAATACGTCAATGAAAAAATATTTATTAAAAAAGCGAAAAGTATTGAATAATCTTCGAACAACTTTTTTATGCTTTTGTAAAAATAAATATATTCATCAACAATATTTTGAGTTTGTCTAAATATATCCAATTTGTAAGAAATAAAAAAACTGAAACCTTTACTTATGCTCAATACACTTAAACCAGCCAATGACAGGTCATAAGCCATGTAGATGCCTAGACTTCTATATTACCTTCTCTTAAATTTTCTTCATCTCAGTTGCAATATGTAAATACATTTATTTTTTTTTAAAGCATTTTAATTTTACGACAACCTACTTAGGTACCAAAAAAAACCTTATACGATTAATTTTTATACGCATAATCACCTTATTTAGCGTATCGATCTTCGAATAATAGGAGCCGTGGCTCGAATCTTGTTTTACCAAATTTCATTTTACATTTTCTAAAAATGTTTTTTACTAGTAACAAATCCTGACATTGAAGGATTTGCGTAAAATCTAAGAACTCAAATTATTTTCATAAAATTATCTACAATTGCATCATATAAAGTCATTAAATTAAAAAATTTAATAAAAATGTTTTTCATTAAGTAATTAATAGTTTTTATAAGGCAGAAATATTAACGATCTTTGATTTGCCTAAATATTTAAATTTCCAAACTATTATCAACTAGTTTTTTTAGTGAAAATTCTCTGTGAAAGTTCACTGTAATTTATTAAAGAAATAAAAAAAACGATTAACAAATAACTAGTGACCGGTTTCATCGCTTTCCAAAATGTGTGGATATAAGAAAAGTATCACTCGTCTTTTATTTATATAGTTAATTAAATTCTTAAAACTTGAGAAATAAAAATGAAATTATGATAGAGCGGAAAGTAAATATATTGTTTATTCACATAGATACCCTTAATTTTCAATATATTAGAACTTGTCAAGTTATATTACTGAATTCGCGTAGTAAGAAAAAAATATTTCTTCTTTAAAAAAAACTCTTTGTTATTTTATTACGCCTAAATTAAAACATCTGGGAAATTAATAAGAAAGCAAAAATTGATTTTTCTTTCAAGAAAAGTAATTTATACACTTTTTTTTACTTCGTTAAATATAGTAAAATAATGTTCCTATACACAAGAAAACTCAAATTTAACACAATATTTGTGAAATGTAAGATTAATTGGGATTAAGTAAAGCACATGTGTATTTAATAAAGCATTGTATTTACTTAAAGACCACAAAGCCTTAATGAATATACTGTAAATGTGTCTGTATCAAGGCGGCGCGGCGTATAAATGCGGGAGCTGTTATTTCTCGTATAAATTGGCACTTTACCACGGAGCAGGGGTCAGGGGGTAGATTTCACTTGCGGCCGGGAGTAAATAAGGGTCGTTGGTCATCAGAATTGAATCACGGCGACCCCCTGCCAGGATTTCGCGCTTTATTTCTCCCTTTATGCCCCCTCCCCTCGTATATTACTCTCGCCTTGAGGATTTAGGGACAATGTGGGTGGGAGAATGCCTATCATAGCAAATTTACGATCGCGACCATGTGCACGTGTTTTGTATAGCAAAACCATCCATGTCTATCGTCACATCTCACGTGAACAACTCGTGAGATTCAAAACTACGGAATTTCGTATTTAAAATACAAAAATTGATCACTTTTTCATTATTAATCTAACTAATATCATAATCATCATTTTCCTTGTCTGTACCAAGTGGTGCATAGGGAAGTGCATTGGTTCTTCAATTGCAGCGTATATCGCCATCATCTGTCTCATGAAGGTAAGGTGAACACTTCGAGTGCCAGTCCAAGATAGTGACAGTGAAATAATGCAGTGAAAGCAATCACTCCACATACCCGAAAACCGTTTTAAAGGCCAAAGATTTACTATGGGTGCTTAAAAATGAAACACGATGAAAAATTATACGAAAACGTTAGCTACTAAATTACGAAACTGACCTTCCTCTATTTGTTTTTTTTTTTGAATTTTTAATTTAAAGTAATCATCCAGAATTTTGATTACATTTTGCATTTAATTTATTGAAATCTTTATTTCGCACAAATACGGGACACCTGGCCTATAATATACCTAAGGGAAAATGCTGTCATGTGATTCTCATTAATAAATTAATTCTCAATCTTTAAAAGACTAGGATATTTTTATCAAATCAATAATGTTCAGAGTTTGTGATTTGTTTCAGACCAATTTAATCAAACAAATCTTCTTATAAACTATTTGAAGGTAAATCCCTCAAATATTGGAAGAAACGTAAATAAAATCTCAGATTTATTAAAATGACCATTCTAGTACCAATATAAATGGGACATGGCTAAGATCCTTGCTACGTAGTACTTTGATTGATAGTGTAATAAAACTGTGGGATTCCATCGGAAATGAACTTATATAAAAGACCTTAGCTTTTTGTCCATTGCCCACCCGTGCTGAAAAGATTAATTGCCACTTATGAATTGAGTGTACTTCTCAGATGAGTGTGGGATTACTAACCTCATTCTCCAGATTTTGTTATTGATCACTCTGATCGAATTACCTCCAAAAAACGAAAATAGAAGCGAGAAAGGTCAATATCTATAAGTATATAAATGTTCACATTTTATCTACGCTTAGGGCTGTTTTGTTAGTCATCGAAAATCTTTTGAAATTTGAACATATTTAACTAACAATAATTAATTTCCCTTTTTAAAAAGTTAAATGACAATAAAAATAGCAAATAATAAAAACATACAAGTATCTATCCATATAAAAATGAATCACCGTGTTGTGTCTTGCAAAAACTCGAAAACGGCTTGACAGATTTACGTGCAGTTTTTTGCAAACTTTTCTAATTCATGTCCTCGAGGTTTACAAATAATAACATCTTCAATATATTGAGTAGAAAAAAGTAAGAAGCATATATGTGTTTTCATCGATTTTCCAGGGTTAAATTTGACTGAAATGCATATTCCAAAAAATTTGAAGAATGTTGTTTTTTTGTAAATAAAAAAAAGTTTGTATTTTAACGTTTACAAACATGAATTATTTTCAATGGATACTAATTTGATTAATTTCCTAACAATTTCTTAATTTCTACATGTAAGCATATTTTTAATGGATTTTTAATAATGTGAAAAAATTAACCGACATTCGAGACATTTTCGAAAAACGGATTCTTACACAGAATGCACCACTGCCGGTTGGTAGCGTAGATTTTGACATTTGCAAAAATAATTCTATATTTGAAAAAATATTATTTCATGTTTTGGAATTCAACCACAAACAAGTACGAAGGTAATTAAAACCTACCCATGTAATTAAATTCAATATTGAAATATTAAAAATGTGTAGTTTTGGAATTCAATCATAAACAAGTACTTAGGTACCTACATATGAATAAAAAGTATTTTTCCTTTTATCCGGAAGGTTTTTGCACGCTTTTACTACACAATCAGGCATTTCTCTTTTCAGTTGTAATTTTTGCATGATTTTGATTTGAACACGATGAGACCTCTTAGCCCATCAGATGAGGAGATAAAACGAAAAAAAATCCCTTATTTTGAATATATAAAGAGCTCTAAAAAGTCCCAAATAAATAACGTGTGTAATTCAATTATGAAAAAAATAATTGTTCAACCAGCAAATAGCAGGCAAGCCAACGTTCAGGCAGGACAACGTCTGTCGGGTCCGCTAGTATAAAATATTAATAACTTTAAGTTCTTTAATTAATGATTTTTTTCCTTCAGTAAGTCAATTATATTATTTACCAATAAACCGATATTAAAATTTATTTTTACTACTTTAAATTTATTTATTAAAAAAATTTGCAGTTCTTAAAATCAATAAGTTTTCATAATTCTTTAAACCTACTTTGATTGTAATATTTTGAATATTTTTTTTTGTTAGTAACTCAATACTTAACTAAAACAACTTTCCTTTGCCCATTTCTACGTTAAGCATAATATGCTATATTATGTACGATATATTTATTTATTTACGTTTGATTGAATTTTAGTTGTAAATATATATTTTAATCCCACACCAAGCATATAAGCATGCCTCTGTTTTTGTGCAGCTTTTGATATGATTTTTTTTAAAAACCTTCTATTTGTTTCAATATGTAAATTATGAAATTATGTTTAAACCTTATTTGCTTAAAATAAGATATCAAACAAAAAAACTTTAAAAAAGCAGTTTTGAGTCCTGCTTATTACTGAAGTTTATTTGATCTTGAACAAGTAGAAAGAAAGTTTTTAAACTACATTAAATTTAAATTAGGTCTACCCGAGTCAGAAATAAATGATGACCAATTTAAATTTACCGATACTGCCAAGCAGGAGGACAGTAAATGACATCTTGTTGATGTATAAATTATTAAAAAATAAAATAGATTACCCAAAACTATTAATTTTAATAAATTTTTGTATTCCACATAGACCAATAAGACTAATTTTTCGTTTTACAGTCAGCATCATGGTACTAATTATTCATTAAATTCACCAATTATTCGCATGCAGCAACTTGCAAATCAACACAGTGATGATTTAAATTTATTTTATACCACGCCACTGATGATCAAGTCCTGTGTTTTGAAAGTGAATTAATAAATGAAAATTCAAGGAATGATTAGTTCTTTGCTTTTGTTCGAACTCTTTCCTCCTGTATTTTAAATTATTTTTAAAATTTTTCATTGTTTAGTTTTAATATTTATATACCATGATGTAAACTGTTTAACTTACTTTTCAAAGCACTTTTCTCTTTCTCTTTTTTAAAAGTGCTGTTTTCTTTAATTTACTTGTCTTTTCTATGGGTAAATATTTATGTTTATTACAGATGTAATATTTATTTTTTTTTAATTTTTATATTTTTATTATTTTTAATACTTTTTACAATTGTATACTTTTTTCGAAGTTTTTGTTATTTTTTAATATTATGCTGTTTTTGTTGCATTTTTTTTCCACTGGTTTTATTGTCATTATGGAAAAGGTTCATGAAACCGTAAAAAAATAAATAATATTGTGAGTAGTACACATGTCTATAAATTTTTCAATATGCAAATGTAATACTTACTAAAAAAATAATAACTAACTAAAAAAAATATTCTAAAATAATAAATGGTATATATATCGTATAACTTAATAATAAATTAACTAGTATGTAGTCATGTTATTGTTTATTTATGCATAAAAATGTCTGTCTTAAAACAGGTTGTACCTAGTTAATCAGACTAGATATAATCCAGAGAAATCTATTACCTAAGTTTGTATGTAGTAGATAAAAATATTGTAATTTTTGTTACTAAACCATTATTATTATTAATATTATTATCATTATTTTAGATAAACACGTATGAACTTTAGATATTAACCATTTCTAAAATATGTCTGCTAAAGCAAAAGACTTGATGGTCTTAATACTAATGAACACAACTGAAGCAAGAAGTTTGATTGGGAATCGTTAGAATGGACTGCATAGGTCCGTCAAATTAAAAAATAAAATGAATTTCGATCATTTAAATATCCTACCACTGCAATCTTACAAATACGCATCAAAGCAAAAATAAGATTTTGGTCCCCAAATACGAAAATGATTTTTTTCGTCAAATAACAATGTTTTGTTTGACAATTTGAAGCCACAAAAAGTTCGTTATCTGGAGTTCTGCATTTTCTTTCTTCATACATTTAAAAGTGCATTAGGTTTCCAGAATTCACATTGGAATAATTTATCTGAGTCATTAGATACAGAAAAGTCACAAGGAAGAAAATGAACATTATAAATGAACCTTTTTATCTGCACCTTAAAAGAACGAGGGGAACAATATACTTACACGAGTATTTACATACATTTTTTAAGTAATATAAAAAAATATTTCATAGAATTTCCTCCAACTTTGCCAGCGGCAATGAATGATGGTACTTTCGACAGATTACAATAGTGTCGTAGCATTGTTTTTAATCGATATTGATTTTTCAATATTTGATAATTTTCTCTCAAATAGGGTAAAAAGAAAGGGGTTCTTTTTATTTGGTATAAGGCAAGAAAAAAATATCCAATAGAAAAAATTATATGCCTCCTACTATTAGAGGACAAAAAAGATAGTAACCGAAGTAACTATCAACAATTATCATTATCGTACTTATTATTTTAATTGTGAATCTGTTTTATAAGTTTTATTTTTTTCGATTAATTCGGAGGATTATTTTTAAAGATACCTTCTGAATTTTATTGATTACACAAAAAAGTATCCCTTATTTTACAAAGTCAAATCTTTTTAATTGGCGCATTACATAAGGTCAATGTCGAAAAATAAACGCGGTAATACTATTTTATTGAATAAATCATAGCGCAAATGTAATAGATATACACAATATTTTTTGATTTATTTTTATTTTATAGTTTTAAAGGAATAACGAACTAAGCCTCTTTTAAGAGGCTTTTTAGCAGGTGGAAAATTGGATATGAAGGAAGTTATGAAAAATATACGTACATTTAATATGTTGATATTGTCTTTCGATAGTGAAGTAACCAATAAATTATAGCTCCGGTGGTACGTCACTATTGCAGCGCCTACAACAATGAAGCGCGGAATTTGTACCCTCAATATTCACCGTTCTTCACAAGCAAGCACGTGAAAAGTGCCATCATACGTTGCCGCTAGGATAATTTAGATACGCGAGTATAAAAAAGTATGCCATTATAAGAATTTGTTCTGCATTTTATTTCTACCACAATATTTTAATTGTGTAAATTATTTTGTAACCAAGTAGGTACTGGATTTAACTGGATAGGTTATTTATCAAAACTGAATCATATTTCAACGAAGAAAGAGAACATCCACGAGAAAGAAATATGTAAGAATCGTCATTTACAAAGCTTACAATATCGAATTTAAACACATACAGTGATGTTATAAACCAGCCACTGACAAGTCATAAGCCCTGTAAATGCCTTAGCTCCACATAGAAGAACTCCATTTATCAATATCAATTATCTCCAAAGGAGATATTCTAATAACAATCTTCGTCAAAGCAATTTAGATAGCTGAAGATGTTAAAGTAGTTAAGTTTTTAATGTAATTCCAATTTGCTGTTTTATTTCAAAAGCAATAAAAAAGTGACCATAGAGTCAATTTTGCGTTTTCTTTCAACATTGCAGTTATTATATTTAATGGTTAATCCAATTATCTGGATAACGTCTGGCACTCGTTAATCCTGATAATTGGAGTTTAACTGCATTCCTTCTCATAAATGGCTTTCTTTTCTGTAGTATTAATGTCAATCTTGCATAAGCTGTTAAAAAGCATAAAATAAATAAATATAATAATACCTATCTTCATAATTTCCCAATCCACACCCAGTGGTTCATAGAGGACTGCATTGGTAATTCATTTATAGTGTATCTAGAATGCCTAATTAATTTTAGTTACGTGGAAAGTAAGGTCAGTGGTTTGATTCTTTGGGTGCAAGTCGTCCAGTAAAAATAAAATATGGTAGTGTAGAACCCAGTATTAAAACCGTAATGTAGTAATACGCCACTGGCTAATAGAGTCGCCAATATGGACAAAAACCAACTACGAAGTTAACTACAGTTTACAACAATACAACGGGCCGTATTTATTCAGGTCGATAATTGCAGGCGCAAACCGAAACCATCCGTTTCATAATTGTTGTTAAATTAATACCAATACGCCACCGGTTAATGAGACGCACATGGACAAAAACCATTTTATGATTATAGACTACGAAATTAACTACAGTTTACAACAATACAACGGGTCGTATGTATGTACCTACTCAGGTCAATAACTGCAGCTTATACCATTGAGATATGATATAAAGAGATAACACTCCACACAAATCCAAGCTAAAAAGTCGTCCCCAAAGGAAAATAATGAATAGCGGAGGGAGTGAGTATCGTCATATCACGTCGACTTTGACTGTTTATATCGGTCTACTGTAAGTTATTTCAGTATTTCGCTCCTTTCCACATACGCGTCACCTTTGTTTATCGTTTCACGATACGCCCGACTAACTGAGCAAGACAGAGACAAGAGATAGCTGGTAAAATATTAATTAAACGTTTTTTAACATTAAAAAATCTATTTTAAACAAGTGTCGACTAAGATAGGAACATTAATTACCGGTAAAAGGTTATACCATTGCTTTTCCTGATCGATTTGTGCAGTATCTTAGCGTTCATATAGGCATTTTAGTAATTGCGAGGAGAAAAGTAGCCAGTGAACGTTCGCAACAGATTTAAGTCCGTGCTATCAAACATATACCAGTAAGCTGCAGGTTGAGGGAACATATTTCGAACGCTCATGCTTACTCTAGTTGTATACCTCAATGGCTTAAACTGAAACTGCCCGTTACATGTTTAACCAACCAACAAAACCAACAATTTTTAACGCTTTTGTCGTTTGCAATAAAGCTAAAAGGCTTCTCTTTAAGCAGGAGAAAATTATTTATCTAAGATTAAAATTATAATTTCACATTCATCCTGCTAGAAACTTAAAACTAGGACCTCTAGCGCGTTGACGATCGCACTAACCACTTTTTTACGAGGCGGACTTAAATTCACTCGATTTTCATGTGCAGGATTTTTACCTAAGAGTAGCCATCGAGCCAAAAACATCCGTCTAGGGCGTTGGTTCAATTTCACTCCTGCAGATTGTAATATAATTATTTAAAAATATATAAAATTGTCATCATAACAGTCTCTCTTCGTGTATCATAACAGTTCAGGAGCTCAGCTAGGTTATTAGTCGCAGCAATCCGAGTATTTATTTTGCATTCTGCATTCTGCAGAACTCAATAGTTGGAAAATTATGTTAATCGGCATTTTTTCACTGATATAAATAAATGGTTTTAAAACTTAAATTGCTTCTAAGATTAGTGTGGAAATGGCAAAAATAATCCAATTAAATGTATTCCCGCTGTGTTCTGCCTAATACTATGCTGTGTGTACCGGGTATACCGTTTGTTGGTACATTCCCAAGTAAAGGCTTTAGGCAACTGGTAGTGGAAACTAAAGCTGCGGGGTATTTGCATATTGCCTCGGGATCCAATCTCTGGCTAACTTCATTGTACAAACTACGTACATGATTAATTTATTACAGTAAACCAATAAAGCTTTGGCTTACGAGCATTTGGGTATTTCTTGAATCAGTTTTTTATTTGTTTGATTTAATGTGCATTTGGAGACATTGAAAATTCACACAAATAAAATACGTAGATACAGAATAATATCATTGTCTTGTTAATATATGGAATATATTGAATTTGTTTACTTCTTCTTTATCTTGCGGTGCTTTGTCAGGTCCCCCTGATGTTGGCGATCACTACAGCGAAAGCGTCTCGGTCCTGCGCGACTCTTATATTCCGCAGTCAGGACAACCGCCTATTGAATGTACTCGCCATAGCGAATCCTGGGAAAAGATGAGCAAAGTGGGTTTCCGTTGCCTCCTCTGGTGGGTTTTTTTGTCGGGGTTGCCTTCTCTTAGCTGGTTGGTTTTGGTTTTGAGGCGCCAGAAACCCGCTTTTCATCCTCTCGTTATCTGCTGTGATCCCGTTGCCCAGGGTTCGTGACGTGGACACGAACGAGTTGGACTAGTCAGTAGTGTTGCCGGTGGAATGCAACTGGGCGTTTGCAGAATTTTTTAAAATCACACCCTCCAGTAAAATGTAACTCACTTCGACCCTAATGGCAGTTCGAACCCAAATTGTTAACTTAACGTTTTCAAAGGATATTTACTAGTGACTGGGTTTCTTTGTCACTTAAATTGTCTGGATTTTTATGTGTTCTCATGTAGCTCAATATTTCATATAAAACTCTCGTCAAGTGAGATTTAAGATCCTGGTTTTCATCTAGTTGTTTTTTTTCCTATCATTCGTTCCATGGGGAATGATTCGATAACTATTATTTCATTCAAACAAATTAAAAGAGCATATAAAATAATTACAATAACACATTTAGTACTGAAGTTTATTGCAAAAGAAAGATAAAACATTTTGAAGAAGTGAATATGGAAGTCTAGGCTCATTAGTTAGTTTAAATGACCACTATATACAATATGTAAAATACACTATTTTGCCAATGTTTGAACATCCATATTTCCTTAATACCTAGACTGCCAGATTTCTTAATAACATATTCTTTTTCTATTGCAATAAATTTCATGAATAATTTTATTGTTTTTTCCTGTAATGTGTGTTTTTTTTGTCGTAATACAAATTTCATTTAGCGATACTTTCTCTTGAGAAACTATTGAGGAAAGTTTTTTTTTAACATTTGTGCTTTGCAAATCAGTCAAATTATTAACGGATCGATAACGCTTAAACAACGATTGCATTAGGAAATTTATTTAAATTTCAGTTTTAAGTTCGATAAACGTATCAGTCATTTCATAACAAATACGTTTACTACGTGGCAAGTTTATCGACAGTTATATTTTCAGAATGGTCCTTTTAATTTTTCTCCACGATCCTGTGATTTGATGCCGTTGGATTATTTCCTATTGGACTGCGTTAAGTTAGTCAATGGAAAAAAAAACAAAAAAACTTTTGTAGCATCGGAAGCCGATATAACACGCACTAGTTTGGAAATAAGATCTGTTTTTTTTTTTAAATAAGGCCACGAATCGTACCGATCGAATGATTTGTGTAATTACTAGTCACGGACGACAGTTGTCGAATACAAGTTATCATCAAGAACTAACTGATATATTAAAATAATTTTGACTTAAAAATAAATAGGTATGAGGTAGAGAATAAAAAGGGATTACGACAGCACAGATAACTTTATCTCTTTGTATTTCATGACGATTTTTTAAAATTTGTCATTACAATACAACATTTTTTACCTTTTTCGGTGAATAATTTAGTTGCCAGAATTTTTTTTGACTTCCTGTAAATCTAAATTGAAAAGTTTTTAATTCCATTTGAGACAAGAAACAGTATGATATTTCGAGAGTAACAGAATCCAGAGCACTCTTTCGTCGTGCGATTCCCAATACAAACTCCATGAAATACGAACGGCTTGATCAATAATTCACACTTCAGACGGCCAATTTTAGAACAACAGGATTAACCTCTTTGTAACCAGTTAATATTTGATGTGAAATGCAGTAAAATATAAATAATATAAAATAGTTGATATTTTATTTATTACAATGTTTGAGTTTGTCCAAATGTTCGTAGACAAAAGACTGGATTTCACCCCCTCGGGAGTCAATAAGATTAACAAATTAAAGCAGGGATGGAGAATACCTTAAATTAGGGATTATGGAAGTCTAGGCATTTACAGGGCTTATGACCTGTCATTGGCTGGTTTAAGTGGCCACTTTACACACTGTCTAACATTCACCATTTTGCCTACGTTTAAACATCCATATTTCTTCCATTTGTTGATTGTAGTGAAGTTAAAGAGCTGAAACCTTTATTGTTGAGAAGAGATTCATCTGACTGAATTATTTCACATACTAGGCAACGCCTGAAAACGATTTTTCAATTTTCAAACTTCTTCTTGGACCAGTTGGTTTCAAGAAACCAAACACTTTCAAGAATGGAGGAAGTGGTAAATCTAGAACTAAAGGAGATAAGGTCATTAAGATCACATGGTACGCTGACGATGTGGCCATAGTAGCCGTGGCAATTCTTGGTGATCAGGAAAAATAATACACAAAATAATTTAAAACTGTCTAATGAAAGATTAAAAGACAACGCATACAAGAAAAAAACTTCTTTGAAATAAAGGCAGGTAAGCTAAAAAATTAAAGGTAATTGTGAATATTCTTTCTTTTGCTACTGTAGCTGTGATCTGTTAATGAAAGACGTTGCTTTTTTGTGGAGATGGACATTTAAATCAGGAGTGTTCTGGTACTGCAGAGACCCACACAAATGGGGATCGGTTAACATGACTGTTATTTCGGAAGCTAGGCAAGCAAGGCAAAAGAGAGCCTATTTTGCTGTCTTATATAGCTTCTGTGGGTAGCTTCACGTATTAACCAAAATATGCATCTAATGCACTGGAATCTACCCACAGAGAAACACCAAATCTAAAGAATTACATACAAAACCAAATCAACAAAAACACAACCGCTTATGATTAAAAATCATTGTGCATAAGTTCAACATTGTACAACGAGTTTTCCATAGGTTATAAAATAAATTATCGAAGGTTTATGTAAAAATAATGGTGTAAAATGTATTTTATATGTATTTTGTATGTAGAATAATGTGAATTAAATGTTTACATTAGTTTTTAAGATCGTTATACACAACTTAATAAGGCAGAAATTAAAATAAATAAATAAAAGTAATATGAAATCAGAATGAACTTTAAATTGTGAATATGTACATCATGATGGCGAAAAATTACCATTATGATAAAGTATAAAAAGTAAATTTTAAACTGTAGTGCTTCACTGAATTTCATTTCTCTGCCTCCGGTTTGAGCAGATCTGAACTAAAACAATAAAATATGTATGAAATATCTATTTTCAGTGTTCTAAATAACCCTCTGGCAGCGATATGCACTCAGTGTAATAGGAATAACGGCTTTATTGATTTCAGGTTGGCGGCGTGAATAATGGAGTTATGTGTCAAGTCCATCCGACGACCAATTAACTCGCGGGGCAAACTATGAGACTTCGGACCGCACTACAGCGCTCCACGCTCGAGGGGTTAAGGGCTATATTCAGAACCACCTCGTGTGCTACAACCTCTGAGCAATACGATTCAATGCAATATAATATCTTCATTTGTGATTCAATAGAATACATAATACAAGTCTTTCTAGAATTAAGAAATCACTAAAATACACCAGATCTTGTCTCGAGGTCGTATTTTATATTTATCATATCTGTTTATAAAAAAATAAATGAGTTTTACTATAAGAAAGTGAACTAAATGAGTTTGTAAATAAATAATTTAATCTATATATATATATATAAAAGGCAATGTTCGAATGGTTCTCCTCGATGGCCTCAATAACTACCCGACCGATTTTCAGATAAATGTACATCTTTGCCGCGAGAAGGTTTAAAGCTCATAAAATCTTCAATTTTTTAAGTACAAAAAAAGTTAGGAGCACAAATGTTTTTTTATTCATCATCAAGGTTGCATTCGCCGAGAATGCGTATACAAAAAAAATGGATGGATGTTATTTTTTTCTTTATAAAAAAAAGTTTGTTTTTGAATGTTTACAGACAGCATTCGTTTTTTTATGGATCCCAATCAATTTATTTCATTGAATTCCTTATAATTTCTACCTGTTTATTTCTTTTTAGTAGATTTTTCGTTATACTAAAATAATATACACTGACATTCGATAATTTTTTGAAAATCGCATTCCTGACTAAAATGCATCCCTGAGCAGAGTTTGACATTTGCTGAAAGAATTCTTTATTTGAAAATAATTGATTATTTTATGTTTTGGAATTCAGCATAAACAAGTACTTAGGTACCTACTTAAATTAAATATCTATTATTTTTAGATTTGGAATACAATCGTAAACGAGTACCTAGGTACCTACTTACCAATGAAAAGTTACAACATCTTTTTTACGTTTATCCGAACGGTTTTTACTTAAGATTTTTTATTAAAGTTTTGAAAGTATACTTAATTATGTTTTATCATAAGAGGAAACGTGGTCCGACTTTTCTTTATACAAACGTATTCACGTATTTTCTCTCTGAACTATGGCACTAAAGAAATGTTTTTTTTTACAATAACAATAACAACAACAACACACTATCACACCATTTCCCGTAAGGGTAGGCAGAGAGGATAGAACGCCAGATAACTCTATCTTTGCATTCAGATTTCGCTTCTTCTACATTCAAAGATATTCTCATGCACGCGCGCCGATTATTCCGACTTTTACCATGTCTATCTTTAAGTATTCGTTGGATTTAGTCATGCCATGTCTTTCACGGTCTTCCTCTATTTCTGCATCCATGAACATTCGCATTGTAAATATTTTTAGCCGTTCATTCGTTGTCTATGCGCTCTACATGTCCAAACCAGGGCAGAGCTCTTTTGTACACATTATAAATATTTTTCATGCGTGTCCCTATATTGTTTCATATTTAAAAAAAGTTTACTATGAGAACTAGAACCATCCTAACCCGTAAAAAGCACAGTTTTATCTGCTGTCTTTGGGCGAACGGCGAAAGGTATACAAATATAACTATTTTTGTAAAACGCAAAACACACCGATACAAAAAAATATATATACATATATTGATACTCTGTCTAAACAAATAACAAAATTGATTCTGTTTTGAGGTGTGGAAAACGGTACAGCGAAACGTCGATTTTGTCTATTCTAAACAAAAGATCTGACATGCAGTTGTCTTTTACACACAGTATCGGGGAGGCATCTGCAAGACAGTGACAGGAAAACAATGTTCGAACACCTATTTATCAAAATTCTCTGTCCTCACAATTTATCTAAACCAAAACATAAAAATAATTATGTATCCGTACTTATCTAATTTGGACTAAATACAATAATTGATACCAAACTTTCGATTGTGTTCATTTAATCTATTTAGCAAGAGCTCAAATCTAGCAATAGCAAAGCATCGCCGGGTTCAGCTCATACGAAATAAATGCTGCAATAAGTATACTATTAAAGTCATGTTCTTATCTCTTCGTTAGTACACTAACAAGCAAATCCCACTATACACCTTCATCAAAACCGTTAGACATTAAAAGTCGGTAAGTTGTTACATATAAAACAATTATTTATTTATATTGAATAAAACGTTCTCGTATCTCAACCTACTTAAAACTGCTAAAGTTAAGATAGGCTGGACGCGTACAGAGAATGCGCGAGTATCTAAGAGAGTAATGACTGGACATCCAGGGGGTAAAAAAAGAATTATAAGACCTAGACTGAGGTGGGAGGATGAATTAAAAAATGATGCAGCACAGCTTCTACAAGTTGGAAATTGGAAAATGGCTGCTGAGGACCGGCGGAGTAAGAGGCGAAAATAAAAGCAGGTCGAAGTGCCATCAAAGAAGAAGAAAAAGAAGAATAAAACATTTGACCACAAAGTTAATGCTTGAAATGTAAACAGTATTTCAAGCATTTTACTGGCTTGTAAAACTATTCAATGTTTTCACACAAATTTAAGGTTGGCGTAAAATGAAGAAATTAAATTTTGAGTACTACACAATAAATTATATCAATTTGGAAATATTTTAAGTAATATTGTACGACAGAAAAAGCGAGAATAATTGTGATCGTTGTCTGATTTAAGTGATAACATTACATAATGAGTAAAACTCACCCCCAAAATTCGTTATCGGTAAACCATTTTTTACTGTATTACTGTAAATTATAAATGTGGTATATTTTTCGTTTTGCAGCATAAAAACAAATGATTTTATTGTGGTCATTATGATACATCTATCTTTGTATACATGCAAATTACAAACTGATCGTGTAATAACTTGGTATAAAAAGTATCTCAACATAGAAAAACCACGAAATTCAGACGAATTGTTGACGTTGATAAACCAAAAAATGTTAAGTGTTTGAAATAAAAAAAAATTGAATACATTATATTTGAAAATTAATTGAACAAAATAAATATTTTTTCCTTCAAACTAGTGTTTGTAATGAGGTATATAATATTTTCTAATAATAACCTCAAGCATCGCGGTCACGTCGCATATTTCGATGCAGGGAGAGAAAAACAAAAGTATGAACATTCACATCTTATTATATAAACATGTTTAAATATTTTGCTCAGTTCGGTTCCGTCATCAAGAAGGTACATTTCACTTATAGGGGTTTGGAAAATGACTTGGGCGGATTTTCACTCTTTGTATTAAAGGGTGGAAGTTTAGCTGGAGGGGTTTTTAGTTTTGACTCCGTCTGTACTGGAATAATGTTCCTGACTGAGGCATCACTTGGCATTCAGGCGAGCAGTTCTTCAAATCCAATTATTGCTTCTCGCTTTCGATGCATCTTCGTTTTGTCCCACATTTTTCCCTTTAGCCATTCTTTCTGGAAGGAACACCCTCGCCACACGTGTCCTTTATTTTTTCTCGCGTTCCTGGCTGAATTATGTATTCGGTTCGAGTCCCGGCTGCGTTATGTATGCGAAATGTGACATTGTGCTTGGAAAGCGCTTCTTTGGGCCCTGTGATAACATATGCTCGGAGTTTTTTAAAGAATTAATATAACATATCATATTTTCTTTTTCCTTTATCATATTTTTTTATAAAATACTGCGAATGTAAACATTATTTACCCCATAAATGACTAAAACAACACTATTATTGTACATAAAAAAAATTATTTTCATTCATCGGTATTTAAGAAAATTTAGTCAAATTATTTTATTTACATAAATAAAAAACAATCGATTAAAAGTTTTATTCAATATCAATACCCCCTTGAAATAAAATTGAATTATTTAGAACTTTTTGTTGTAAATGTCAAAATGACCGATTTGTACTATACATAGGATAATAATAATTGGCGGCCTCCGTGGTGTAGTGGTCAAGACGCTTGACTCACACACAAAAGGTTCCGGGTTCGATTCCCGGCGAGAACACAAAAATTAAAATGTGATTTTTCTCAAGCCTGGGTGTTCTGTGATGTAATTCACCACTGTAATTGGGCCTCCTGGCCTGTTGTGGTGCAAAAAAAAAAAAATAGTCATTAAAAAATAAAACAAATCGGTTAATAATGTTCAAGATAAATTAAATTTAAAAAATCAACAACTTATTCCCTTAACAAATAATAATCATAAAACGAACGAAAATATTCACTGAAAAACAGTAAAAAAATTATCAAACCTACAACTATAGCACACCAAAAAAAAACAAAGAACAAAAAATATATTTTTTTAGAGTGACAAAAGCAATGTGATGTATTGTTTTCCTTTATATTATTAAGGTTATCGGCATCCGTGACAGTACTACACATAGTAAATAATTAGACTTTGGAAAAGAAATGTATCGATTAGTATATTTATATTATGTGTTACGAGTATCTTAAGGGAATCAAACCCAATGCTTACAATACATATAAACTTATTTGGATTTTATTAGCTACACTACGAGACTTATACGTAACTATTTAGTATTATAAAAATGTATTTTTAATACTAAAAGGTGTTTTTTTTGTTTTAAAAAATAAATATTTTGTAAAATGTAGAAAAACCTAAAGGCTTTGCAAGGCCAGTGTCTTGTTGGCACTTTATTTAATCTGTAATTTCTACCACCAAGATGTTAAAATAAATGGCTAATTATAAAACAAAAGATCGAAGTCAACGATATTTTTTTTTTTGGTTTATAATATAACGGCCTAAGCCAAAAAGGGATGATATTTACACTTAGAAAACACACACAAATATGTGGAAACGGTAAAAACTAAGGACAGTAAAACACATACAAGTATAAATATCAAAGAATTTGTTTAAAAATTTTAATAATTAGTATATGTTTTAATAGTAATTAGATATAAGTTAAGGACATTCATTTATTATGTTTGTATTATTATAAGACTAAATTTAAAAATAAAGAAAAAAAAAGAAAAGAAAATATTTGCGTTTTTATGAATAACCCAAAATATTTCAATTCTGGGGCAATTTTAAACGACTGCGATGAAACCGGTCACTGGATATTCAAAATTTGCGTATTAAATTATCAGGCGTCTTCTATTTTCTATAATAAACTTAAAAATATAAAGTTTCACATTTAATAATTCCTTAATCTTATTTACTGTCTTTAAAAATCAGTCTTTTATTTCATCAAAATTAAACTACAACTGACGTGCTAGAGGCAATTTTTTTACTCACGAGTTACGATACATTTTTTTGCCACTTATGCATAAATAGAAAATACTTTGAAAACTGAAGACAGTAGTTATTAGTTTGAAAGATAGTACTTTTGTAATATTACGACTCTTGACAGAATGCACCGTCCAAGCGCACTTTGAGATAGGAAGAAGACTCGTCCAGTGGCTTCGTGGTTACTGTTGCGTGCAAATCTGTCCGGACTGGTACAAAGTTGAACTTTCAGAACGTATTTGTAGACATGTTTGTACTGACGCGCACCCTAATACCCGATCCTCAACTTGCAAGCCAAATAAACGCGTCCCGTATAAAAAAATACCAATTATGATTTTAGCTTTTATTTGGAGATACCTCTGTTTATGTTGCCTTTTACAAAGTGTTACCCGCTTGTAAGGGAATGCGGTAGATTGGTATTGAGCCTAATGGACCCCTAGTTTGTAACGGTTTTTGAAAAGCCAAAGAGGACACTCGATGTTTTGAGTGAAAGCTTTTTAATTGTCATTCGTTAGAGTGTAGTCGGAGAAAATGTGAATTTTCCCGCACTTGATAAAAAAAATGATATAAAAAAAGCTATCTACCTCATGCCATAACGGCTCGATAATCGACAAACAGATTTTATTTATTTATTTTATTAGGTAAACAAACAGTATGTACACAAATATTGCCAATTTCTTTGTTTATTAGTGTAAGAAACTCATGCACACAACAAAAAAAATGTTTACACTCAATACATTAATTTAAATTATGTTCAATATAATAAATGTAAAATAAACAAAATGAAAAAATATAAATAAAATAATAAAGTAGAATATCTGCTTCTCTCAAAATTTCTATAATTTTTTACCTAAATTTACATACAGTGTCACAAAATTTTTAAAATATCAATTGAACAAAACGTTTTTTTTTACATGATTTTTTTGGGATATCAATAGTAATACAGCAAATATACATGTACAAACGAAAAAAACATCAAATGCAACCAATAAAATATATCCTCAAAAATAATAAATTTTATAAAAATAGTGGTTAATGTGGTTATCTAACGCACGGAAGGTTCCGGGTTCGATTCCCGATGAGAACATAATCATTAAATGTGATTTTTCTCAAGCCGGAGTATTGTAATTGTAATTCACCGTTGTAATTGGGGCTCCTGACCTGTTATGGTGGAAAAAAAAACATAAATTAAATGAATTATAGTGGGTTTATGAATACATCACCGTATGCTTCCTGATATGAGTACATATTAAGGAAATGAAAATTAGTTGTAATTAAAAAAAAGCTTTTTAAAAAAATAATTTGTTTCGAGAGTGAATAAAAAATAATCCAATACATAGTTGTCATAGCAAACTATCAAAATTTGGAACAAATGCTTTAATAAACATTATAATAACTTAAAATTTTCTTATGTCCCAAAATTCATATTTCATTTTCTTAGATTATAAGAATTTCTTTTGAAATTTTAATTTTGATTCCCGAGTAAATTTTCAATACTGAATCGAAAGAAATGAATAAACTTGTTTTTTTTGGATTGTATGAAAATTAATTAAAATATGTTCCATCTTGGCACCCTCGGCTTTAAATGGAGTTCCATCTTCTATCTAAAATCAGTGAACAGTGTTAATCGTAGCGACAGTTCATACGAGCGGGTCAGGGAGCTTCGGGCGGCCATCTTGAAGAAACATAAACCATTAAAATGGAAGATAATTTAAAATAAAAATACACCCCTGCAAGGCGAATATTAGATACTGCCGTTCGTAAATATAAATTTCTAGTTTATCATCCTCTGTTGAAAGGAAATATCATGAATGTGCAGTAATTTTAACAAAAATGTTTTGAAATTTACACATGCTTTTGATATCTTAAGTATTATTAATTTGATACTAATTTGTTTACAGTTTTCTATTGCTTATTGGTCTACATTTTCATACGAAACTGCAGTATAAAAACTTAGGCGTAATTTGATTTTTACATGATTATAATATTCAATCCTTTGGATGCAAATCCAATAAAATAATTAATTTGAACATATTGTATTATAATGAACAATTATTAGACCAGTTTGTTTGTCCAAATATTTGTTAACACAGACTGGATTTCTAAAATGAAAAATATTTTTTTAGGCGTTGCCAAGTTAAATAATTCAGTCAAATGAATCTCGCATACATCAATAAAAGTTTCGGCTCTTAAACTTCACAAACATCAACAGATGGAGGAATTTAACAAATATGGTACTTTAAACATAGTCAAAATGTTGTACAAATGTTGTCAAAATCTTATACAGTGTGTAAAGTGGGTACTTAAACCAGGCAAAATCATAAGCCCGGTAAGTGTCTAGACTTGCATACTGTCAAATAATATGAATAAATCTATGATCGATGATGAAAAATACAATAGTTCTTGACTCGTTGGCTGCTTCATGAAGTTGATAGTGGTTGGCGAGTTCGTCTACTATGTTTAAAGTCCTAGTTTCGATTCCTGACTGGATGGACGTAAAGCATTGGTTTTAAAGGTGGTTCCATACTGCAACATTGAATTATTCCTGGACCGGGACGTGAAGCATAGGAATGATCATCTTACCTTCCGTAAAAATCCATAAGCCCTGCAATTAGAATTACGCCCCAGTGGGTGCGGAAAAGGAAATGATTATTATGATTATAATATGAAAACAAATTTATTAAAAAATTAACTTTTTCAACGTATTGATGCGTTATTTAAATGGAATGTAATCAAGTTTAAATGTATATATAATAACTTTGAAGGCGAAATAATAAAAGTTAAAATCTGATAAATCAAAGTAATATTATACAGTATAAAGCATAATATAATATTTTTTACTGAAAGCCCGAGTGGACGGCTAATAAACACGTAAGTCTTTTATCTGAGCCATCTAAGCATTGCACAAATGCATGTTATTGCATTTCGTGAAAATTATGCCATATATTTTATTGCACCACTGCAGTAAGATGCAACATGTTTCAAAACTTATTTAGTAACACGGAAGACTCAGGTAGTTTCGGTGGCTAGCTTGTACCGAAAAGTTAGAATTAAAGCTTTCGTCAATCGTTCGCCATTCGAACGTTTAAGTAACGCCATTTGATTTTAAAAATGAAAGTATGTGATGAATTTGTTAGTGGTAAAAAAAAAGAAATAATATTTTTTTCTAAAAACCATTCTATTCTTGTAAAATACTCTTTCAAGAAACCAGTGGGTATATTGACCATCGCAATAAAGCTACTTTGAAATTGATGATTATCCAAAATGGTAGATAGAGACATGCAATTACGGTAATTGTGTGAAAATAAATAAAATTTTACACTTTATATATTGCAACAAAAAGGGAAAACATTTATGAGAAGTAAACATGGACGTTTAGGAACTTACAGGAAGGGCTTGTGACCTGTCAACTGGATTACGTGACCACTTTACACACTATGTAACCTGTTTGAACATTCATACTTTCTCATATGGGCAGAATGAAGAATATATTTATTTATTTTCAAATAGAAAAGAAATATTAGCGTTCTTAGAATTTGCCCAAATATTTTAATTTTCGTGGTCATTTGCAAAGAGTTAATAAGATTAAATAAGAGTAAATAACTCACTATAAGAAAACTAAAATCAGGTTAAGGTAGAGTGGGGTTCGAACCTCGGACTTCTAATCCGTGAGTCTGCGACACTAGCCACGTGACCACAACCCGTTTCAACAATCACTTGTCTGAGCTGATGTGTGACATGTGTGCATTGTCGTGGTGGAGAATGATTCGTCTTCTGCAATTGGTTTCCCTTATTTTTCCGAACATTTCTGGCAAACAAATGATGATGTACCATTCAAAATTAACCGTTCTACGTTGCTTTAATAGAATGGTGGCGATGTGTTGTTATTCTGAAAAAACATGCGACCATTTGCTTCGAAGTGCTTCGTGCGCGAATAACTTTTGTTGGATTTGGCTCATCTTGAAAGACCAATACAGTTGATTGTTGTTTAGTTTCGGGTTCATATTCATAGATCCGTGATTCGTCACCTGTCACCTGTCACCTGTCACAATCTTATAGACGTATTTTGAAGTACAGCGATGAAATTTCGTTAACATTTGTTTGCACTAAATCGACGAGCTTTTTTTTTGAGCGATTGTCAAATTATGCGGTGTCCAGCGCAAACAAATCTTTTTGACGACCAAATAGTCATGCAATATTGAATGTATGCTAATAAAACTAATGTTCAAGCATGCCTCAATCTCACGATATGTCACATGACAATCTTGCAATATAAGTTTAGGCAAAGTTTTGCTTTTTTCTGGTACAACAGCCGATTTTGGACGACCTTTACGAAATTCGTCCTGTTACGAAGTGCGACTACGATTTAATTAAAAAAACCAGCAAAACACGGTGACTCAAGATGGTGCTTTATTACCAAAAGTCGCAGCGAGTTGATTGACATACATCGAAAGTCATGGAAAATCATCGCACGAAAATGTTTACGATTTAGTCAAATTTTTTAAACAAAATGAATTTTTCAAGTATCTGTTAACAACACAAATATCACTCGTATGACAAAACGTTCTGAATACGTTTACCATCAAAAAGAGCAAACTTTACGATGACAATGTCAGATTTGATATATTCACACTGGTGTTGCCATATCTCAAAACTTAAGTAGCAACCCTCGTACAAAGTACAAATTCATTGTTTTATTTTCGAACCTAACGATGCATAGGATACTGCATTAGTGTACCAACCATAACGTAAATTGATCATTTTTGTAACATGAAGGTAAAATGGTCAGTTTAACGCTTCCGGTGCCAGTCCAGGGATTAAAAAATATTAAAAACACCTTTTTAAATTATTGTTTCATGTCAACGATGCTAAAAATCAAACCAGGGACCTGTTGCGCAGTAGGCAATTGGGTTGATCATTAAACCAGAATCAAAAATATAAAATAAATGCAACAAATAATATTTTGAGCATAATTTAATATTTTTGTGGAGGAATTGAAGGAATCTTAAAAAAGCTGAAAAAAATATTGTGAGCATGGAATATTACATATTTATTCCTTATTTACAGAACCCTTTTAATTATTACGTTCAACACTAATACACGCATGTTTAAGGATACGATTAAAGAAAAAAGATAGTTGATACCATACAACAAAAAAAAACATACCTTCATTTGGATACTATTTGAGAATTAGATCAAATAAATGATAAAATCACCAACGTTAGATCTGATAACGAATGGCGAAGGTGTTTATGCTCGGGCCCAATCCCCAACGTTTCGGCCATACTGACCATGAATACAAATTTATAGCGAACATTTCGGAACAGTTTCGCCAAACTATTTCGTGTCCAAACCCAATACTAGCAACGGCGACTTTCTGTACTAACTTTATGGTACAAGTAAGCACGTGAACTGTGAGCTTAAATATAATATATTTATTATTTTGAATTAACCGCAGTGTGGAGGCCATTGCTATAGTTAAAATATGCGAGTTTGGTTATATCTACAAACACGCTTTCACGGACTTTTTGAACCTTACCATTAAGCATTGGAAAAGTAATTTGTAAAAATCAATTGCAAAAGTCAATCTTTATTGTAAAAGCCAATATGTAACTCATAGATCATCCCGAGCGTTTGCAAAATCAAAGCATCCGCTTTCAATTTAATTAAAAAAATGACCGTGTATTACCTTTTCGCTCCGAATTCAAGAGGCTTCGTTTTTATCAGCTAATAAACTTTCAATCTCTCTCGCTTTTTTTCTTCACAAGCCTTGCCCTCCAAAATATCTTCTCGATAATTTTATTTACCTTTCTGATCATGGTCTTTCGCTTCGCACTTCTCAAGAGAAATCACGTTCCATTCCTTGACATGGCCCACCATTTTTCTTTGCTACTTCTTCATATAAAAGAAATGCACCTTTTCTAGCCACCTTCAAGAAACGCTTGAAAATTATTATATATCCTCAGAATCCTGAACTATTTTAATGTTTTTTCAAATATATATTTTTATCTCTTTTCTTTCCTCGGTTCCTGTTTCTCTCTCCTTCCATACCATTATCTGATTCCACATTTCTCATCTTTCAATAATTAGATTTTTTTTATGAACATCTTTTCGTTTTTTAGTACATATTTCTGACAGTCTGTTTTTTGTCTGGCTGAAACATATTGTTTTTAAAAGCAAGTCCGCCAAAGTACTTATACTTTGCACTTAAGGTTTTAAAATAAAAAAATCAAATAAAACTAGTGAATTTTTGGCAGAGAATTTGTTTGACAGAAAAACATTATTGCATTTTTAAAATAAATACTCAACTTTACTTTCAGACATAAACTGGATGAATTTTTATTGCTTTGACTTCTTCAAGGTTATATTGAAATAGTTTATATTAAAAGAAAAGAAATGTTTTGTAATACAATTAATTTTAAATTTTGCTTCGTGATTAAATGCTTTGATCATTTGCCTACACTTACGGTTCGATTCTCTATATGATTGGTGTGAGACATTAATTCATAAATGTGTTTTTACTCTATGATATTCCATAGTTCCTGGACTGGCTTGTGAAGCGTAAGAATGATCGTGTTAGTTTCATGTATAAAAATATTCAGTAAACGCTGCGGTTAATGCAACAATGCCATGACCATGCCTCATCATTAAGTGCGGATAGGGAATTATGATTATTGAAAAGTTTCTATTTATGTAGAGTAATAATTTTAAGTATCCGCATTAGAATAAAATTATTTTAGCTGTTCTTTAACTGTCCATTCGCTCTACACGTCCAAACCAACGCAGCGCGTCTTTCTTGATTTTCTCGATAATGCATGTTTACATGATTTAATTTAATTTAATTATTATAATGCACAGATTCCGACATTTGTACGCCTGTTGTACATAGTTTTACCATACATATGCGCGAGTGGTCTCATTTTGACAACATTCAGCGTACTTTTATACTCGTTCTAATTCCATTCTTCGCTTACATACATAAGAGTCACAAGAGCACCAGAACTTCATTGTGAACGGTTTATTTTGACTCTTGTGACTTACATTTATTAGCCACGGTTGATTGAAGTGAACCGTTTACCCTGTTCCCGGGACTTACTCTCCTTTCAATATGTTTTTCAGTCTTTTAATCCCTAGTAAACATACTTTCATTTTTCTACCTCACTCAAAATAAGATAAGATATCCAAAATTTTATAAGCCAAAATTAAGAATAAAACATTAAACAAAAAAAGGTAACGAAGATTTTCGATTTTTATTTTAAACTCAATAAAATATTACAATGATTGCGGCTTTTTACCAGAAATCTAGTTACGTAGTAAATGTTATGAATCCTTTGCCGACAATTTAACAATTCAAAACTAGAATGTTTCCTTTGCTAGTTGCCAATGTATATAATATGTGTGATAAATTTCAACTAATTACACGTATTTATTTAATCAACAGCATAAAATCCGTTTCAAACTATGCTTAACCACGAAATTTACAAAAAATACCGTAATAATGTTTTTAAAATATTGACCATTTATTTCGCCTAAATTATATATGACACTGCTTTGTAACTAAAAAAATATTTTTACCATACAGAATGACGTCATAAATATCACCCACCCCAAGATAAGGCTTATTTTAATAAATAAATGTTACCACTCTGTGGAGCGCAGTTGTAATGGCTGCTATTAAATCAGAAAATACACACGCCTTTTCTAGTAATAAACTGCAGGATGTATTATCTTTGGTCACACCCGCGGTTTATGAGAAAATAGAATAAAAGAAAATGAAAGGAGGCCCAAACGTGTCGTACAACTTAGTTATGGGGAATTCAGTTATCTATTCCTGAAAGGTCCTGAAAATTTCATTCGTCGCATTGCACCAGAAAATGATTTTTTCATAAAAACTATTTGTTTGGCTATTTGTTTTTAAATTGAATTTTAGTGTCAATCCACGTTATGTTGAAAGTAAATGTAAATCAAAAATATTTTCATAAATTTTAAAAGCATTTAAGTCAAAGCAAATTTTTTGACGGATACGCCTTATGTTAAATCGTTTAGTTCTAAATAAAAGAAAGGATAATAGTTTATGTTTATGTGTATTTTTTTAACAAAAGAAAAAATTAGAGTTATTATAATTTACCCAAATATTTTATTTTGGTGGCCATTATTAACGAGTTACAAATAACTCACTATTAGAAAATTAAAATCAAGTTGGGGCAGAGTGGCGTTCAAACCTCGAACATTTGATCCGTAAGTCTGCAATAGTAGCCACGGGACCATAACCCGATTTTGCAACTCAACAGGCTAGAAGGTTCAATTACATAGGTGAATTAAAGCACAAAACACTCAGGCTTAAGAAAAATAACATTACATTTTTTTGTGTTCATCGGAAATCGAAGCTGGAACTTTTCATGTTTGAGTCAAGCATCATAGCCATTACATCATGAGGACGTCCAATGTTAGTTAAATCCCGTAAAATTAACCTATAATATTATTATTATTAGTGTAGTAGGACATAAAACTTTGGAATCATCTCCCATCAACCATCACAGATGTTACTACAGTATTTCTGTTGCAATCACGTCTGAAGAAACATCTCCTTTCTCTTCCTTAATCTGTCCTCCTTTTCTTTTGTTTCCCTTTTGCCATTGAGTAATGGTATTGTTTTAAGGTAATTTATAAAAAAATAGATTTATTTGTATTTTTAAATATCTTTAGTTTTTTTTAAATCTTTATTTTCTATTGAATATGTTTTTAACTTGAATTATAAAAATAAAACTTTTATTTTATTGGTTGGTTGGAATAAATTGCCATTTGGTAATAAGCCCACTAATGTACAATTAACATTATGGACAAAAAGTTAAACAAATAATATAAATAAAAATAAATAACACCGAATCAGCGACCATTTGTAATACACCTGTACAAAGACAAGATCATCATCTCAAGATCGCTTCAGGAGCCTGTTCTTTAATGGGCTTTACGATTTTGAAATGAAAACTATTTTTAAAATCGATATTTTACGAAATTTTTGTTCGTCAGGATGTATAAAGATTTGTTTTTTTTTTATTTTAAATTTTGATTTTTTACTTTATTTTTAAATACATATTAGATAAAGTAATTCCTAGTAGGAGAAGACCCGTGCTATGGCAGACTTACATATATGTTTATTTATATATCTCCATATACATACACACACACTTTTGCACTCTCAAAAACATTCATACACACATACATACACGTGAATACACACATATACATGCATATATACATACACATATGTATAAATACACATACACGTACTCATATAAATATTAATAAATATATACACACACATATACATAAACACCCTTACATACACATACATACATATATATATTTGTAAATTTTATTCTTCTTGTCATTGTATTTTCAGTTTCTCCGTCATTATATTTTGTTTTGTTTTATAAGCATCGTTTTATAAAAATTATGTTTAATATAACAAATGTAAATAAAATAAATAAAATAATTAAAATAAAAGATAAAAAATGAAAAATATGTCTGCACTAAAAAAAAAAAAGAAATATCTACTTCTATCAATATTTCTATGATTTTGAAATTTATTTGACATCCATTTTCATAAAAAAATATCAGCCTCAATAAATCAATTGTTATATTGCTTTCACGTTCTAGGTACTCGTATTATATATTATTTGAAATAGTTTGTTGACGCGTTGCCTGTGTAAAACAGAAAATTTGGTTTTGTCGGTCTAGATGGCATACGGAATGGAAGTCTTTCAAGAAGGTTAAGGGAATCAATTTTATTATTTATTAATTTGTATAAAAATAACTGATCTTACATTATTCTTCGATTTTTCAGAAAGTTTATTCCATGGTACTGTATACTTTCACCATAGTTAGAGAAGTTATGGTTTAACCGGTAGTCGAACTAGTAAAATATTTTTTGTTAAACCATTTCCAGTCAATTAGTAGTAACATTAAGGTAAGGTGACCAAATATGAGCACAGTATTCTAGCTGGGGCTAAACATGTGTTTTACAAATTTTGTCTAAAGTCTCTGCATGTTTAAATGGTTTTAATACCCGCATAATAAGTCCGATCATTTTTTTTTTTTAGGAATGATTCAATATGAATATTAAACATTTGTATCAATAATAACACCTACGTCGCAAATTTAACTATCTGTTATAGAAATAGGAGTGTTATCGAAAGAGTAGGAAAAGCTGCCCGTCGTTTGATTTAATCAGTAAGTCATAATTCTTAATTTTTAATTACTCTTACAACAACTTTCATTTATGTTTTTCTTTTTCCTTCTCTTTTTTATACTTTCATAATTAACCTTACATATAATTGCTTTATAATATGGAAACATCACTGGTCCATTAGAATTAAGTCTAATTGTATAAAATATTAAACCTTGTAACTGTACTGTACGTTTCCTAAATAAAAGAAAAAAAAAAAAAAAAACATTAGTCGCAATATTATGTAATCACATCGTATAAATATTCGTATTTAATATTACGCACCACGTAAATAGCAGAAGAATTGGACCATAATTTTTCATAAGCATAATACTTTGAGGGTACGTTTATGAATACAAAATGACTCCAAAATGATCATAAGAAATCTGTTTTGTTTTTATGGCAAATGATTTTGTAAGAACCCTTCAATAAAATAAAGCAGATACGTTGGCTGACCCGACCATGTTTGGAATACAAATACTACATTAAGATATATCATGTGACGGCTGTTCAAAGGGTATTATTTTTCATAAAAAAAAGAAAAGCACGGGGGTGACACGCAGCCAGGATCTTCAATATTTGATTCAGCTTCCTTGTTTATATATTTACGGAAAGCCAGATTTATATATTCCAATACACGTTGGTATTTTTTTCTGCGTATTTGTTGGGTATTATAGGTGAAAATGTGCTCTATACTTACTCATTGATTCAGGCGTATGTACAATTTTACAAACGCGCTGTGAGTAATATTACTTAGTAAATATTCTATGGAAACAATTATATTTATTATAAATATGAGAAGAGACATTCATTTGAGTTTTTACTCCTTTCAGATTATTGATGGTCGCATAAATAATTCAGATAAACTAATTTCGGTTCGGTTGATTTCGGTATATTTATCCAGATACACGAAAGTTTGATACAATACCACGATGCAGAAGCGACTTGTAAATGGTTTTGCTGGTAGGTACAGCATTATCTTTGTTTTATATAATCTCCTTGGATGCTGATGAATTTCAAGATGCTTAAAATTCTCCCAGGAGGGCACTATTAGCACTATAAAATTAGTAATATTGTTATATTTCACTGTTTTGTATACAAATTTAATGAAAGTACCTACCATAAGTGTATCACCAACGATTTGGACATTTGAATTATTTTTCGAGTATTTAGTACATATAATAAATTTAAGAAATTACTTAAAGTACTTTAGACGAATGGGAAAAATTTCATTGTGTTCTTTTCGTTCTAAATTTGAAAATAAAACTAATTGCAATTTTAGTCAGATGTCAAATTTGCATCTTAGAGTTGTTATAAAACGCATCTTATTGCTTTGTGGATGAGGTAATTTAGGTATTATCGTTTAATTTGATATATTATGTAAACCATTGACGTATTAATTTGAGCCATAGATAATATTTATTGAAACATGGCTAAATATGATATGTCCTTTTTTAGGCATTATGAGTCACACCTTTTTTTAGGCATTATGAGTTTATGAAAGGATATTACCGGATTCTTCAACATTTTTTCAACATTTTGTCAAAACACGCTATGGTATTTTTTTAACAAATATTTAGTACATTTAATTTTACTCTCGAATTTTACCAAATGAAATAACAAGCTCACGTCAAAACCAACTAGCGGTTCAAGAACGACTAAATACGCAATGGCTATGACTGAGCACTTAGACATAAGTTAAGTGTCATAACTTTAAAAGACTCAGGGTTAGTCGATAAGACAGGATCTGGACTTTTTTGGTTTAAGTTTACAACGATTTAAACGAGCACTAAATAAATAGTCCAGATCTTATCTCGATGTCCCTTATGTTTGTCAATGCTTCTTTCTTTTTTTTTAATGCACTATGAAGCAAACATTGAAAGTAAACTTAATAATGTTTTATCTAAAAAAGAAACACGGTCTGATTTTTTTTCCATACAAACATATTTCCGTATTTCCACCCTAGGTTAAGGCACAATAAATATTTACCATCGACGTGTCTTGATAGTCTTGCTTTATTGATTAAAAGTTTATTATGGGAACTAGAGCTATTCAAAAACCCGTAAGAACTTCAAGCTTTATCTGCGGTATTCAAATATGATAACACTATTTTTGAAAAACATAAATTTATCATACACAAAAAAATATTCTACTCTGTTTTAAAAAAAATGCAAAATTTGTTCAGTTTTGAGGTGCGGAAAATGGGACAACGAAACTTGGATTTTGGTCTATTTTAGTAAGGCATAAAAGGTCCGAAATACAGTTGTCTTTTTCGCATAGCATCGTGAAGCATATTTGCGACAGTGATAGGAAAACAATGTTCAAATACCTATTTATCAAAACTCCCTGTCACCGCTTATTCTTACAATTTATGTAATCCGAAACACAAAAATAATCATGTGTATGTACAAAACTAATTTTAACAATATACAATAGTTGATATAAAACTTTCTATTGTGTTAATTTAATATATAGGGATATACGAGTATGTACTAAAATCTAGCATTATCAAAGCATTGCCGGGTAAGCTCGAAATACAGAAATGTTGTTTTAATCACGGAGTGTTGGTTTAATACGATTTAAATGTGCACCGTAGTAAGAGAATAGACAGTTTTTGCGTGTGTTTTTCCATGTAAATACTTTTTATACTATCGTTATCTATGGTATGTAAGCTGTCAATCTGTCAAACGTGTAACGTCGTGAAATGTTCTCAGTGACGCCGGGTTTTTGTCAGTTTTCGTGTTTATGCAGAGTTTACTCTGGGATTCTAAAGTTATACCAAGTTAAAGTTGCCATTTGCTAGTATCGAATGTAAATTCAATTAAACAAACTGAAGAAATTTACTTTTCGTACAGCATCAAGCGTAACTGTTTTTATACCCGTGATTCGGCAACGTAAGTTTTTATGTGCTCTCATATTTTTGATGAATTCATGCAATAAAGAATTATATGTAACAACACGTGATATGGCAAATATGTGATTATTTTTTCTTCGTTATTTTAATTCGACATGTGTGTTCAGTAAGGTTGTTGTTAAATAAAATATACAAAATACGTAATGTGAGAATAGTATGTTCATTCGAAATCGTAAACGAAGTTATACTTGTGTTTTTTTCTGAAATAAAACATGCTCATAGGTTAAAGATTTACAGAGAGTTTAAGAAAATAGGGGAAGATAACAAGTAGGAAGGTGTGTTTTGTGTTCTTTCGATAAGAATTTATTTTACGTTAGCAAAAGGGAGGGAGTGAGATGAGATTGGAAAATGTCATAATAGTTATGCAAATTTTTCGATCAACTTTATTCGTTGAAAAGTCGGTATTGTATAGAAAGGTACCAACGCCAACGTGGCGATTGTGTTTTAAACACATTACAGAGCAGTGTAGAGCTGTGAACAAAACACTTACGTTAATGCGAAATTGATAAAAAATGCAGGTTTTCAAGTATTTTATGTATGTTATTCATTTATTTAATACATTTAATAGAAAAAGATATCTGAAATATCATCAGAGATTTCTTGGTAACAAATCAAGAAAAAGTAAGAGTAGAGCGTCTATTTATGTATATAACAACTTACCAGTTCTACAAAAGGGTTGTCGGACACAAATAATACAATAATGTTGTTACAATTCTATATATATGTTCGATTAAAACTCATTTTTATCACTCGTTCGAATTAGACGAACCCGTTTATTACACAAAAACTGCCACTAAAATTTTAATATTGTTTATAAAAAGCAAAAAACAATTTATTTTTTTCTGTATTTTAAAAGTCATAATGAGCAAAGAAAACCGATCGTATATATAAACTGTAGTTACAAAGAAATGTAGGTACGCAACGCAACAATTGCTCGGTAGATATTGTTGTTACCAAAGTTAAAAAAAAACTTTTGGAGGTCTATATCGGTTTTGGGCTTTTTAAATGAAATTATTTATTAAATCTTTAAAGTCAGAATATTCTGAAGATCAGATATTTGTAGAAAAAATCAAAGAGGCATATGGTTAAATAATTCCTTTTATATATTCGCCTGTAATAGCAAAATAAATTAAAAATCAAAATACGCCGGTCATATAACTAGCCGATAACCAACTGATTGTACAAAGTTCATTTTGTCTCCTTTTATACTAACAACGGCCACAGAAGAGCGTCTCTGTTTTCTTTGTTATGAATTCTATTCTCGTGATCTTTCTTAGACAATTAAACAGATTTATTGCGGTTTTGACATTACTTTCATTCGTATAATTATAAATTATTCAAATTCAGCATATTTATACAAATTTTACTTTCCAAATGAAGACTCGAGTTTTATCATAGTCACACAAGAGTAAAGTACAAAAAATATTTTACGTCATTTTATTTCAATTTTAAATATTATGTCCGAAAAATTTCGATGACATTAAAAATTCATTGGTAATTGAGTAACAAATTAAATTATTACGTGTAACTAATAATACAGTTCGAAGTATTTTTTAAAAATTTCATTTAATTATATATTTTCCTTTTTCCTAATGGTGCATAGGGCACTGCATTGGATCTTAAATTAGAGCGTATATTTGGATTGATTTTTTTTAACAAAGAAGGTCTCACGTTACACAGTAAAACTATTAAATAACAAGGCGGAATTATCTCCTCTATTTTTTTTCCGAATTTGTACCTAAGAGTCGAAAATACTAGTTCAGTATTTTTGGTTTATATCTCAATGGTGATCGATAAACTACTTGCTGGGAATTGATCCCGGAACATTGCGCGTAGTGGTCATACCTTATACCTCATACCTACCAACTACACAAGAAGCGGGTTTTTTTCTACCTTGTTACAATAATTTTTAATTAGTTCTTAATACGGCAAGTATTCATTGGTCATGGGAAGTCTGAAAGTTTGATTCTTACTGTACATTGGATATTCATACTGGTAAAAATAAAAAATAAAAATATTACCTTGAATTCAGCTTTATCATGAATTCAAGGTAGATAGCAAGCCTTTTTTTTATTTCTTTTTCTTCTGTCGTTATTTTTTTTAAATGAATTTTCATGTAAATATATAAATATTATAATGTAATTACCCGACTAAGAACGGGGGTGTGAACCTTTGTAAGCTTGGCAAAATTAAAAAAAAAAATCTTTAAACGATTTTCGATTAATTAGTTTTACTGTTATTATAAATTGTCTTTCATATCTTGTACGTTGAACTCTTTCAGCCCGGGGTTTATGAACTTTCGTATGCTGGGCAAAGTTTCAAACAAAAATTAATAATAAATTTTATAAAAAAATAATAATAGGCAATTGAACATGGTTTTTCTGTCACTCTGAAAAATACAACTGCACGTCGAACTGATTATGTCCTACTAAAATCGGAAAAAAAGGTATCGTCGTTCCGTTTTCCGCACCCAAAAACTGAACTGATTTCTTTTGTTTTTGAGAAAGAGTTTCAGATTTTTTTTTGTGTCAATACTTTTTCAGATTTTCAAAACAATATATCTTTTTTTTTATTGAGTCATACAATTTTTTTTTGTACTCCCAGGAGTTGCAACAAACTCAGTTCAGGACAGAATAATAATTAATTTTAAAAAGTAATCTTATTCGTGTTAGCTTTATAGAAGTTTTCTTTTTAAGTGTACGTATATCGTTTGAAAAATGTTAATAATTAGTATATGTTTTAATAATAATTAGATATAAGTTAATTTTAGTTATAATAATAATTATGAAGTAACAAGTAATAATATGTACATAAAACTTAAATAAGATAGAAGAAAATAAAAAATACAAAGAAATTAAAACAATCCATTATAAAAATGAATATTAAACATTTGCATAGTAAAAAAGAAATATTCGATGATAAAGAAGAACTTAAAACTAATTTTCACCTGTCACGTACCTCCTCAATTAGTAATTTTTAAATGAATACAGTCATTTTTAGCGTTGTATAGGACTTCGGTAGCCTGTTGTACTCACTACAAGCAAGGTACAGCAGAGACCTTAGACCAAACCTTGTCGTGCGTGATCCAGGTACGTGAATATTTTGACTCTGTCGCGTATTTTACTGGTGGACGTCACGATTGAAGGTATGGCCAATATTAGTGAGAGAGTACCGTACGTCGGAATACGGCAGATAAAACTGGACGCTTTCGTAGCTCTTGTAAAAAACAATTTATCAAAAAAGCAAAACACTAGCGACACGCTAATGGTAAATATCTATATTGCGGAAAAAATCACTGCCCTTCTGCCATAATCCAGGGAGAAAATATGAGAATACGTTTGTATGAAAAAAAAGGGAGACCGTGTTTTCTCATAAGTGATTTCTTAAATGTGAACCAAAAAAAATATTAACACAGATTAAAAAAAAAAAATTATCCGCAGGAATTCATTTTGATCTGAAAGGGTTAACTGGGAAAGTTTTTAGAATTGGCAATTTCAAAAGATACCATGGTACGTTTAATATTCCTGTCTCATCTGATAAGCCTATTGCATGTCATATACCACATCTGCTACACAATCATCTTAAACTTGCCAGATATATTACTTTAAGTTTACTGAAATTGAGAAATTTGCTTCATCTTATGAAATTTCATGAAATATATTGTCTTTGTTAATTAATGTTAATAATCCGATATAAATTTTTGTCAGAGAAAAATTTCGATATTTAACCCTTTAAATTTTATAAAAAAATGATTTTTAATATTTTTAAATTTTATTTACTTTGTAGTAGAAAATGTTAATTAATTAAGTTATTTTAGTAATTTTACAATGCACAGAGGTTCTTTATTTTAGATCCAGAGTAGTTTGAAGTTTCCTGTTTTCCATAAGGACCGTTATTTTTACATATATTTTTTCATCGGATGATACTAAAACAATTCAAATCAATAATGAAAATTAAAAAAGAAGTACAAAAATAAATTTTAAAATAAAAAAAATATAATAACATTATTTTCTAGAACTTTTTCGGTATACTTTTATTGTTAAATTACGAAACCGATCGAACTATTAACGAACGATTAACTTTATCGGCCAGTCGTAGCGATGCGCGTCGTTGAATTTGGATACGTAATTTTTGATGCGATGCCAAGGTAAACGGTGTTCATTTAGAGTAAAATTTTCTGCAACTTTCTCGGTGCAGAATCAAATCAATGGTAAGTCGCAAAGACAACAACATTATGAATGACATTTCTAGTTCAACTGTACCCAGCAAGTTTATTTACCAGCTTTCCTACGATGTATGCAAGAAAAGCGATTTGCTTATGAATGTTGATAAATCAAAAGTGATGGTATTTGAAAGGGATGAAAATATAACTAAATGTGAGATCAGTGTGTACGAAAATATTCTGAATCAGGTAGAAGAATTCGTGTATCTGGGAAGTATGTTTACTAGGGATAGAAAGACCGAGAAAGATATTGAAAGGAAGGTGAGTGCCGGGAACAGGGTAAAAGGTGCACTAATATCTACTTTGGAAAACAAATGTTTGTCGCAGGGGGCTAAACTAGTAGTTCAAAATGTAGTTCTAGTGCTAACTTAATGTATGGGAGCGAAATATGGAATTGAAAAAATGATGATGTAAGTAGGTTAAATGCTGTCAAAATGCGATCCTTCAGGCGAATGTGTGGTAAAACGATGTACGATAGGTGCACAAATGCCGAGATCCGTAAACTGTGTAAGGGTAAGAAATGCATTATCGACAGAATTAAGAAAAAGGTGCTGCGTTGGTTTGGACATGTAGAGCGAATGGAAAACGAAAGAACGGCTAAAAGAATCTACGATGCGAATGTTGATGGATGTAGAAAACGAGGAAGGCCGAGAAAGACATGGCACGATCAAGTCCATCAAATACTTGAAGATGGACATGTCAAAAGTAGAAATAATCGGCGTGCGTGCATGAGAAGATGTATGAATGTAGATGAAGCGAGGTCTGTATGCAAAGATAGAGTGATATGGCGTTATATCCTCTCTGCCTACCTCTACGGGGAAACGGCGTGATGGTTTCTTTGTTCCTTTGTAAAACCAAAGTTTTCAACAGTATGTTGTAGCGGATTGAAATGAAAAACCGTCTCTTAAAATTGCATTTTTAGATAAACCGTACTATTTTCAAGTTTTATTTTTTATTTTTTCAATAGTATACAATTTCAATATCGAACTCTCTGACGATAGGTCGTAAAGACGAATTATTTGGACGCGTCATTCTTGATGCAATTCCTTGAACAAATTCGCTATTTTCGATTTTTTTTAAATCCAGATTTCTCATTATAAAACCGTAGAAAATAGCAAGGCCGTAGTGACGTAAAACTTAGAAACAATATTTATAATGCCATTTCAAGATCAATCATGCTGTTTTCAGGCGGTTCTTTTTCCGGCCTTCCCTGTGAAATCAAATTCCTTAATGGTAGATATGTCGTAGCAAATTGAAAATCAAGAATCAACATTTAAAAAGCTATATTCAGATCAACTGTGCCGTTTATGAGCTTTTACGAATAATTTTTAACTTTTAATATAAAAATATTTATTAATTAACGATTTGAAAAAATCCCTGATACGAATCATTCGCAAATGTTGAAAATAACACATTTAAAAATTGAGATAAAAATTTATTTTGTATCGGATACGATGAAAAATCAAAAATAAATTCCGAACGTAAACGTCTGTCTGTGTGTTTCTGTGCGTATACAGAGCAAATTGGTTTCATTAAAGGGAAAACAGATGCGGGGGTATTATTCAGGTTGTTAGCAATGTTACCTCCGTACGGTGTAAGGGCATCCCTTCGAATACGAGGGGATGAAAATGATTTGCATCAATTGGATAACATCTGAAATACCACGATATTTCATTCTAGAACAGTGAGGTACATTTGAATAATTTTTGGGTGTTAATCATGTTGTGCACATTGCGTTATTTTTTTAATTAAAATTGTTGAAATATTATTTTTATTCGGATAAATTATGAAGCGCCATTTTCGTCAAAAATCACATCAAAGGCGCCGTAAATTATTATCCAAATAATAAGTTGGAAAATATCTAGTAAACATTTCTACATCATCATCATTATCTCCTTACCATAAGCAGATGATGCACAGAACTTTATTGGTATATAAAATGAAATGAAAATTTATTCAAAGAAGCTAGTGTAATCAGTTTTATGGTACAGACACCAACGATAATAAAATATGACAATTGATACCCACCTTCATCTAAGGCATAGTACGCATATATGGCAACCATAGCACTACAGGGGAGACTTTTTTTACTAGATTTCCTTTTTTATTTTTTTTACTCCAGAGACAAAGTAGCCGTCGCGTTGATTTAACAACAATTTATTTTACTCCCCTATTATAATTAAATTCCCCTATTACGGTCTAATAGACATTTTAAAAATTAAAATCTTTATTGTAAATATCAATTGAACGTAGTTATGCAGAAAGCAGCCAGCCATAGAAAAGTGAAACTGAGATGATAACACTTTTGTGAAAAGAGTAATTAATCAAATCTAGACAACATTTTTAATGTTTTTGACCCTGACAAATGATAAACAATGAATATATTAGTTTTTTTTATATATTACAAACAAGAATCTAATTGTGTATTTGACCAGCTTAAATGATTTTTCAAGTACCTTAAGATTTTGCTAGTGCTATGGGTGTTTTAAGCCAATTGAGAAATGCTGCTTTTGTGATCGGCATCATTTTCAGAAGGTGATTAATACATTTTTTTGTTTGAAAATGGTCTGGCTGTTTTTAGCAGAACATAGAATTGACCTTACTGCGCCCGATGACACCAATATCTATTTTTTTTCAATGTTGTGGACTGGCTGCTTTCTGCATAACTACGTTCAATTATACCTTCTAGTTAAAAGTATCATCTTGGAAATTAACTTGGAAAAAAAAGACATCGTTCGGAAACAAACATTATTTTTTTTTTATTTACGTATGAATTTAACGGCTTATCCTTTTAACAGAGCATAAATATTTATAATTGTAAAAACAAAATATAAAACGCTTGTAAATATTCTCTATTTTTGCTCCCTAACAGGCCTGGAGGGAGTGGTGAATTATACTACAGAACAGCCAGGCTTGAGAAACATCACATTTAACTTTTGTGTTATCGCCGGGAATGTGCGTGAGTTGTGTGTCTTAGCCATTGCGCCACGAAAGCCTTCATAAACAACATGAATGAAAAAAAATTAATGGCATACATAAACATATTTGAAATATCATAAGTGATTTCAACCCAAAACTTAAGCATACAAGACAAGATAACTGAAGAGGAATAAAATATTTTGGAGCGACAGGCAATATATTATTCTTATTTATTATTTTGTTATAAGTGACCGACCAAAGTTTTGGTTTCGGACAGTTTCAGCCAATAAAACAAGTTTTGGCCGGGGTTTAGGTTTTGGAAATAATTGACCGAATCTTTAACTCAGCCAACACGTGCGGTCGGGATGTGTTGGATTATGTACGGCTGTACTCGGACATGCACGCATGACCGGTGATTTGTTGTCCATAGCTGGTAGAAGTAAGATTTTTAATATTTATATTTTTGTAATTTATAGTTAACTAGCGGACCCGACAGACGCTGTCCTGCCCGAACGTTGGCTTGCCTGCCTGGTTACCTGCCTGCCTGGTTCCGCAATATTTTTTTCGATATTCAAACTTTCCACCTACTGGTGAATCTATGATTGAATTCCAAAACTAAGAAGTATTAATATTCAAATATTAAATATAAGTAGGTACTTGTTTTTGGTTTAATTTCAAAACAATTTTTTTTTTTTTTTTTTAAATATAGCAATTTTTTGCAAACGTCAAATTCCAGTCTTTTCGCCAAAGAGGGGTGTACTTATGTAGAAATACGATTTTTTTAAATTTATTAAATTAATATTATTTTAATAATACCAAAAATCCAGTAAAAATAAATAAATGAGTATAAATTATGAATAATTTAAGGAAAAAATCTGATTAAGATCCACAAAAAATAAAAGCTGTTTGTAAACATTCAGAAACCAAAAAAAAATATACAGTTAAAAACAACATCTTTCCATTGTAAATGCATTCTCTTCAAATGCCACCCTGGTAGATCCATGAATAAAACATTTATGCTCCTTACTTCTTTTTTTCATATGAGATTGAAGATTTTAATATCTACGAACACGCACAGCGCAAAGATCTATATTTCTCTGAAAACCGCACGTAAATCAGTTAAGCGGTTTAAGAGGAGCTCAGTGACATCACACGTACATAGGAATTATATATATATAAAGAAAAAAATAATTTTCTATTGCGTACACTGAAGAACTGTTAGAATTAAAAAGGTTAAATGTGAAACATAACAACTAATCAAAAAGCGCAAAAAGTAAACAAATTTTCTTATTAAATTTATGCCTCTTATTTCATTATGTATTTTATTTAACATTTATGTTAAAGAACTCTCAAGGTACAACAATAAGAACTCCTAGTTTTAGGCGTTTCGAAGTGATGTTTAACTTATTTAAATAAGTTTCGGTTTTGGTTTTGGTTTTGGCCAAAACTTCAACAGAAGCCGAAATTTAGTTTCTGAAAATCGAGTTTCGGTCTGTCACTATCTGTTATTATTCAATGTATTCCTTAATACTCGTATTAAAGTAAACAGCGCCAGATACAGTACTTCACATAATTAATTATTTCAGTTTAAAAAAACAACGCTTAACACGTATTGATTGTAATTTCAATCAGGGTAAATTAAAAAAATCTGCATTTTTTCCATGTTTGTTTGGTAACACTCACCATAGTTTGAACTGTGCGAATCAACAGAGAAGATGTAGTTTGTCTCGGATAAAAAATATTTACTTCAATAGTTCGGGACTGTTAAAAACATTATTTACGATCAACTATATATAAAATAATCTAGAGGGCTAAGAAGGAAAGTGCATTCTATCACTGAGGGAGCTATATCAAGCCACTTGTGTAACGACGGCGGGACACCACTCGAAGCACGTTCGATTTTCAAGTTCATGCTGCTTCCTAGATATAACTTCCTATGTTAGACGTGAATCGTAGATAGACGTAGCCGTTAGAGGGCGTAGACTGGTTCACGAGATGCAGCTGAAAATTCGCTCAGAGACTAATGGAAACGTGTGAATATTTTATTCAAACCTTAACTCTGCTTTTTCGAGAGGAATAGTTTGTGGTTATTTTCGTTTTCAATCCGTGTACGAATTCTGTTATCTATTCTTAACGTTTCGTATTCTGAAAATGATAACTAGAAAAATAGTGCCTTCGAGAAATTAATCCTACAGTTGTTGAGTGACATAAATCTTACAAATATTTTATTTAAACTCTATTTTTATTTGTTAAACGTTTTTTATCTGGGTTCCGACGAATAAAATGGTACCTGAAAAAGTAAATGGAGTAGATAAGCGTATTGCTCTGCTAAGGCTAAATAGAAAATTTTACAGGACATAATTGTTATATGCTTTGTCAATCTGAATTTTTTTGAAAATAAAATCTCACCAGAGAATATCTCATATTTGAGCTGTAGAAATGACTTGTTGGCTCAGTAAATACTCGTACGAGTATGTGAGGCTATCGAAAGCTATTACGAAAAAAAAAACAAAACGGTTTTTTTTCAGATACGGCTTAGCTTATCGTTGTTTAGTGGTTGACGCGTTTGCCTATTGTGCTTTAAGTCCAGTGTTCGATTCCTGGATAAGTTAACTTGAAATATTTGCTTTTAAATGTGGTTTTACACTGATGTATTGTATTCTTCTTGAAATGGCATTTGAAGCGTAAGATTGATCACCTTACGTTCCTGTAACAGATGGTCAAAATAATTTGCATTTGATAGAACAATTCAGTGATCTATGTACCATTGGGTTTGGATAAGGGATTGATGTTGATGAAACATCTTTATAAGTATCTCTTACTTTGATTAATTTTTTACATAATTGATATTGTACCAATTAAATTGAAAATGAGTACTAACGTTTTATATAATACAGTTTAATATTCTATATTATGTCTACATAAATATATAAATACGCTGAGCGTATTTGAAACATTGTTGATAAGTACTGTAATTATGTTTGTTTTTAAAACCATGACTTTGAGGTGGTTGAATAATTATACTTGTCTAATTGTTAATATTCGTTTATATCTATAACATCATTTTGTAAAATATGTAATTTTTGTATACTTTTACTTTTCACGTACGATTTGAAGGGAGTAAAAAAATCAAATACTAGAGGAATTTACTCCAAAACAAACAAATCAGCCCAAAACCAGTTGTCTAACTAAAAAACTAACTTTTCCATGTAATTCTGACTACCAACATAGGTAGAAAAAAATAGAGACGAATTTAGAGATTACAGTAATTAAAAACGAAATTGCTGTTTTTTAATTAAGGTAGTTACTGGAGTACTTTGTAAAAAAAAAAAGTTTTACTATTTAAATCAACACACGGGCTAGAATGGTTTTAAAAGCTTTTTAAGCATATCTAAAAAAAAAACAAAATTATACGCGGATAATAATTTCTTTTTTATTATTGGAATTTTTTTTTATCTATCTGAACCACTGAATAACGAACATACTCCTAAATGCCTTTTAAAACTTACTTGATCAGGGTACAAAGGAAAAGCTTGAATAAATAATAAAGAGTGAAAAGGATCAAAAACTGACATGTGTGACAAGTTGGACAGTTTGGTACAAGTATAAAGGTTTCATCTGACATGTACCCTTCCCTTATCTCTGGTGCCTATCGTGGCTGATGGTCGGCTCAGGGTGGGAATACCAAGAACAAGGAAGATCAGCTCCACAATCTGTAGGGCAAAGGCCACACGAGGGATCTCCTTCTCAAATAAAGCATAATGGGGAAGTTTTTTTTTCTGGACAAATTTGTAACAAAATAAGAGGGTTGAGAGAAGGGACAACTTATTTAAGTTTGTGTATTGATGATTTTTAAAATTTATTTATTCAACGGTTTACGCCTTTAGCATACAAACATTAATCATAAAAACAAAATACTAAACATTTGTATGATTAACTGCAGTTGATTTTACATTAAGACTTAAAGATTACAGTTTTTTTTGCACCACAATAGGCCAGAGAAGCCCAGCATAACTAAGCTTTAAAAAAATCACATCGAATTTTTGCGTTCTCACTGGAAATCAAACCCAGAACCTTCCACGTGAAAGTCAAGTGGCTTATCTTTCAAACCACGAAGGCCGTCACAATATTATACCGGTAAAGTATAAGCTTAACTGAGTTCTATTGTTTGAAACCGTGTTTATTATTAAAATTATCTTCCCTTTTCTCAGACAATCAATATATATTTTTTTAAATTATCTTAGCGTAATTATTAAATCGTTTGTCCGCCTCGCGATCTAATGATAAGGGCGTATGCATACTATTTATGAGGTCTCCCGACAAGGTTGATATAATTGAGTAAAATATGTGTAAAATATTAAACTTTGTAACTGTACTGTATGTTTCCTAAATAAAAGAAAAAAAATAAAAAAAAAGTAAATTATCAATTTAAAACGTGTTTTCACTACAACGTTTTGAGCATGTCTAAACCTTTGTAGACAGGCTGGATTTTATTTCTAGGGAGTTGTTTAGATCTAAATTTGCTGCAACAGAGAGTGAAAATTTGAGAGGGGAATATGGAAGTCTAGGCATTTAATTTGTAGGGTTTATGACCTGTCATCGGTTGGTTTGTGTAGCATTCACCATTCTGCCCAGTCTTGAACCTTTCTCCTTCTGGTTTAGCTAGATGAATCTCACCCACATGATAAAAGTTTCAACTCTTTTACTTTACTAACGCCCACAGGTAGAAGAGTTGAAAAAATTTAAATGTTTAAACATAGACAGAACGGTAAATGTTACACAGTTCATAAAGTGGCAAGTAAAAACAGCTAATGATAGATCATAAGCACTGTAAATGACTAGACTTTCATATCCGCTTCTCAAAAATGTTTTTTCAAAGTTTTTTCAAACTTGTTATTATTTCGCAGTCCTTAGACTCACATTTGCAGCGCAAGATTGATCACCCTACGATGTGCTGCGGTTAATACACCAATGCAATGCCTTATGCACCATTACTTGGAGAAAGAGAATGCTGTTTATGAAAAAAATACCGTTATTTTAAAGCAAACAATTTCATTGAAATAATTTAATTAATCATTTTTGGTGTAATTCGGTTTATTGGGGTTCATGTATGTACGGAAAATACACGAAAATTGCATAAAAGATGGAAAACCTTACAATATATTATATTGATAAATAGAATATTGATTTTTCGCCTTGTCGTAAGATGATAAAAGGATGCCAAAATATATTAGTTACCGAAATCAAAATCAAGAATTACGGAGCAGCAAATAGCATTTACGTATACATCTTGAAGCCGCTTTCAAAAAGAAGGAAATATTTATTCGGGAGCTGAGTAAAAGGACATAATTCAGAATTCAAAGAACTCCTTCACCCTTTCACGTAGATAGGTTAGTTGTATAAGATGCTCAGGGAGGTAAATCTAAGTGGGCATCTTACTCTTCTGGTTTCCTCGCTTTCTCTTCACGTGACCCCCTCTTAACCCTACATATCTCTCTCTTATCGACGACAATCTACAAATCCAATTTCCCGAAATACAGAATCGATCCTGCAAATCATCCTAGGGCGTTATATAGGGAAGATGCTGGGAGATTGGAGGTAAGCAGAGGAAGAGAAATAGAGGGAAAACGTCACACTGTGGCTTAGTAAAGAGTCAAATATTTATAAGGTAGCCAGTTGCCATTTATGACATATGTTATTGCTGTCAAACATTACACAAGAATAATAAAATAAGTTAATTCGACAAAACTAATGCTAAATCAGAAAAATCAGATTTAGCTTAATACTTTAATGATTTAAAAACAAGATAATTTATATAAAATAGTGAGTCTCTTGAGTTACTTTTTTGACAATACCATATTCACGACTCAAATTAGCAGTCAATTTATCGAAAATATATTTACATATTACAACAGAGATGAAGAACATTTACTTCATTCACACTGAAATGTACTTCGTCTCTGTCGTAATATGTAAATATAACCAGCTCCCCAGGGAGTTAAATCCAGTCTTTGTCTACAAAAATTTGGACAAAATCAACATATTATTGAAAACATATTTATTATAAAGTTGATTCCGTGTCCGGATGGATAAAAATACAGTTATGTATGTGAAATAGTACCAGAACTCCAGACGAACGTTTTGGGCTCAAAAACTACTCTCAGGTAAAAATCCCAAAAAAGAAAATCGAGTGGAGACAAGACCGCCTCCTAGTAAAGTGATTAGTGCTCTTGCTAATTATGCTTGAAATCCCGGGTTGGATTCCAGATAGGGTTGACGTAAAATATTAATTTTAAAACTTGAATATTTCACTTCCTCTAGGCTGATCACCTTATACTCGTGATTGAAATATATTGAAATATGCTGCGTTTGGAGATCCAATGTAGTATCCTATGCACAACTGGGTACTGACAGGGGTATGATGATGAGTTTTTCATAATTAGTAATAAAATCATGTATTTTAAAATTCAATTTCTTTTGCAAATATTTTTTTTTTATTGACAATGATTCTGTACCTCAGAGGCAGACGGATGCAAATCCAAATATCGAATGTTCAAAACAAGCCTACAGAATCTACTTTCTCAAAGAAATTTCTAATAATTTATAGCATTAATTTGTATTATTAGTATCTGAATACATTGGCTTTTTCATTACAAGCTTTACATTTCTTCAAAATCAATGGACATTATCATAAACTGGATACGTAAATCGAAATGTCATTTCACCAGATTATAGATTTGCATCCGTCTGTCTATAAAGTACAGAATGTATTCTTCACTTAAATATTTCGGTACTCTATATAATATTATCTTGCACCTGGAATGTAAAACATCATATCTTCTTAAGATATCTACTCAAGATGTATGTATAAGATTTCACCAAGAATATAAATTATGTGCAAATTTTGTTTGATTTTTTGAAAATGGTAAAAAAAGATGTAATTAACTTTTGAAATGGGATAATTCTTGACATAATGTTAAAAGTTTGATTATTAACAAAAAGTGATTTAAAACAAAATATTGTGGTTAAAATATTATCTTCACAAAAAAAAATTTAATAGTGTTGAACCTTAGACGGCATCGTGGTGTAATGGTCAGCGCGTTTGCCTACCACTTGCATGCAAGAGGTTTCGGGTTCAATTCAGGACATGGTTGATTTGAAATATTATTTTAAATTAGTGTTTTCACACTACAATATTTCATCGTCCTGTAAGACTATCGTACAATATTTTACCGACCCATCGAAGCGTAATACTTATCATCTTACCTTTATGCAACAAAAATGATCAAGATACGCCGTGATTAGATACCAATGCAGTGTCCTATGCGCCATAAGGGGCGGAAAGGGAATGATAATGATGATGAATCTTAGCGTATGTTGTAATCATCATCATCATCATCATTCCATGTCCCTATTGTTGGAGCATATGGCATCCACGAAGATCCTCCAGGCATTTCTGTCAGCTGTCAGCTCCTGTGCATCCTTCCAAGCAAGGTTTACGTCCCGTAGTAAAATAGACAAGCGTGGTTAAGGCTTTCAGGAGGCGTCCAAAGTACATGGCCAAGCCAACCGTTTTGCCTCCATTTGATGACAGTTGTCACCGGAGTTTACTGCGTCCGTTCTCTTAATACTTCATTTCGCACAAAGTCAAACCACCGCATACCAAATTTTTTTCTGAGACACCTATTCTCAAAACTCACAATTTTGCTGTTTTGGGCCCCACAGACACGATTCGCATCCATAGAGAAGAAGTATAGTGGTTATGCAGGCGTTATATAGGCGGTATTTGGTTTTTACTGAGTAAACATCTGAGTTGTAAACTAAAATAAATAATTAAATAAACTCGAGCGTAAACTTGTGTGTTCTGAATAATATAATTAAAATGATAAAAAATAATAAATAAACTTTCTATTTCTATGAATAATAAAATTAAATCCAAGTACACGCATTTTGCTTATTTACAATGGCATAATTTATTTTAATCCACCCTAAGAACTACGTTTTTTATGGTGTAAGATTTTGATGAAGTTATATTTCTTACATAACAATAATTAACAATAGAGGTGGAGAGGTGGAGAACATTTTAGAGACAGGAATCAGTGTGACCCCGTGTTTGTCTGAATGAAGTGAGTTTTTAATACACTGTAACATTGACCATTCTGCCGTGTTAGAGCATCCAGTCATTCTTTACAAATAATTGAACAAACTCAAAACATTGTTGAAAATTCCTTTGATTTGCATAAAGTGCTTTGTCTTGAAGTATTTTTGAAACATTTTAAGATGGGAGTGGTAAGTAAAATAATAAATCTGGTACTTTTACCCCTCACACGCAGTGACACCCTATTCAAATTGTCAATTTACATATTGTCAATATCCGATCGAAAATTATGGCCAAACTCCGCCACAGCCTCCGACCGGAAGGTGGCGGGAGATTCATTGCCGAGTTCCGCCAATGGGCGGATACAGATTCCGGATTTAACCGATATAAGCCGATTAACAACCCCTCAATTATCTCGAACCTGGCTCCCCTAAATGGACTGTATATTAATAATGGCCACCTTTAAAACGGCGGAAAAGAAAAGGATCCTCAATAAAACGATTGATATAAAAGTTTGTATGCATGAAAAGAATATTTGCTACAGTACGACTATCATGTTCGCAATAAAAAAACATAAAAGCGTTTTATTTAAGTCTCTTCTTTGATTTTTAAATATTTGAAAATAGTAATACTGTACATTTTTAACATTATTTATTCATGCGTAATTCGTTTTTTCGTAAAAGTTACAAATGATTTTTATTGAAATTTAAAATTAATTTGATGAAACGGTTTTTTCATTAAATAAATTGATTTAATAAATTAATTTGATCAATTTATTTAAATTTTTGTAAATGAGTTTTTCCTAAAAACTCTTTTTGTATGTGATTTTGAATAAAAAAGTTTAATTAGTCGATAATTCAAAGCATCTTCACAGTACACTGCACCACAAATATCGCGAGCAGCTTAGGCAGCTATATTTGCTCCTTCGAACGCAAATAGAAAAAGGTGTCGAAAATGCTCACCTTCTTCTACTTGAGATTGAACTTTGAAGGCTTATAATCACATTACGTAAAAGCAATTACAGTACCTTATAAAGCAGAAATTTTTATTTCAAACGACGCTTATTTTACTTTTAGCGTTCATTTTTAAATTAGGATAAAACCAGACATAACTCATGTTAACACCCAATACAAAAAAAAAACAATTTACTCCTTATAGAATGCTCATTTGTTCAAATTTCTTTTTAATGATTTGAAAATAAACTTGTCACCGATTGTGAGATGAAATAACGATACAAATTTAACGTAGATAATACTGATTTCCACGCTTTAAAAATTTTATGAAAAATTCTCATTTAATTGCTAATTTGTTTTTAATTACGGCTTCTATTACGGATTTGATGCATAAATTGCATGTTTGCCGCAAATGCGTGTATAAAACACGTATGCACTAGTGCTAGGGTTTAGTTTTGCATGGCAAGTAGAGTGGTTCTGCGGCCCTTTAAATAACCATGCAATAGTGAAACCCTAGTTATACCTATGTAACCAGCACCAAGTGGTGAAAGTAATTTATTACTACTGCATCGAATCATATTTTAGTCGACCTAACAGATGACCGAAACTCGCTCCTACTGAATTCTTTATAACGTCCGTCAACTTGCACTAAAAACATAAATAAATACACAATTTAAGAATATAATTCCTGAATTACTAGATTTTAAATTTGAAAGAGGTAAATTGAATTGGTTTGTATGCATATGTAAATGAAAAAAAAAATGTTTTTATTTTTACTTTAATCAAAAAAAATTTTAAAATATAATCCTTAAAAAACAAAAATTAAAATTTTAAATAAAAAAAACCTTATTCGAAAGCTTTAATCATTCCTTAAAAGTCGTTTTTTTTTAAACAATTTTTTGCGCCACAAAATGCCAGGAGGCTAACTACAGTGGTGAATTACAGATTATTACATATAATACTCAGGCTTGATAAATATTTAATTCACGTGATTTCACCAAAAATCAAACCAAGAACCCGTCATGCGCGGAAAAAGCGTCTAAGTCATTACACCACGGAGGCCGCCTATTTTAAAAGTTATTTGCCTTTCGAATTTGAAACTCTTCGTTCAATCTATAATTCCCGATTAATTTATCATTTTTTGCACCTAAACAACATTGGAAAATAAATTTGATCGTTTATCGATCATTTGATAAATGTAGGCAATATGATCAGTTGTATGCTTTGTGCTAGTCCGGGGACTACGAAATATTTCAGTGTTAAAACAAAATGTAAAAAAAAATATTACGCCTGAAACACATTTTACCATATAGAAACTTGCTGACAGTTAAACTACGATAGGGACATTTGTTTTTAATTAAAATTTTATTTGTTTAAGAATAAAACATAACAATTAATTTTCGTTTACCTTGACAAGGGTTTTTCATAAAACAATATTAGAAATAATAAAGCCGACATAGAAATCTGTTGCCACTTCGTGAATGTTTCCGCTTATTTGTGTTATTACCAATTCCGATCACAATGTTGTACCGTTAAGCCTACGAAATCGGAAAGTTGTAAAAATAACGAGAAAAGTCTGAACTTTGCAAATTCCCCGAGAGCCGATAGGCCTCGCCTACGCACGACCTACACATAAAATCACGGCGTAGAGGAATCGTAGACCGTAGAGCGAAGCGTAGACGTTTTGCGAAAGCCATTATAAGGAAAGGCAGGCACGTGTGAAATTGAAATTGTCTTCTGCTTGTTGTCCCTTTTTTATAAGTCAAACTCGTCTTTTGAATGCGAAATTATATTAAATGAATGCACTTTCATCTGTTTCCGAGTGGTGAATCAACAGAAAATGCATAAACGAATTTCCAAATAAACAACTTTTAACCACTTTTTTTAACGTTCGTATTTGTGTTTTGTTAAGTAAGATCCTTATAAAAACAGATTGAAAATGTTTGTAACATACATTATTTAACATATTACAACAGAGATGAAGAACATTTAATAGAAGGTAATATAGAAGTCCTGGCATCTACAGGGCTTATGACCTGTCAATGGCTGGTTTAAGTAGCCACTTTACACACTGTGTAACATTCACTATTATACCTATATTTGAACATCTATATTCCTTCAATTCCATCATCTCTTGATGAAATAATTCAATTAGATGAATCTCACCCGCATAAATAAAGGTTTCAGCTCTTGAACTTCACAAACATCAACAGATGAAAGAATTGAAGGAATATAGATGTTCAAATATACGCATATTTTTCTTGATACGGAATAACGTAGCTTTATTTTAAAGTTTAAACTTATTTGAAGCATTGTATTTTTTACTAAATAATAAAAAATAAAAATTTTGGAAAACGTGGAATAAAAAATATTTTCTAAAAACATAACATGTAATATATTAAAAAAAAAAAAATACAAAAATGTGGCTTTATCTAGTATTAACATGAATCAGATTAAAGATGAGAAAACGTTCTTGAGAAGGGAATATGGGGAAGTTAAGGAATTTACAGGGCTTATGACCTGTCATTAGCTGGTTTAAATGGCCACTTCAAATGTTGTGTAACATTTACCATTTTGCCTATGTTTAAACATCCTTACTTTCTCAAATCTTTTATCCAAAAGATGATTTTGATGTTGGTTTTGGTGAAATAAAAGAGCAAAAACCTTTCGGTAGTCAGATGGCAAAAAGGACCATCTGTAATTTTAAAAAAGTTTAAGAGACCTGAAATAAAACTCTAAAACTTTATAATAGTAAATGACTATTCCAAATGATGATGTTTTTTTTTCCTTTTTTTGTGTGTATTTACTGAAATATTGACTAAATTTTTCAACAACTAAAAAAAATTAAAATTACAGACGGTCCTTTCTGCCATCTGACTAACATTTTATTGATGACGGCGAGATTCAGGTTAACTAATTAATTCTCCTACATAATAGGTAACATTCAAGTTTCTATGTGAAAATTCTAGAAGGAAGTTCATTGTAATTTATTTAAAAAAATATATGAGTGATACTTTAATCCACAAATTTGGAATATTCAGTGACCGGTTTCATCGCTATCACGACATCTTTGAGACTGGTATCTTTATTTAGAAATCGTGTATTATAAATTCTGTATAAATGTATTTATACAAAACAGAGGTAAGTATAGAGAATACAAAATTATATGAGACAAATATAATGTAATTTAATTTAATTTAATGTAATTTTGTATTCTCCATCCTTACCTCTGTTTTGTATATATACATTGACTTTCTTAATAAAGACCAGTCTCAAAAAAGATGTCGCGAAAGCAATGAAATTGGGCACTGAGTATTCTAAATTTGTGGATTTAAAGTATCATTGGTCTTTTATTTGTATAATAGGTAACGCCTGAAAATGCTTTTTAATTTTGTTTGATTATTAGTGAATTTAATCTCATAGTGTGTAAAGTGACTAATCAAACTAGCTCGTGACTGGTCATAAGGCCTGTAAATGTCTAGACTTCCATATTCTGTTTTTTTTTAAAATGTTTTCCCTCTTTGTTACAACAAATTCAGATCTCAATAACTCCTTAGGGAGTACATCCAGCCTGTCTATAAATATTTTGACATACTCTAAACATTGTTAATGTACAAAATGGTGTATGTCATACAGTGTGTAAAGAGATCACTTGAAAACCAGATGATATGTACTCTCGTTTCTGTTTAGAGATCCATATTCCTTTCATAAACTTTTTTTTTTCATGTTTGTTGGAAATGTTTGTTAATCTTGTCTACAAACATTTGAAAATAGTCAAAATAATTTAAATAAATCAGCTATGGTTCCAATTAGGTCAATGTAAAATATTTGAAGAATGAGTTCTATGATTTTTCTCTAAGGGATCATTTCAAGTTAATCAATAAATTATATATTTAAATAAAATATTTTAATACAAACAAACATTTGTCAGCTTTGCGGTCTAGTTGTCTTATGAGACCTATCTTTAAGACCTATCTATGAGAACCATATATCCTCGTTCTCATTTCCCGACATGGCAGACAAGAAATAATTAAGTTTTCCTGAAATGACACACAAAACGTTAACCGATGATCTTAAATTTCAGGGCAAAACGACTGAGAAATACTGCATTTAGTTTTGCGATACACTGCATGATGCACCATTGGAAGCAGATAGACAGGCGTATGATGATACTTATTAAACAACTTTCATAATATTTATAAACATTTTTTTAATTAAAACATTTACGTTTGCAAGTGAAAATTCTTGATAGAAGTTCATTGTAATTTATTATATCAATGAAAGACGAGTGATACTTTAATCCACAAATTTGGAATAAAGTATCACTTGTCTTTTATTTATATAATTATTTTAATTGTTTTTTTGGTGAATTAAACATGCTTAAACCCCACGAAAAGCTTTCTTTGCTTTAGGTCTTTGAATCGTATTTTTCAGAGTTTTAACGTTTATAGCTCCCAAGTTGCTCGTTTGAAATAGCAAAGTTAAAAAGCTAATTACCCAGGGCACCAAATAGTATTTTGAAAGCTCTATTCTGAGGTTTTTGTAGAAGACAATACATTTTACTTCTTATAGAAACTCTTGTATTAAGCTGCATTTGAAATAATGAACAAAAAGATTTATTTGAGTTTAAATAATGCTATTTATGCATTATTCTCACTGATTAGAAAATTATACCTATCACATTATGCTAATTGAAAGTTTTATTTCCCTTTGACTACTAGTGGTTAAAAATCCACAAAAAATATTGATGCAAGTGAAGTTTGTCGGCCTTGTGGTGTTGGTTAGAGCGTTTGCCTGCCATGCAAGAGGTCTCGGGTTCGATTCCTGACATGGTTGATATAAAATATTTATTTAAAAGGGTGTTTTCACCCTAGAATATTTCATAGTCCCTAGACTCGTACCTAAAACGTGAGACTGATCATCTTATCTTTATGTAACAAAAATGATCAAGATACGCGATTAGTGTACCAATGCAGTGCCCTATGCACCATTAGGTGCGAAAAAGAAAATACGATGATGATTAAGTTTAAAATTACGCTCCGAGGTCTAGTGGTTAGCAGGTTTGTCCTCCGTGCAATGAAACATTTATTTTCAATTGTTTTTTATAGTAACTAACCCTTTAGTTATACACCAATGGCAGAGTATTTTAATAATTTTATATTACGTAATTGGTAAGGTGATTTATCTTACGCTTCAGGCTCCAGTCCAGATACAATAAAAAAGTAAAGTTAAAGAGCACAAACATCAACAGATGAAAGAATTGAAGGAATATAGATGTTAAAATATGGGCAGAATAGTGAATGTTACACAGTGTGTAAAGTGGCCATTTAAACCAGCCAATGACAGGTCATAAACCTTATCGATGCCTAGACGTCTATATTACCTTATCTAAAATGTTTTTAATCTTTTTTGTAATATGTTGATGTTAACAGCTCCCCAGGGAGTTGAATCCAGTCCTTGTCTACAAAAAATTGGACAAACTCAAAATATTGTTGATAAAACTATTCATATACTTGTAATTTGGATCAGAGCAGTGGTAAAAAAAACTTTTTACCATTGATCCGCTTACCACCATTACCATTGATACAGTTAAAAAAAACAGTAATTGTATCCAGCAGATAGTTGTTTCATTATTTTTTTTAAATGAAATATTATTAAAAGCAATCGAATTATAAGACGTTCCAATTTTATTTGATTTATAAAATAACATTTGCGAGAATATATTTTCTACCGATACCCAAATCACTAATTAAAAATATGAGTTGATCTAAGCTTGTAAATGAAATTAAATGCATTGGTTAGTAAAATTTCAGCGCTACAATTTCTCCCAAACTCATTGTTAGACCGTCACCCGGAGGGAGATGTGAAAATTACATTTTCATCTTAAAGTTTTAACTGTTACAAGACTTGGAAATGATCGCCGTACTCGGTAGCGGTAGCCATTTTTTCTCGTAATCAAGCCGGCGAAATAAGCCTTCTTGAGTTCTGTACTTAATTTCTTAATTAATATGCATAGCCCTTCATTTAATTTCTGGAATAAATTTAACACAGTCAGCTTCTTCCGAATTGAAATGAAACTACTTTTGCTAAACGTGATAATGCATAAATATCACAAAAACAATTAAAAACCTTTGTTTTAGAATCAATTTTGCGAATAAAAAGTTTAATTAAATTAGTTGTGGTGCTAAGAAATTTTGTTAAAAAAGAAAAATAATGATGTTGAAAAGATTTCATTATAAACAATTTTTGATCGATCTCTATTATAAAGAGATGAAAAACATTGTAGAAGTATATGTATTTTTAACAAAAGTTTTTTTTTAATAAAATAAATATTTGCATATTATGACTTATCAAAACAATACTTTTTGGACATTTTCAATGAGTCATAAATTCGAAACTAGCTTTTAGAAAGTATGACATGTATTCCGATCATTAGTTACATGAAGGTAAGGTGATCTGTCTTACGCTTCAGTTACCAGTCCAGAGACAGTAAAATATTGCTGTGTTATTTTACTATTTTAACAAATGTCTTACGTTGGCTCAGGTGGGTGTAGAACCCAGGACCTAAAACATGGCATGTGAATAAACCAACCACTATTCCACGAGGCCGACTTATCCCCTCGCGATGTCCGTTTTCAGGATTTTTATCTAAAAGTAGCCATTCATCCTGGGTTTCGATTTTATTTCACAAACAAAACTAATTTTTTTTATCCACCTAGATTTAAATTTAAAATAAAATCGTATGTTTTATTGTACATATTTCTTAACTATACTTGTACGTAGACAGTTATTACTATCCTTCCTTTTTAAGTACGGTTAATGAAAAAACCCCTTAGAAAAGCCCGGAAAAATATTTGAAGATTATTTTTTTGTAAACTTATAACGACAGAGATGGAAAACGTTTGAGATGGAGACAATATGGAAGTCCAATCTTTTACAGGGCTTATGACCTCTTTAAATGCTTAAGTTGAATATTAAATTCCCACAAATGTTGGTTCTCTATAGATAATTAAAATATGGAGAAAAATAGCGACATCCTTAGCTGAAAATAAGGACACAAGAATAAAATATTTAGAAAACTTTAGAAATACTGAGCTGTTGGTAAAAAATGTTCATTCATCCGTTGTATTATGTCAATCTTAATAACTTCCTAGAAGATAAAATCCAGCCCTTCTAAAAAAAAAATGGATAAACACAAAATACTGTTTTATTACTTGCTTGAAATGTATTTTTCTTATTATTTATTTTTATTATCACGCTTTTGATTTTGTAGACCTCTGTAAAATAAGTCATTTTGAATTTGTTGCAACAGGGGGAAACATTATTGAGAAGGAAATATGGGAATCTAGGCATTTACAGGGCTTATGACCTGTCATTTGCTGGTTTAAGTGGCCACTTTAAATATGAACAACTCCCTAGGGAGAAAATCCAGCCAGTCTGCAAGCATTTGGATATACTCAAAACATTGTTGAATTAACTTTCTGGTAAAAGAAGAAGCACACAAAATTGTAAAATAGTTTTCAGGCGTTGCCTAGTAGATGAATCTCACCTACACGATAAAAGTTTCAGCTCTTTTACTTCACTAAAGTTAACAGATAGAAGAGTCGTTCTCTAATTGTAAATATCCGTGTTTTTACTTATATTTTGTGTAAGTTATGTTTGTTATGTTACTATAGTTGATAGTAAGAAAATGTTCTTGTATATTTGGATACGTTTATTTATGTAAATTGTTTGATAACATTTTTTTTTTGAATAAAAAAAAAAACAAAAGCATTGAAGGGGTCCTGAGAGGTGGGGATGACGTGTTGGCCTATGTCCATACGTCCTTCTCCCCCCTCCTTAATCTGCATAGAGTTTGTATGCCTTAGGAATATTTATAATACCTTTCCTCTATGCGCAGCTGACAGAGAGTCCCCCAGTACTCTATAACAGCTGCGGGTAGATGGTGGGCTTAAGGGTCTCCCCTCAATAGATAGAAGAGTTGAGGAAATGTGGATGTTCAAACATAGGCAGAATGGTGAATGTCACACAGTGTATAAAGTGGCCACTTAAACTAGCCAATGACGGGTCATAAGCCCTGTAAATGCCTAGACTTCCATGTTCCCTTCTCAAAAATGTTTTCCCTCTGTTGCAACAAATTTAAATATGAACAACTCCCTCGGGAGAAAATCCAGCCAGTCTGCAAGCATTTGGACATACTCAAAACATTGTTGAGTCATTTTGGTTCATTATTCATAAATTCATAAGCACAAATTTCTATGGCACTGCATTGGTGCACCAACTTTTACCAACTGCATTGGTGCACTAATTTTTAATGACGTTTTAATGCTGTCGTAATTCTAAACTTTGCCGTGTCCTTTAGCGTGCGTCAGTGAAAAATTGCATGAATCCAAGAAAAGCGAGGTCTGTATGTAACAATTGTTGTGTGGCGTTCTGTTTTCTTTGTATACCCCAACGGAGAATCATCGCGAATGTTTGTTACGTATAAATTTATATATTTTATAATTTATATAAATATATATTATTTGTACAACTATCTTAAATAAATACAAAATAAATAGAAAAAAAGATTTAAAAAATACAAATATATATTATATAACTAAATACAATAATTGATATCAAATTTTCGATTATGTTCATCAAAAATAATATATACGAGTATCCACTCAAATCTAGCAATAGCAAAGCATTGCCGGGTTCAGCTCGTATATTATATAAAAGGGTATGTTTGTGTGTATGAGAGTACGTTTTCGGGTGTGTATAAGCGCGTGCATGATAAAAAAGAAAGTGGGAGTGAATCGCTGCCAGATATAATAAGTCGTATTTTATTTTGAAATGAATTAAGAGGCATGTGAAAAAGGGGCATATCGACATACAAAAAATGCATTATAATTACAACAAGAACTATAGAGGAAAGAGTGTTGTGCATAGTTAGTGCTACAGATCGGCAGATGGAATAAGTATTTATTTCTTTTCACCCGAAAGGGGATATTAAAATTAATTTAGGATAAATAGTAAATACTAGTTAAAGATTCGACTAAGTCATTTAATAATTTAAACAAATAACATATGTTGTCATCATATCATCATCATCATTCCATGTCCGCGTCCTATAGTTCTGACATAAACTGTCGACGAACAGTCACCAGGGGACGTCCAGGAGGTCAAAGATCTGATGCCTTGTTAAGTAGGCAAGCGTGGTTAATGCTCTCGGGAGACATCCGCAGAATATGGCCAAGTCAATCGTATCGCCTCCACTTGATGACACTTGTCCCTGGAGTTTGCTGCGTCCGTTCTCTTATTACCTACTAAATTTCTACAAAGTCAAACCACCGTTTACCTAAGATTCTTCAAAACTCAGTACTTTGCGGTTTTGAGCCCTTGCGATGTGCCACGATTCGCATCCAGAAAAGAGAATAGGTGTTATGCCAGCCTTATATAGGCGGCATTCGGTTTTCATTGAGTTAACATCCAATCTGCAGGCAGCCTTGTATGTGGCGCCTGCTACTCCTAGTCCCACTCCCATTACTTTTGATGTTGGATAAAGTGCGTCTACTTTTAAGAGTAAATAATTTGATTTGTTTGGTTGATTGGCTGCAGGTACAAAGTTTATTTTTTATTTTTTATAATCTAGGTGTTTTAACAATTTCCGTAGAATATTTTTAATCTTGTCAATAAAAGCAAGGTATTGTGGGCGTCCCACAAAACAGATGCAAACTCTAAGTTACTGCGTACAAAAGTATATTTAAAGTAGGTATATAATTAACACATTACAACAGAGATAAGGAACATTTGAGAGAAGGTAATATAGAAGTTTAGGCATCTACAGGGCTTATGACCTGTCAATGGCTGGTTTAAGTGGCCACTTTACACACTGTGTAACATTCACCATTCTGCCTATATTTGAACATCTATATTCCTTCAATTCTTTCATCTGTTGATGTTTGTGAATTTTTATTTTATTTTGATTAGTTTATATTACCTTCTCTTAAATATTCTTCATCTCTGTTTATTTATTTATTTATTATATATACGGCCTAAGCCAATTACAACAGTTACATGAAGAAACATAAATGCAAGAAACTGAACAAAAAGAACATAAAACTATTTGGCAAAGACAAACAAGGGCAAAACAATAATATTATACAATATATTAAAAAAAACGAAAGATCAAAAACTTTAAGCTAAACCATGTCAATCCAACTTCATCCCACACTGTTTGGTCGCGAAAAGATCTACGAAAAGCCGGAATATCTATCCCAAAAAATTCCAAGTCGTGTGATGAATTGACTAATCTACACATTCTGGACATTGGGGCATAAAAACCAAAGTTGCTCTTAGAAGATTTTATAATTAGCAGATTTTGACTTCTGGTGACGCGGTTGGGAACATGAAAAGAAATTGATTGGAACAGAGATGGGACATCACTTAAAGCATTAAGTATTTTAAAAATGCATATAAGGTCCATCTCAGTTCTACGTCTCTTCAATGAAGACAGATTAAGAGATTGCTCTATTTCAAAATAAGAATAATTACCCCTTTGTAATCCGAGCAACCATGCCACTTTTCTTAAAAAACGGTGTTGGACAGACTCGATATGGTCAATATGAGTCCTGTAGAATGGAGACCAAATAAGAGAAGCGTATTCTAGATGGGGTCGAACTAGTGGGCAATAAAGACTTTTGATGGTGTTAATATTTTTGAAGTCCGCCGTCACTCAATTGATAAAACCGAGAAGTTTGAGAGATTTAAATAGGTGCGAAGGTTTTCACGGTCACTGTTATCAATATTATGTATCTTTTTTGGGTGATACCGTGTATGTTGGATTTGATCCGACGTTTTCCCGACAGTTTTCCCTGAAGATGGCTCCTGCAATGGTAGCCGAAACGTCGGATCAAATCCAACATACACGGTATCACCCAAAAAAGATACATAATATTTTGAGAGATTTGTTAACAATATTATCAATGTGTTCACGGTAAGAGAGTTTACTATCTAAAGTAATGCCAAGATCCTTTATTGACGAAACCATTGAAAGTATTTTTTAGTTTGTAGTTGAATTGTATAAGTTTTTTTCGTCGCGAGAAAGATATTATTTTAAATTTGTCAATGTTAAGTTGAAGACAATTGATGTCGCACCATTCATTAAAATAATTAATATCATGTTGAAAAAGAAGACAATCACTGGGAGATTCAATCAGTTTAAGTACCCTGTTGTCATTAGCAAAAAGCCAGAATTTTGTATTTCGAAAAAAATTGATAATATCATTTATAAAAATTGTTGTAATATGTTAATATAAACAGCTCCCCAGGGAGTTGAATCCAGTTCTTGCCTACAAAAATTTGGACAGATTCAAAATATTGTAGGTATATAAGATTATTTGACTATTAAAAAAAAACTTATTTGTTTGATTTAATTTTTTTATTTGAAACAATGGAATGAAACTCGACACAACATATTTATGAAAACAAAGAGGACTGAGATGTAAAAAGCGAAATCATTTTATTTATTTTCAATAAAATTTAAGGAAAGTTTCGCCATCTGCGCGCAACGTGCTTCCGGGCCAGCCGGCAATGCCTTTGAGTAGAAGAGAATCGTCATATAAAATCACGTATACGGTTAACGTAATAAAATTCAAGTTTTTGGTATTGGCCTCATAAACAGCGGGAGAAAAATAGTATACCTATAAAATTTATTATCACCGAACAAAGAAAACATCTGGTGCCTTGGGGTTGTCTCGAAGGGAGAGAGATATGGAAGATTACATACCGCGTTGTATCGCCATAACTCCGACAAAACCAACCCTCTTAGAACTCCATACGTTTCCAGCCTTCTAATATGAGAACGCGTGACGTCATCAAAAAGAAACTTAACAAATTAAGGAGTACCGTGTAGAAGTATGCAACGTGGTTTTTATTAAAACAAATTTGTACACTTTGAAATATGGTCCAACGTTTTCACATGATATTCAATGGTGTGAAAACGTTATAAACGGATGATGTTGTTTTTATGTAATACAAAAACCCACACATTTTAAAAGTATTAGAACAAGATTTGTGCTTGTTCATACAGGGAACTTCTATGCTAGTTGGAAATGACAGAAAAAAAATGACGTCGATGCTTCATTTGTATTTATTACATGTTGAATAAGTTATAAAGCGCAAGAGTAACGGCGATAAATGAATTGCACTGATCTGAACTACTTCATTTCTGAAGTGAACTCTACTGAATTACTAATTGTACCTTAGGGTGCTACTGCTTTTACATTAGTGTTTCCTTTACTCCCGAGTGGGGAATTGAGGTTACCTTGTATTTGTCTTACTGTCAGCAATTTGACATCCGTGCTACAAAATCAGTAATTTAGATTTTAAAAATTATTTTGTTGTTTACGCACAGGAAATGCACGATTTACTTTCTGCACTGTACTTTGAACGATCGTAAGTCAAATGACAGTGGGCATTAGTTTCCGTCGGTTTTTTAAGTATATAACCATAAATATGAATTGAGAACAACCTTGATTTATTGAATGACCATATAATATGCATGGTCTCGTACTTTTTTTAAATTAAAATACAGGCTTCGACCAAAATTATGGCTCCTATGCCGGTTTTAACCGAAATATCCTGAAAAATATAGAGCTGATGGTCAGCTTAATTGAATATGGAAAACTTCTTTAGAGTTTTTCGTTAATTGTTAAAAATTATACACTCTCTGTTAGGTTTTATAGTTATTATAAGTTTTTAAAAAATAATATTAATTAAAAGGTAGTTATATTGTTGTTTTCTCGTGTTAGGAAGTTTGCAGTACTAGGGTGGTTCTGTTATTGTTTTTCTTCTTAATATGAGCGTTGATGTTTACACCTGCTCCCTTATTACTCATATACATCCCCTTCGCGTTCGGCACGTCTTTCGTGTAGGACATATTTTCCAACCAGTGGCGCACCTAACAGGTTATGTTACCTATTCATAATATTTTACAGTGAAATGAATGATTATCTTTAATAAAGTTAATAAACAAAGAGCACTTACGTCAAAAAAAAACTTTTACCCTTTAACGGACAAAATTTCTTTTTTATTTTTATTATTTTATTTTTTTAAAAGAAAAAATAAATATTTGTTTTTGTAAAAAATGATTCAAGTTTTAAAAAAACGCTTAATTTAGGAAAAAAATTGATCAATGCCTACATGAACATAATCATAATACAAGAGAAAAGGAAGACTCCCGTTTAGAAAAAAGGTTAGGTCACAAAATTCAATTTTTAATAGGGCTGTTAAAAAATATTATGAAATGGGAAAAAACATTTATGAAGAAAAAAAAAATTTAAATTCAAGCAGAAGGTTAAAAAATATGTGTTCAATAACCTGTAAATTAAATATATGGACGAGTACATTGTTATTATTAGAGCATACATAAGAATATATTTATGAGTGAACTATTTCAAGATTTAAAAAAATATAAATACCATTTAAGTGTTAAAAGAGGTAAAGAAGTGTACATTAAAAAATACAAATGTGGATATATCTGAACCTTGATTACGATTTAAATGGTTACCAAATAATCAATTGAGAAATTTTTAATTATTTTTTTTAAATCCCTGAAAATTTGAATATTGAAAATGACCTTTATGTATTGAAGAACGTTTATCGGCAACCAGTAATTGCATATGTTTTTATAAATACGAACATGCGACATGACTTTCTGGACAATTTTAGATAACTTCGTTAACTTTCCACAGTAATACGGGCCTTGATGTTAACTCTGACATTATTCTACCACTTTGTGCGAGTTTTGTTATCACACTTTATTACCTTAAACACAAAGTAAAAAAACTCTTGATAATCACTGTCTCTTTTCATCTTATAAAAACGATGCATCTTGCTGAGTGATTTAATTAGATCATTACATATCTTTCTCTCAAATGAATAATTTATATATTTGTCTCAAGTTCTCGATTTCGGAGATCCTGATAGACAACATATTTAATGAAAAATTATCTAATATACCTAAATACGTGATTTCTTTTCTTTTTTTATTCTAAAAGTGTACTTGAAGAAAACGAATTCATGGTAATATTTCTAGTAGCTGCCGAGATATTAATTAATTAAGTGAAGTTTGCAACGCAGGTTACACCACAGGCATGGGCGGGTTAATATTGTTGGTGATTTGTGATTACGAAATTCGCACGCCCCTGTCATCAAGTAGTACATGTAGAATATGTCTTCACGGTACTCACAAAATCTGAAACTTTAAGAATATCCACAGAAGAATAAAACAACTTTTATTCCGTTAGAAAATAAAATGATTACAGTAATAACTCCCTCTCAACTAGCGCGGGAAGTTTATGAAACTTTTATAGGCAAAAATAAAAATGATGAAAGCGTATTCTTATAAAACTCCATTATAACGTCTCTTTCATGAACTCAACAGTTTAAACTGCTTATAAAGATAATTTATTAATAGTCATATACAAATAAATGCATTCTGCGTTACTCAGTTTAAAAAAAGAAGAATATTCAAGTTTAAAAATATTTCAAATATGATAGGTAAAATTTTCTTATATTACAAACATGTGCGTATTTCTTCGTCCGCTTTGATACAAATGATTTAAATACAGTTCTGTGTGTGAAAAAAAAAACGGAATTCCGGTTAAATATATATTAGACTTGATGGCTATTCTCCGGTAAAAATCATGAACATGGAAAGTGCTTGACACTAGGAGGTAAGAATCATAACCTTGCTTTTCTGTAATAGATTATCGAGATACTTTACCGATGCAGTGCTTTTTACAGTATAAGGCGCGGATAAGGTTTCATGATTATAATGATGATATCGGAAGTCTATTTCTTAGAAAAATCGATAAAAATATTTTCGATTCAAAAGGGTCTCATTAAAACCCTTATATTTTGATATATTGATTTCCTTCGCATTATTTAGATTCATTCTCAAAAGTAAAGATAATGTTATCTGAACATCAATTGGTTACTACAGATCATATTGAAAAGATAATTAATTAGTAGTGCACTTCAAAGGCCATATAGCGTAATATTTGAAATACTCCAGAAAAAATAGTTTAAATTAATGTCCACCTGTCCGAAAACCTATTTCTATTCAGTAACTAAACCTTGGACCCACGTTTGGTAGTTCTACGCGCTAACCACTGAGGAAGGCAGTCATGTTTTCGATATATTTTAGAAATTTAAGTTATTAGGTTATAAATGGGATCTTTTATACTGTCAATAAAGTTGTTAGAGGGCAAACGAAAAGAGGCGAGAAGTTTTTTCTAGCAGAAGGATTTCTCAGCAATCCATCTAGCTCAGAGATTTACTCATCGCATTAGGGAGGCTACGTTTATCCCGCGTTTTTGGGGAATATCCCGCCAGCTTTTCCCGCCAGCACCTGTGCCGAGGACATTTCCCGCCAAAAGAAGTCGAGATTAGTGACCCGCTATTTTTTAACACCGTGGATCATTCGAAAAAACGAATGTAATTTGTTACCAATATAAGTGGATTAATCCTTGTCGATCCGATTCCAGGAACTGTTCGTTGGAAAAAAAATCTCAAGAACACGTGTAAAGACTACCCTAATATTTATCAGAATTAATTTTATATAATTCAGTAGAAATCTTTGATAATTACTCTTTTCCGTTTTGCAAAGCTTGTTGGGGAAGTAAACTAAAATGCATTGTAAAACTTATATTTATTTGAAATACCTCACCAACTGTATTTAAATGGTAAAAGAAGCTAAAAAAAAATATTTTTTTAAAGGTCCAGGCATCCCACATAAATAATCGATGTACAAAATAACTAGTTTTCATTAAATCTTTTATACACTTCACGGTTCTTTTATCATAAATCAAGTATCATAAAATAATAAAATGAAAACCACCAAAAACGTTTTCTTATTTTTTATTTATTGATTTTTTGGGATAGACAAATTTGTCTTGGCTAACATTGGATAAATTAAGAAATAGCTTATTTACCAGGAATTCAAAATTAGTCATCATACATAATATTGTCCGCATCATGGTGTTGTGGTCAGCGCATTTGCCTAGCATGCAACATGTCTCAGTTTCGATTCCCGACATGGTTGACATGAAATATATATTTAAAAAGGGGTTTTTACTCTAAAATATTTCATAGTCCGTGGACTGGCACCTGAAACGTGAGACAGATCATCTTACCTTCATGTAACACAAACGATCAAGATACATTGCGATTTGTATATCAGTGCAGTACCCAATGGACCATTAGGTACGGAAAGGGAATGATAATGAATGATCTCATTGTACTGTAAAATTGTAAACTCTCTTTTTAACGTACCAAAAATACTTGAATTGAATAATTTTAGAGTACCTGCTGTCAACACTAGGAGTACTTTATTGTTTCATTGCTCCAGTACTTCTTCCAACCAACAAAACAATTCATTGATACCGAGACTGCATATGTTAGGTAACACTTATGGAACGGCTGCAGACATTCTGTCCAATTCTTTACTATCTTATAAGTATACAATATCAAGTTACTTACTTGTTTATTTTTATTACCTTATACTTGTTTTTTTATTTTTAACTGTTATATCAAATTGCATTGTAGTATTGGCAAATATGCATTTCATTTATACATATTTTAATTTTTTCCTTTTTCGCGATAATATATGCTTGCTTGTTTATCAATTTGTTTTTCTTGCTTACCGTAACACTTTATTTACTGTGTTTGCTTTTCAAAATTTATTTCATAAGCTTTGCATTTTTTTGTTTATATGCTTACTGTTTTTTCTTGCATACCTTTGTTATCATTGTTTTTTTTTTACTTTGGAAAACTTTTTATTATATCCTTTCTAACTAATTTCACATACTTTTTCTGTATATTCTGTGTTTATTATTTAGTATGTTAGCATGTATTTTATTTTTGATTTTTTTGTAAATGCCTTTTGGGCGTTAATGAACAAAATAAATAAATAAATAATGATGAGTTACGTAAGATGAAAAATCAATGTGCTAAATATTGTAAAATTTAAAACCAGTTAAGATTATTAAACATAAATAACACAGGGTAATTTCAAAATAAAAATGATTATTACGATTTGGTTTCATTAAAATATACATCTATATTTTTTAAAGAAATATTTGCGTTCTTATGATTTACCCAAATATTTAATTTTGAGGACCATTTTCAACGAGTTGTAAATAGCTCACTATTAGAGAATGGAAAAGTTGGGGTAGAGAGGGATTTGAACCACGGACCTTTAAGCCGTGAGTCCGAGACACTAGCCACGGGACCACAACCCGATTCAAATTCTTCTTTGCATCTACTTGCTAATCAAAGAATGTTTTTAATAATTTTAAAAAAATACGAAGAATGCTGTATAATGTAGTAAAACTATTAAAACATATATAAATAGTTATAATGTTCTAAAATGCAAGGTTTATTGTTATTTTTTAGGCATATGCAACAAAACTCCATTAGGATACTCCGCCCGATCAAATAGGAAAAAATATACATATTTATGTTTCTATTTCACTCGCAATTTCTAAAAGTTATTTAACACGTGAAGAGAAAACGAAATTTCGCCAAAGTGCCGTCATTATTGTAAAATTCGATATCTTTTGTTTTTATGCGGAAAGAGAACTTTCGTTTCGGAACTTGATATTCATAGGACGTCGCGACGCCGTACGACAAGGTGCGCGCGTCTTCCACTACACAGTATAAGGGATGTGGGTACATATCTGTATATAATATAAGCAGCGTCTGAGGTAATTTCCACAAGACTTACTTTTGTTGCGGCCGAAGGTTGAGCTGAATATAAAACGTATTCGGTTAATGCGAAAATCCGCGGAAAGCCTTAACTCATTATAGGCATGAAGACTCTTTGGGGTTAGGTAAAATGTAATCTCTGGAATACGCATTATGCATGATAATAACGTAGATAACACTTTTGAAAAGAGTAGTAAATACTTACCATTGGTTTTGTGATTTTAAAAGGTTTTTTTAAATCTATTATTTATAAGTAAGCCCTTAAATCAATCATTTGACATACCGTGTAATATTAATTTGTAAGCCGATTTTATTTTTTCATTTATTTTTTAATATTTGTTTAGTGCCTACTCTCTGGTGTAAATCCCTTAAATTAAAACTTAGAAGGAATCGAACCCATGATTGATTGCATGGTAGGTAACGGCCCTGACAAAAGACAAAGCGGACATTGTGCAGTAATGCTTTTAACAACAACACCTCTATAGAACTTTTACTGTAATCGTGTAAATATTATGAATTTCACTTAATCTTTGTAAATAAAATAAATAAAAATTAAGTAAGAATAGACCATGGTCATAAAATGTTTATTCAATTATTCATTTGACAAGTACATGCAGAATTTCATACAACTCGCTTAATAATAGATAAAATTAAATTATTAAAACTACTTTTAAATCCAATCAATAACATTAATTTCCTTACAAGAATTAATACATATTATTTAAATAGCATAAATTTTCTCTACAACAAAACAATGTAAATTAAATTTTGATAAAATATACAATAAAATCAATATAATCGGGTTATTTTATCCCTTACAAAATATTTACAATGGCAGTGATATAATAGTTTTACACATATACAAAATTTCACATAACAATTTTAATCATTTTATTAATGAATATTTAATGGCAATAATAAATATTTTGGTAATTTACTAATACACGATTTAATAATAACTCTGTGGTACATACAAACTTTCTTAATCATTATTGATTAATTTAATAAACGGATTTGTTTCGTCCATTAATTATTTTTCTAATCAAGATTAATTATTGACAGAGGAAAGGATTTTTGCTGTGAAGAAAACAATTTATTCTTTAGAGTATATGAAAGGTTAAAAATATTTTCAATAAGAAATTTAAGTCACTAATTAATACAAAACAAAAAGGAAGTATGGAAAATGATATGAGAATTGGATATGTGTAATCAAATGTTCTAAAGTTACCCTTTGAAAATACCTTATTAAATGAGAAGTATGGGCTAAAATATTAATTGAAATATTTGTAGATTACAAAAATAGAAATGAATGTAGTATTTTTTCAACTCAGTCAAGGTAATAAGTATTTATAAATAATACTGTAATAACGCAGGTAATATTTTGTAAGCTATGAAACTTTGAGATTATTTTTTTTACTAGCAAACACATTTTATTAAAGTAGTGTCCCATTAATACATAAAAATAGGTATTTAGAAAAATTTAGAAGGTAAAAAAGCTACACGATTTAAAAATACTACATTTATTTTACAAGAACAGCTTATTCTTTACTTGAATACACTAATATCAAAAGCAGTCTCCCATAGTAAATTCGGTTATTCAGTAGTTTCTGCAGGCAGTCCTTAAAGCTACTATGCATTTGGTTTTCAGATATTTTTCTAAAATAAAAATTAGCTCACCAGAGAAAGTATGTGCTTAATTGAGAATTTTATTTTCAAATGTACATTTAAGTCATAAAAATACGTATCACAATTGAATTTAACTAGTGCAAAGACTATTATTTCTCAAAATATAAAGTTAGTTCTTTCTTGATCTTCCAAAACCTGAAGTTTAGATTTCAATGATGAAGTGATTCCGTTCACTGGGTTGAATCTTGTCACCATTGCTGCTGACAAAAATATATTTTTTTTTTAATTATTTAAAAAAAAAAGGTTTGTTAACGGTATTTTCACCACGAGTTTGTTATTTTTACATTTTAATGCACAAGCGAGTTATGAAAAATCATCATGCCACATTTAACTTTGAAAGTTTAGTTAATAACACGTACCATTATGCGTCACGGGTAGGCAGGTTCATGCATAAAGAGTATTTATACATTTTCGATTTAGAAATCACTTATTTCTGCATCAGTTTCAGAATTCTTACAGGTAAAGGGGTTTCTTAACCACGAACAGAAAGACCGGTCATGCTGATGCTGTTTATACTTAGCAGTGGTGTGAGCTCTATTACCTCCGTGTCCATGTGACCGATGGGCCCGACGTATCGAATATGAATCTATACTGGAACTCTCGCTGTCTCTTACAACACTGTCATATCCAGATTCAGCCCTTCGAGATATTGCCGCAGGGCTGTGTTTGGAAGTTCGAGGAGTTGAATCATGACCGCTATCATATCCATCTGGTTTGCTTATGATTTTAGTTGATCCTACCATTGAATTAATACTAATAAGTCGATGGTTGGCACCATCGGAAATTGGTTCAGTAGTAATGGGTAGCATTGTTGTTGATTTGTGTCTTTCCACATCAATGGGCTCACTTGATAATGGCCGTACTTCTAAATGAAGTGAAGCCTTTTTAGAATCATCGAAGATTACGTCATTTTTAAAAATAGACTCACCGTTTCCCATTGTTCGATTTTCCTCGCGAAGATTAGGATTAGATGCTCCATCAGGATGCCTGAGTGCGGCAATATTCATATGTTGTTCGTGCGTTAATTTTGTTGAGTATTTTTGAAACCTACCACCGAGAGGTTTATCAGGAAAATAAGGTTGATTATCCATTGAAAAATTCAGTTCATTCCAATCAAGAGCCGATCCAGGACGCGATATATTTTGCTTGCAGTTATCACAAAAGGTTTCTTGAGGTTTATATGCAGGTTCACTATATATCGAACTATTTCCATGAAACTCCTCGGTCCCATACAACATATCTGATAAAGATAATGACTGACAGTATGTTTGGGGTAAACTCATATTTTGATGAATCATACCTCTGTAGGTAGGTGAATTTTCTACGTTGGCCATTGCTAAACGAGATTGATATAGCTCGTGAAGTTTGGCAAGTTCATTAAATTTACTTTGATGTGAGTTTTTGTCATGTGACTTTTGAATACTTGGATAGTCTGCGTCCTCGTAATCAGGGTTTCCGTATAAATTATACGATTTTTTCAAGTATGGGTTTGAATGAATATGTCTTTCCATGTCGCTCATTACTGACATGGAGTCGGTAAAAGTAGACACGACTGTTAAATTTTCTTGACTCAATATCCTTAACGGATGTTCTTCTATGTTACTTTGATCTACTTCTGGTAAAGGATTTTCTCTAACGCCCATACAATATGCAATATCTTCCTCAGTAACTTGTAGACATGAGTCTTGCATAGGTACTGGTTCATACGTTTCATCTACTTCAATGATTTCTAAAACTTCATCGTCATCTTCTGCTGGGCCCTTACTCATGCCGTTTGCATCTATGTCACGACTGTGTATTGAAATAATTTCATCGTTCATTCGTAATCGTTCTTTAAGTCTTACATCTAAACTTTCCATTGAAACTTCTCTACTGCTAAGTGGTTGGATTAAAGGTAAAGCGGGAGGAATTTCAGCCATTTCTTCACTATCTTCATCATCTTCAACTTCAGGAACAGGAATTTTAAGGTGCATATCTGATAACCTATCACAAAAACAATTTTCATTTCTCTCAGTTTCAAAATCTTCCTCACTTATCATATTTGGGTTACACATATTTTTCAAACCAGTCCTAACAAATGATTCTTCTATTGAGTTATTTTTAATGATATCCTTACAGATGGGCATTACTTTTTCGGAACAGTCAGTATCCTCACATGTTTTGAATTGCGTCATTTCTTTGTAAACTGTTTGTTGTTTGTTTTCAACCCTTGGTGCGACGCATTTTGTTTTTTGAATTTGTGTGGTTTGGTTTTCAACCCATTTACGAATCATAATTTTTTTATGGCTATCCATATAACCGTATCCAATATTTTCTCCTCCGTGGTTTCCTAAGAGTTCTGCATGTAAGGTTGTGACTTTAGGTGCCTGCATTGGACCATCTACCCAAGTCTCACGTTTTTTTACGTGACTTACTTCTTTCATAAAGTGTCTGGCTTCGGCCACTTTTGATTTAAGTATTCTTGGCCCATCAATCCATTGCTCGTCACTACTTGATGCCGGAACTACTGGAGTTACTTTGTTTGTTACATCTTCTGTTGTACCATATTTAAGAGTATTTTTTTTTAGAGGTGATGATTTATTTATTAATCCATGAGATGGAGAAGATTTGAGTGAACCGGAACCTTGGAGCAAAGTTTTTATGGGAGAACCTTTCGGAGTAATTGCTTTATGAGTTGGGCTTCTTTCTTCAACAACTCTTTGTAACGTTGGAACTTTGCTATATTTTTGCTCTGCGTTCGATCCTTTTAATAATTTTACCATGGAGCAGCGGTTGTCACCGGTATTAAGATTTGGAATGTAGACTGGGGGGTGTTCACCATCAGTTGCATCATCAGAATGACCAACGTATATCACAGTATCTGCTGAAAGGTCACTACTTGAAGGATCTGGTTCACTACTACTAGCAGCTTTAGGAGCTTCTTCACCGGAACTTCCTCCCGATCCCGCATTTGCATTAGGTGTATACTTAATTTTTCGCCGTCGCATTCTATGAATTCTTGAAGCTAATTGAACAGTTGTAAGTGTATCTGTATAATGGTTTTCATGTGGAGACACATGCACTATCATTGCTGCATGACATGTTAAAGACCCAAGACACTCTTTGAGTACATGAGTAACATTATGATCTCTGTACGGTAAATGTTTTTGGCCATTGAAAATTGCCAATAAAATATTTCCTACACCAGAAAGGGGTATTCCTCCACTAGACTTTCCCCGTTCTGAATTTCCTAAATCAATAAGATGTAGACGGCTTCTTCCGCCAGCAACTGTAACAAAAAACAGAAATTAGATTTTGAAAATTGAAAATCAGAAACGACGATTGTAAAGTTATGTAAAAGAAATATACCTGCTCCTTTAGTACCAACACTATATTGGTAAACGTGTAGAGTGTAAAGTAAATGACTATCTCTTCCTTCATCTTTTCCTGGTCCTCTGTTTGCCAAAGCAGCATCTAAATAAAATGCTGCCTTTTCGGGAGTCTGAACGCGAAGTTCTGATTGGTTTTGCAGCTGTGTTCCAAAGAGAGGATCATCTCTAAGGTAGACTCCTGGTGATTGCTCTGAATCTGAAAAATAAGTTTGCATTTGATGAAATGACTCGAACAAAAGTTGCTTTCCCAAAATACAGAAGATTACATGATATGGAAAAATCAATAGAAAGTGTACGACTAAAAAAGTAATGGTTAAAATATTAATTTTGATATCGAAAGCAAGGGTTTTGGTTTACCTGTAGCATGTGCCGTTAAAAGATCCCGTAGTTGGTTAGAGTGACCACAGAGTTCTACGGCCGAAGCTCGAACAGAGAATCGCGTTCCGTGGCGTGCTCGTCGTTCTGCTATACCACGGAACAACCAAGAAATAGCACTAGGCATAGCACCCATTCCATCTTTTGTTGCACTGCCCACCATTGTGTATGATTTTCCTGTAATCAAATTAGAATAAACTTGTTAATTACTGTATAATATTAAAAGCATGTTTTTAACAATATTTTGAGTTTGCCTTAATTTTTGGAGTATGTAGATGAAATAATTCAAATAAAGAATCTCAGCCGTATAAAAAAAGGTTTCAGCTCTTTAACTTTACTAACACAAACAAATGAAAGACTTGAAGGAATATAGATGTTCAAATATGGGCAGAATGGTGAATGTCTAAAATGTTATTCGTCTCTGTTGTAATGTGTTGGTACGTTTTTAGTTCAATTCCATTTTCATCATAATTTTCACCAGCGACCGAGTTTTGTTGTGACCGAAATCGTCGGACGTCAGCCTGTATTCTGTTTCACCGCAGTTCCACCAAAAAATGTCAGTAGGAAAATTCAGTTTTTTAAAACTATGTTAATATTGTAAAATATGCAATTTAATAATTAAAACAATCCAATGTTAATAATTTAAGCTAATTATTCGATTGTAACAACACGGTCGGGAATAATTGTTGTCAAGATCAATTAACTTTTTTCTACTACTAAAAATCATTTTACATCAACAAACTACAACAGATACGGAGAATATTTTAGAGATGGTAATATTAAAGTCCAGGCATTTACAGGGCTTATTTTTTTTTTTTTTTTTTTAAACCAATCAACAGGCTTAAGTAAGCCCTAATAGATTGGCATTAATGAGTAATACTTTATCTGAACATTCTAAAAATCTATTTAAATTTACAATGTGTAAAATTAACAAAAGGTATGTATATAGCATAATCTAGGCAGAAATGGCAAGTGTGACACCGCGAGTCAGGAGATGCCTGCCCTTGCTGTAGGAACACATATACATATGTACGTATTCGTATGTTACATACGCGCGAGTTTTTGTGTATTTTTTTTATGTTTCTATTTTTATATGAAAAATACCGTCAGACTAGGGAAAATTAGACAAGTCCGCATCGCTGAGAAGTGGTTAACGTATTTGACTACATTTTTAAGGCCCTGCGTTCAATTTCTGGCAGGATGGACGCTAAGTATTGATTTTAATGATTTTTCGAACTGCACTGTATCATTGTTACTAGACAGGCCCCTAAAGGGTAGGACTGACGTACTTTCATGACACAGATGATCTAACTACGCTAAATTTGGTTTACTAATGCAGTACCCTATGCACCTTTGGAACGCAATGGAGGTGATGATGACAATGTTTTTTGCGTTGCAATTTTTTTCGGTTTTATTGTTTTAATTTATTTTGTTTATTTATAAAAATCCTATACATTTCTACTTTTACACATCTAGTAAATATTATCACCGTGACTCTCCAAAAAAGAGACGAACTCTTGAGTAAGACTTGCGTATTTATTAATTATTTAAAAAAAATATTAAGAACAAAGGATTCAATATTAAATTGTTGTATTATTTTTTTCATTTTCATAGATTTTTGACAGTTTAAACATATTTATATTAAAGAGAGGTAAGAATTTTTTTTAACTGGTTCAAAATTAATAAAAAAAGTGTTGAAATAAGGAATGTGAATTTTAAAAACCTATTATTCATCTTTAAAAAAATTCAGACTGCAAACCTACACAATACTTTTTGCACTATTCCTACTACATAAAACAAGAAAATACGTTTTGTATAATCGCAATATAAAACAATATGAAACAGCGTACACGCAATGGTGTTACCTTTTCCTCCACGACACTTTTACGATAATTTTGATTGCATGGTGTAGTCAAGATGCTTAACATGCATACCTGAAGAGCCATTTTGTGGCTCAGTGGTAGCGTACATCTCGCGGGGTTGCTGTTTAAACCCGGTTCCCTACAACGCTAACGGGGTACTACTTTAACCTGGTTTCAAATTAAACAGGGAACTTCACCCTACAATGAAGGCTCAAGATTGAGTCGTTTGGCTCGGGTGCGTAAAACACAGGAGAAACAAAAATAAACACAGTATAATATTTAAAAAACACAGAACATACAGTTATTTATATTTTTATGTATGTTAAACTATTTTATTTTACATTGAATATGTTTTGTAACAAGTTACATTTCAAGAATTATTTATTTATTTTTACACCACAACAGGCCTGGAATTATAAAAATAAAACATTTATTTTATTGGTTGGATGGGAGAAATCACCATTTGGAAATAAGCCTGCCAATTTACAGTTAACATTTAGTATAAAAAGTTAAATACATAGATATAAGTGTATCTACTATTATCACATAAAAATAAATTAAACGAGTCCTTAAAAAATATTATTAAAAAAACAAAACCAGAACGTATTATAATTTATGTTATAAGTTTATCATAATGTATTGAAGAAAAGTGTTTGCAATTAGTTGCTACACATCAATAGGGACGAGGTTGTCAATTTTTTTAAAGTTCGAGATAGCAATTAGCAAAAATTGACAAATCTGCTTTCCTTCCATCCTTTTACTTGTTTTTGCTTTTTATATATCTGAATATTTTAATGTTTTTTCAGTATGTATTTTTGTATTATTTAATCTAGTACTTACTCTTATTCGGCATAATATTGATGACGCTCATTTCTTACTATATTAAAGACTGAGTTTCTAGAAACCATATCTCAATTATCATTTCTACTATGTTTTTATATGTTTATATATTTTTCCAATGGATTTTAATGATACTATTGTTGAGTTTTTTTTTAATACTACTATATTTTATTATTATTTTGATGATTTCAATTATACTATTCTTTTGTATATTTGATTTTAAATGAATCTTAATTTGTAAAATTTACATTTTAATATTTAAACCTGATTGGAATTATATTATTTATTATTTATACCTTGTTTTTGGGTTGTTATTCTATTGCATCATATGTCATTATAATTTTATTATTATGGCTTGACACAGGCACGGCCAAAGAAGTCTTAATAAGTTCATTCATATTTAAACAAGTGTAATTTTTAATGAATAAATAATATGTTTAAATACGTGTTAATAGGTAAGTACTGGTATTCACCCATTGTATAGCTAAAATCGATATATTCCATCTACAAATTAAGCTATTAATTAATAGACAGCTTTGGACTACCATTTTTGGACTTATACTATATCTTTGTCGTTCTTCCTTGATTTCTGCATCCACCAGCATTCACATCGTAAACTTTTTAATCGTTCTTTTGCTGACCATTCGCTCTACGTGTCCAAATTCCTTAGAACTCCTTTCTTAATAATACTCTAGCTAATCAAATAAATACTAATTTTGTCTGCCTCGTAGTCTTATGGTCAGCACTTTTGTCTACCATGTAAAGGAGCTAGCCAAAAGCCCCTAGATTGGCATCTGAAGCGCAAGATTGATCATCTTAGCTCTATGTTACATTTTTTTAAAATCTAAATATACTGCGATCGTTGTACAAATGATGAACGAAAAGGGGAATGATGATGAAATATTGAAGAATAAAGAAAAAAAAAATATATGTATTGAATTCTTATTATATAAGAATAAACTTGTAAGATTATTTTTTTTAAAATACTATATTTAAAAGTTCGAATATTTAAATATGAATTTACCTATTAAAAAGCGTACATATTTATTTATTTACATACATAAGGATATTGTACATCTTTTGAGACAATAAGTCTCAACTCTATGGGACTAAAAGTTTTGTGTTGAGATGGGACGAGCAATTATATGACACAGACACATGAGTATATGACCATAAATAAAGGATGAGGAACATAAAAAAAAGATTCTAAAAAATAATAAAAAAAACATATATATGGCACGTCAATATGGTCAACAGTAAACTCAAGCATTTGGAAAATCATCAAGGAGTTTCCCACTCAAATCCCTCCCACTAAGGAAAATCTAGTCCTTAACTCCTTTCTTGAAAATAATTTCTGTCCTTGAGAGCTTAATACGTTCTTCCAAAATATTGAACACTCTCGGTGCGATAAATGAGAGATGTCTCTGAGCAAAAGTCGTACGGGTTTTTGGTATAATATAATTCATGCTCTAGGAAAACCTCGTACGGACATTTTGCTGAGACCCCTTCTTATTGTTTGACCAGAAGGGTGTTAGTGTTTCTTTTAGAGTTGTCTCATAACCAAAACTGTTTTTATGAAAAACGATTTTTTATTTTTATTTTTTAGATGAATGGTTTTTATAGATAAAATAAAAATAATTTACTTACAGTATTGATACTGCTGGTTTGTTTTCCTATAAATGGGTAGGACAATAACAAGAACAAATAAATTAAGATTTTTTCAATACTTTGTTATTGCGTGTGTCAATTGTTAAAACTCCAATGCATCAATCTGACAATTTTTAAAAGTTATTGCGGTATTCTATACAAATTAGAGAAACTATAAAAAATTACGTTTGGTAAGCTTTCAATAAAGTTTAAACTGTTCTAATCGTTCTAGTGGCAAGAGTTATGATTGAACGAATAACGAAGATTGTCACAAAAATTTATTGAAAAACTTTAGCAATCTGACCCGAGCGCCGCAACGCTGGCCCGAGCATTCGCGATTTACATCGCGTAATCATCAATTTACATGCAAACCCAGTTTGGCGAAACTCAAAATGGTGGACTGGAGAATATCCCGACAGGCGACCAACTAGACTTCAATATTAGCGGTGACAGAACTGTTCACTGTTCAGTCAGACGACAACCTACTTTGGTTAACGAACGGAAGTGTAAAGAAAGACTTTGGGGGGAAGAAGAGAAGAACTTTAAGACGCCGCGTTGTGAGACTTGTATTTACTAGTTTTTAGTGGATCCCATTTTGAATGCGATTTCGAACTTGTGGAAATTTGTTTAAGGAAATGTTTCAAAAACAAGTTTGCTTCAAATTTTTTTACGTTTTTTTATGTAAAAAGCAAATTGTTATTTTTATACCAAATAAACGTTGAAAAAATTGAGTTTATCAAGTATAAATACGTGGAAGAATAGGAAAAAATCTTTTAAATTGTTACGTGTATAAATTTGTTGCAACAGAGAGGGATAACAACTTTGAGAAGGGAATATGGGAGTCTAGACATTTACAGGGTTTATGACCTGTCATTGGCTGGTTTGAGTGGCGACTTTACACACTAAGAAACAATGTTTGAGTATGTCCAAATGTTTGCAGACTGGTAGAATTTCCTCCCTAGGGAGTAATTCATATTTAAAGTTATTTCAACAGAGAGGGGAAACATTTTTGAGAAAGGATATGAAAGTCTAGGCATTTACAAGGGGAAACATAGGCAGATTGCTGAATGTTACAGAGTGTGTATAGTGGCCATTTTAACCAGCTAATGAAAAGTCAAAGGCCTGTAAATGCCTAGACTTCCATATTCCCTTCTCAAAAATGTTTTCCCTCTCTGTTGTAATAAATTTAAACACTGTGTTACATTTACCATTTTGCTTATGTTCTTACTTGACTTCCATATTCCCTTCTCAATAATGTTTTCCCTCTTTTGTAACAAATTCTGATCTAAATAACTTCAGAGAAAATTTAGCTTAATTGCAAACATTTGGACTTATTCAACATTGTTAAATCAACTAACTGGTAAAAGAAGAAGTATACAAATTGAAAAAACAGTTTTCAGTCACTGCCTAGGATGTGAATTGGTTCAGCCGGATAAGTCTCACGATAAAGGTTTCAGCTATTTTACTTTAAAAAAGTGAACAAATGGAAGATGTGAGGAAATGTGTAGGTTTAAACATAGGCAGAATGGTGAATATTAAATAGTGTGCATCCCCTGTTATTGGCTGGTTTATTTTTTATTTATTTACTCTTTTAGAATTTCGTTTTTTTTATACATAATAATGTTCCCTCGCTGGGGTATCCCGTGCCGAGGGAAACATTTTACCTTCAGTATAATGAAACATGCCTCAAACTATTTATTTAACATGGATAACAACATAAGAAAATAAAAAACGTAATTAATCAAATTAGCATAATTACCATCGATAACACAATAAGCAATATAAAAAAGTGTCAAAATACACTCTTCCATTTGTTGACTTTTGTGAAACAGTTAAACAGTCAAACAGCTAAAACTTTTATCATGTGGGTGAGAGTCATCCGACTGAACCAATTCACCCACTAAGAGAAATGCGTAGACTCCCATATTCCCTTCTCAAAGATATTTTCCCTCTCTGTTGCAACAAATTTAAATATAAACAACTCCCTAGGAAGACGATCCAGACGGTCTGCAGGAAATTGGACATACTCAAAACATTGTTGTTACGTATTGCTTAAATGGAAAAAAAAATTCAAAACCATTTTGTAGTGCAATAATAACCGTTTACGATATTTTTTATATTTGGTTATTATTTTTATTTTTGACACATGGTGATTAGGCTCTGCCAAGAACAAAAAATGCTAAGTTGTTTATCTTACTTGTAAAAAAAACGGGGTAATTGACTAAGCAAATATTCAATATCGATTTGATTAGCATTTAAACTCAACGTCCATGCACGATCACCCAGCGCGGCGCGGCATGCGTATTACGATAACCAGAATTTAATGAATATTAAATAATTAACATACTACAACACAGATGAAGAATATTTTAGAGAAGGTAATTTTGAAGTCTAGGCATCTACAGGGCTTATGACCTGTCATTGGCTGGTTTAAGTGGCCACATTACACACTGTGTAACATTCACCATTCTGCTCGTATGTGAACATCTTTATTCCTTCGATTCTTTCATTTGTTGATGTTTTTGAAGTTAAGTGCAGAAACCTTTATTTATGTGGGTGAGATTCAACGTATTAAATTATTTAACTTACGTACTAGGCAACGTCCGAAAATCATATTTTTTCAATTTCTATACTTCTCTATGGACCAGGTGGATTTATCAACAATATTTTGAGTTAGTCCAAATTTTTATAGACAAGGACTGGATTCAACTCCCTGGGGAGCTTTTAATATCAACATATTACAATGGATATGAAGATCATTAAAGTGAAGGTATTTTTAAAGTCTAGGCATCTACAGGTCTTATGACCTGTCATTGGCTGGTTTAAGTGGCCACTTTACACACTGTGTGACATTTACCATTCTGCCCATATTTGACTTAGACTTCTATATTACCTTCTCTAAAATGTTCTTCATATATGTTAATATTAACAGCTCCCCAGAGAGTTGAATCTGTCTTTGTTTCCAAAAATTTGGACAAACTCAAAACATTGTTTATTCAACACAAGCTTTACAGACGGATATTCTTTGATATTTTTTTGTTTCATTTGACTTGCGTTTATGTGTAATTTCTAATAATTAAGATTTTTTGAAGTTTGTGCAAAATATTGTGACTAAGCAATCTTGAAATTCAAGTATCTACTCAATTCAGATAAAAATAAATTAAGACTTTAGTAAGGGATCTAAAACGTTCATTGGGTAATTTGAGTAAAGCATTGTTACGAAGAGGAATACGAAATGCAAATTCCCTTTCTCTATTCTTACTAGGGAAGGAATGAAAAATAAATTAAGTGGCTTAGCAGGTGGCTTAATCCACCCCGAGCTGTGTGAGTATTGTCATATACTCGTACGTGTACAGTTGTATGGGTTCCGACTCGCTGTTCTGCGGCCGCCTTCCTTTCTTCAATAATAAAGGGGCTTTGGTTAAAGCTCTGCACAACTATTAAAGCTCGTCTGCAGTACTTCGGATATTCAATGTGGTGGGAAGTAAAGTGATGATACTCAGATACGAACTGAGATGAGTTGTGTACTTACTTGTAGAACAAGCCAAATCCGACCCAGAAAATATTGCCTAGTCACAGAAAACGAGTAAAATGATTGCATTTTTTGTCCTAGTTATGGATAGTTTTATATGAAGTTTTACCAATTTAAATAAATAATGAAACGTACTCGTAAAATATTTTGTTCTTGGTCAGTTTAAGCGTACTTATACACATATATTGATGAGTTTAAATATTTTTCAAATAAAAAATAGTATAAAATTTTGCAAACACTGCACTTACATAACAAAAAAATAAACTAACAAATTACAACAGGGATGTTACAACCTGTTGTAATTTGTTAATCTTAATGACTTTCGAGGGGGTGAAATCCAGTATTGTGTCTACTAACATTTGGACCAACCCAAATATTGTAAGAAAAAAAAAATATTTATTATTTTTTTAAATCAGTATTCTCATTTTCTCAAATATTGTTCTTTTTAAATTTAAACTGGAATTGAAAATATTTTGAATTTATCCAGGATTTTTTTACGTAACAATTTTTTGCAAAACGATGGTAATGTTATATTTTTTTTTAATAGAAAAATCAACCAGTTTTTTGTTATGCCGCATGTTTCAAATGATGATTTAAACGCAATTTAAAAATCGCTTGTTTTTTTAAAAGATGTATTATAAGAGAAATAAAATAAATATTCAAAGACGTTGCGTAAATCATTGCGTGTTTAAGAACATTATAAGTTATGTAGTAAAGTAAAATGAGAAGTAACAAATTAATGTAGGTATTCCTAGAAATATAATACGCATTTGTATGTGTATTGAATTTATTAATAAATCAGCTGTTTTCCCCTTTGCGAAACATTTGTAAAATTTTAATATTTATATATGTTATTACCACCCAGGACCCCAAAAGAGCTTCCTCTTAGAATTTTCTCCCAGTACTTGCATCCCGTTCCGCTCTTAAGATGAGACTAAAATCCTTACTTACTCCGGCTTATAAGGGGATTAAAACAGAAAACAATTACATCAATGGGGTTTCTGCTCTGTATAAATGCATGTCCCATATACGTACATCGTCTAATTGGCGAAAAAGCTTAGATGTGGAGAGATGTGGGTTTGTAGTCTATATAATCTCGAGGTAATTGCTTCGCTTACGTAAGTATGATTTGAATTACTAAGCTTATTAAAATTAATAAGTTCAGATTAAGTTTATTCGTCATTTAATGAGCAAAAAATATGTTTGAAGAAATGGGAAAGGAGACAAGCTCCGATTTTCTCGTTAAATTTTCTTTACCCAAAATTATAAACGGACTTTATTAATTTATATGAATACAACATTTTGTATGAAGGATCTTTAAGAGGTTTCAACAAATATTGCCTCATTAATATAATATTTTTTAACCGTATCATAAGGTATATTGTAAAAATATGATATTTAATAGCGCAAAAAGAGAAAACAACAGAATATTATTTAATTTATTTAAAAGTAATGTTTTAATTTATCTAGGTTTCGGGAACTTTTTTAATGGTCTGGAATTGATTGTTGATATTGATATTCAATAAAAAAAGCTAATTATACTTCAAATAATAATCAATCGTATTTTACCGAGTCCAGCATGTCCAAAACAGAATAAACATCCATCAGATCCATTGATGACAGCATGAATGACGTCAGTTAATGCGCTTGCTGATATCTCCGTCTGTAACAATTCAAAAGTAGAAATTGATTTTTAAAATATATAAAAAAAATACAATTCATAAAATATATAAAACATGCAACACTTATATGCGAATCAACGAATTTGAAACAACCAATGACCTATTGCAATACTTCCACGACACCATGTTTTACCACAATTATTTAGACGATGACAATGATTTTAATAAAATATATTGTACTTTTCGATAGAGAGGAAACTATAGAGAACATGGAAATCTAGCCATTAACAGTGCTAATGATGAATCTTCGGCTAGGTTAAGTGATCATTTTACACATTGAATCATTTACCATTCTGTGTTATGGCAGTTGATTTCCATACATTATTCACGTATGGGATTTTTCTATTCTCTATATATGTATATATTTATTTATTTATTTATTTATTTATTCACACTCTTTATCAAAATACAATTCCATATTCACTTCACTTATTCCATATATGGTTGTAATATTACATTCTTACGCATATTGGTTAACCATAATTGAGAATGAATGTATGGAGAAAACAAGCGTCACCTTCTGAATCAGATCTTATTAATATAATGGTGGGTTCTGTGGTACAATAGTTTAAGTGCATTTGTCCAGCATGGAGTTAGAGGTTTGAGTCACAATTCATAGTGTTTTTTAGTGTTTTATCCTTTAATTTACTATTGTTATTAGATACGGGCACTTTGACATTTTTTGGTGAAAGAAATATTACGTTCTATAACGGTGTCAACAAACCTTAAAAAAATGTACGATCAAATCGTTTATTTCCGTTTTAAAAAGTTATTTTCTGACATCTAAAAAATAAATAAAAAAACAAAATTCAGTATAAAAAGGAAGAAACGTTAATTTTAAATTATCTATAAGGTCAGGTAGGGTAAAATGTCGTACGTTTATGTCAATTCAAATTAAATGCTCTGTGTTTAGAATTTTACTATTTGTTTGTTTAATTTTCCACACAATGAAAGTTTATTTATGGTTATTTTATACAATAATACTTTTTGCATCAAAACCATACAAAACCGTAGTGTTATTAATAATAATATAAAAATCTGTACTACTTTTCCACTTGTCGCGTTACCCGGGGTAAGAGTATCATAGCAGTTTATCTTTTTATATAGTAAAAATAAAGTTATTATTTCTTTTAATCTAAATAATTAGAAGAACCACCAATGGAATTTGCATCTCTTATCAATAAAATGAGCAAAAAAAAGGGCTTTTGTTCTAATTCGGGGCAAGAGTGTCAAACAAAATAATTCGAATAATATTCCTCTTTTTCAAAAAATTGCAAAGCAACATAAACATATTTGTTTCGATTCTGGAACAAAAACGCGTCTCTTTGTCTAACCGACTAAGCAAAAAGGCCCTTAATTATATGGATTTTGATTTATAGGCTTTTGTATCTCTTTCCCCGTAGTGGTTCTTAGCTCGCCTGCCATAATATATTATTTTACTACTATATTATTATGCTTTAGTTATCATACTATATTTATTACTAAAAAAATATTGATAGTCGTAAGTTAGGAATAGTTAAATCATTAATTACATTCTTTGTTGGTATTATTATATTTTATATTAAGTTCGGTGTGCATAGGAACACACATCTGAAACGAAAGTATAAGGTGTTATGATTTTCAAAAAAACTAAATTCTTTAACTTAAGGCTGCTCAATACTCATTGTATGACTCAGTAAAAAACCTTGTTCTTATGTCAGTGTTAAGACTTCGCGTAGAGTTAAGCGTCACATAAGTAAAGCACGTTAAGATTGTGCTGACATTTGATTAAGAAAGAACCCTAGCAAGATACAGCAGGCCTTCGTTTCTCAATTCGAGGGTCGCTATCAAGTTTCAAAGTAGTGAACATTGGTGAAAAAAGAAATCACGTAGATACATCAATAATCTGATAAATATTCTCTGTCTTCAAGCGGAGGTAAGTCCGTCTTGCAGTATAATCTTTGCCTACCGTTCTTGAGGTCCTGAGATTATGTCGGTTGTGGTCCCGTGGCTAGTGTTGCGGACTCACAGATCAGAGGTCCGAGGTTTGAACCCCACTCTAACTCAACTTGATTTCCATTTTCTAATAGTGAGTTTTTTACAGCTCGTTGAGAATGGCCACCAAAATTGAAATATTTGGGATAATTATAAGAACCTAATATTTCCTTTTTTTTTTAAATAAAAAATTCCTGGCAGGGTGGACGTGAAATTAATTTTAAAGGTATACAGTTCAAACTGAAATATTTCAATATTTTTGGCCTGCAACTGAAGTCTAAGAGTAATTACTTTACCTTGACGTTACAGATAATTAAAATACTCTCCATTTGGTTTTCCGAAATAGGGCCCTATGCACTACGGGGGGCGGAAAGGGTTATGATGATGATACCAATTTTATTCAAAAATAAATCTGAATAATTTATCTATAAAAATAATGCATAAGACGAAGATTTCTAGAAATGGTGGGATTAAATCAATCAGCTGCCAAATTATTTGTAGAAACTTATATCTTAAAATTAATTGAAAAATTGACTGAAGAAATGCAATAACAGTTTTGAGAATGAAAATAAGAATTAAGAAGTTTAAGCACGTTGCTTTTTAATATTCATGGGAAATATAAATACTTTATTTACCTTCGATACTTGATTTATTTTTGAATATTTTCGTTTACATGGGTAACCCAAAAAAAAACATTTTTGGGTCCAATTTCAGCAAGTTGTAAAAACTTAATGGTAGAAAATGTGACTCAAGTTGCAGAATCGGATTTAAAGAAATGCCACAGGACCAGATCATTACTACGTAGTGCATTGATTTATCAGGGTTGTTGGTAGTACACGAGTACTGAGAATTCTTTATAACTCGTTGGTGCGAAGTAGACTCCAGAGTGGCTCGATGATTTGGGGACCGTGTGAGTTAAAGTACTCTTATGGTGAAGAGGGTTCAGAAGAAATTTCTTCGATTTCTCTACATGAGGGAGTGTGGATATTATCCATGGCTTTATCCCACTGAGTTCCTCCAGGATATGCTCGGTTACTACAGTTTGAGGACCATAGTGAATATGTATTTAACTACGCACTTATTTCGATTGTTGCGCGGTATTATTGATTACCCTGAAATTATGCGGAGCATTAGCTTTTTTGTTCCGGATAATTACCTTAGACAGCGTCAGCATAGACTGTTTCATATTCTAATATACAGGACCAACCTGTCAATAGTTATGCCTGTTAGAAGGACTATCTCTATGTTGAACAATATTACTTTGGACAGTTACATTTTTCACGTCTCTGAGGGAGTTTTTTGTTACAAGATTCTCTTACTTTTTTTACATGTTATTTTCTGTATATTATGTAGACTTATGTGTTATTTTTATCTATACCTAATTTTACCTTATTATTTTAATTATTTTTATATGCATGAATTGAGGTATTCCATTTTGTAATGAGCATATATATAAATAAAAAAAATTAAAATCATATGCAGCATATATCGATCATCTGTTGATCCAAGGTAAAATAAACAGTCTTACGCTTCGAGTGCTAGTCTACGGCAAGGAGATTACAGTATAAAACCGACCGTATTTGATACAAAACATTGTTTCTGTCAGGGATCAAATCTGGGAACTCAAGCCCGGTAGACAAACGAATCAACCGCTACACTATTAGGCAAACATATTCCCCTAGATTTACTTTAGCAAGCTTTTAAACAGAGAGTAGTCATTGAATTGAAAACTCTCGTGAAGATATCCGGTTCTTATTAAACAGAACTGTATTTTCCACCGGCCCAGACCCAGTGAAAATAACAGCACGTGACTTAACCCGATTAAATGGGTAAATTTTTAAAAGGTTTCTTTACTTTATTTTTGGTTTTGAAGGAGGTCACGATATTGAAATATTTGAGAAACGATGCATTTTGCACTGCGGAACGGGCATATCGCACCTAATATCTGTCTACAGGTGAACTATACCTTTACTGGTATCTGCCCCTGTGATACAATTCCCTGAAGGGCATTGGGAGTGATTTAAAGGTTGCATTTCTAGGGTGCGAGGGGCCGGTCACGGTTGATTTGTGATTCAGTGTCGACAGAATTCGTCTGGGGTGCAAATTATGAACTGTCATGGTGCATGAAGCGTTGCTTTAAGGTCTCGTTATTGGAAAACGATTTGAAAGTTTAAATTACTTTGGTGATGTGATTAAACTTTCTTAAAACCATAATTAGATTGTGTACATTGTATATACTCGCACAACTTACATTACCTACCGAATAGTATAAGTATTACAATTGAACTTGGTTATGCAGGAAGCAACCAGACATAGGAAAGTGAAACTGAGATAATAGTACCTTTGTGAAAAGAGTGTATAAACGAATCTACACATCAGTTGAAATGTATTTGACTTTAACAAATGATAAACAAGGAATATATTAGTTTTTTTTTTACTTTACAAACAAAAATTTAATAACGTAATTGACCAGTTTTAATGATTTTTAAATTCGTTAAGATTTTCTAGTGCGGTGGGTGTTTTCTGCAAATTGAGAAATGCCGTTTTTGTGATCGAAACTATTTTTTAGAAAGTGAATTTTACAGTTTTTTGTATGAACGCGGTCTGACTGTTTGTAGCAGAACATAGAATTGACCTTACTGCACCCGATAACATCAATATCTCATTTTTTCAAAATTGTGGACTGGCTACTTTCTGCATAACTACGTTCAATTGTACTACTTATAAAATTCAAAATATCTTAGCTAAACAATAGAACTTTAGAGTTTTTAAATATTTTGCTGGGTAGTTTGTATATTTATATTGTTGGGAATGTGACGGTGTAAGTCACATGTTAATGAAAAGTCCTAGAGACGGGTTCGCCCCAAAATCGGTAGACATTACAAAAACAGTTATATTCATCATAATCACCATTCCCTTTTCGCACCTAATGGTGCATAGAGCACTGCATTGGTACACCAATTGTAGTGTATTTTAATCATTTGTGTTACATAAAGGTAAGATGATCAGTTTTACGCTTCAGGTAACAGTCCAGAGATTATAAAATATTCTAGTGTAAAAACACAATTTTATACAAATATTTCATGTAAACCATGTCGGGAATTGAACCCACGACTTTTTTCATGGTAGACAAACGCACTGACCACAACACCACGAGACCTTAAAATATATATATACTTATATTATATTCTAATATTTACTAACATTAGTTGAGTAATCCAGCGATCGCTTATTAAAATTGATTTCCAATATTTTAACGATGTTTCACAACAATAAAGGATTCAGCTCTTTAACTTCACTAAAATCAATAAATGGAAGAATTGAAGGTATATGGATGTTCAAACATAGGCAAAATGGTGAATGTTACACAGTGTGTAAAGTGGCCACTCAAATCAGCCATTGACAGGTCATAAGCCCTGTAAATACCTAGACTTCCATATTCCCTTCTTTAAGGTATTCTCCCTCCCTGTTGTAATTTGTTAATCTTAACGACTCTCGAGGAGGTGAAATCCAGTCTTTTGTCTACTAACATTTGGACAAACTCAAATATTGTTATAACATAGTGTTTTGTGAATTTTAAATTAAGATGTTCTTGATAGTACACATCTACTGCATTTTATATAAAATTACCTATCATATTTACCACTGGAAAACTGTGATTAATGCATAAGAAAATAAGGGTTTAAAAGTTGATCAAATTTACCAGGTAGCAGGTAGCAGGTAGTCTACTTGGTTTAACTTGTGACAATCGGGAAAATCGCTTATCGGATCCTCCTTCCAGAGTGGTTGTCGGTAAGGGTGGATTTATGGCGGAGACCGTTGTAAGTGTTAACAAGACCAGCTTTGATTAATATACTCGAACTGCAGGGTGCATTTAATCAGAGTTTATCGGTTCAATTTAGTGGAGGTTGTATAATGCACATACATGTTCTAGTAGTTGGCAAATTTTGAAGATAATATTACATAGTAACCTCAACTAAACAACTGAAAACGTTGATTTACTACTAAAACATGAACATTATTAAATAAATTTCCTTCTCGTTATTTGTCGTTGCTATGGTATCGCGCCAAGAACAATTATAAATAATTAGGTAAGTGACAAACCACACAACACTACTTTTTCTTATTTTTTTTATGATACATGTTATTAACCATAATATTTTCACGAATTTCCATCAAACTATAAGTTCCGGAAAAAGTTGCTGACAAAAAAATCATGAAATACTTGGGTTCAACTTTTATGGTGTTATCGTATCATTTTAAGTTTTCCGTCGTCCATTTACGGTAAATTTTTAATGAAGAACTAGATAGGTATTTTAACATTCGCTGTATTGAAAACAAATTATTTATTTACAAACATAAGTTTATTGTACATTATTATTATTATTATGGATAACTTATATAGCGCCATTTTCTTAACAAAATACCTCAAGGGCGCTTTACATAGTGATTCTTTTAAATTTGTAATTTAATTAAAATAATTTATTTTGCTGTCACATGCTACGGATTTATTCAAATGATTTGGAGAACAAGTGGGTTTTAAGTTTTTTCCGAAACATCACTTCACTTTCACAGCCTCGCACCTCTGCTGGGAGAGCATTCCATGCTATAAGGCCTGCGACCGCAAATGCGCGTTCACTAAATTTAGTGCGCTGTTTGCGTAGAGGTAAAATAACTTTTCTTCTCGCCGTAGACGTAGCTGATCTAAGCGTTAGACGCCTGTCAGCTAGTTTATCTGGAATGTATAGTTCCCTTAGATATTCCGGAGCAGAGTTGTGCAGTGACTTATACATAAGCCAACAGAGTTTGTATTCGACCCTCTGTGGAAAACGTAGCCAGTGTAGTTCCCGAAGTAGTGGAGTGATATGACTGAACTTGGAGATTCCGAAAATCAGTCTCGCTGCGGCATTCAATACAGATTGTAGGCGAGTCATTTTGTTTATTGATAGACCTGCATAGATACTATTACAATAATCGACTCTAGACACTACAAACGCATTTATTAATTGACGGGCGGCATCAACAGGCAAATTTTTGCGTATGCATTTAATTTGTCTCAGCTGGTAGAAGCATAAACTTATCGTTCTACTTATTTGAGCGTCAAGAGAAAGGTCAGAATTGAGTAAAACACCCAGTAGTTTAACGGTACGTAAAGCGGTACTCCCTACATTGGGTAGGGCCGTATCCTGGATCAAATTCTGTCGTCTGGCTGAAGCGACCCATAGTTGTTCAGTTTTTTATAGGTTTAATGTTAGTCTGTTTTGAGCCATCCAGATTCCTATTTTCTCGATGCATAAATCAATTAAATTGACAAGAACACTTCTCTCGCCTGGTTTGCAATAAAAATAGATCTGAGTATCATCTGCGTGGCAGTGAGACCACAATACACATTCTTTGATAATGATCTCTATATCTTTAGTGTAAAGGAGATACAGGAGTGGTCCGAGTACTGATCCTTGAGGCACTCCTGTAGACACCTGAAAGTTGGTTGAGCTTTTACCCTGGAACACAACTGCATATTCTCTCTCATTAAGATATGAACTGAACCACATATGTGCCTGATCACGGATACCATAAGTTTTCTCCAGACGTTCAAGCAAAATATTATGGTCTACAGTATCGAATGCAGCACTCATGTCCTGAAAAGCCATCTACATCAGATTACCAGAGTCTACCGCCGTTATAATGTCAGATAGTACTCTTATCACTCCCGTCTCCGCGGAATGAAAACGTCGGTATGCCGATTGCCTCACCGAAAATAAAGAATTCTGCTCGATATAGTTAACGAGCCTATGACAAACTAGTTTTTCTAGTATTTTTGATACGATGGGAAGATTTAAAATAGGGCGAAAATTGGAAAGATCTTCCACATAAAGTTGCAAATACATTATTAGAGACATACGTTCCAATTAGGGACGAGCAATTATATGACACAGAATCATGAGTATATCACCACAAATATAGGATCAGAAACATAAAAAATAGTTTAAAAAAAATATATATTTATATTTGAGTTTGTCTAAATTTTAATAGACTAGATTCAACTCCCTGGAGAGCTGTTAATATTAACATTTTACAACAGAGATGAAAAACATTCTAAAGAAAGTAAGTTGTTTCAATTTATTTATTTTATTTACATTTATGTACATTACAAAAATATTTCAATGCATATTTAACACGAAAAAATTCATACTAAAATTTAAATACACAAAGATGGTAAAATAAAAATACTTAGCAATTATAGAAAAAAGATGCTCTTCTTTCTGAACTTTTTTTTACCAATATAAAAGATGTCGATATCCGAAGAAATACGCTTGAGTAAAGATATTGCTTTTCCTACTGGCATTACCATCGGAAAGTTGGTTCTGCAAGCAGGAAGATAAAACAGCTTAAGCTGCTTATGTCAAAGGTAGTCATTAGGAACGTAATGAAAAATACTCTCCATTACACCTATGTTGATCGTAATACCACGGATTAATCGAAAAAAATACATAAGCAAGTATGCATTTCTTCTTTTCTCCAAACGATTGTAGCCAAGCATTCCCAGTATGAAGTTAGACGGGTACAACCACGGATAGTATCCGCACTCCCTTAAGTAAAGAAATAAAGAAGTTTAGGAATCTACAGGGCTTATGACCTGTCATTGGCTGGTTTAAGTGACCACTTTACACACTGTTAGACCAGCCAACGACAGGTCATAAGCCCTGTAGATGCCAAGACTTCTATTTATTACCTTCTCTAAAATGTTCTTTATCTCTGTTGGTTATGTTAATATATTGAAAATGTTTTCTGTATTTCAAATATCTAAAGAATAATAATTCGTTTAATTAAGGAATTCACTAATTTGATTAATTATAATTAAATATTGAGACCCCCGTCATTTTGGCAATCTTAATCAAGGCGTCTAGAAAGGATGTCTACTTCCGGTTCCGAAATTCTAAGCGGTCTGAGTTAAGGGCGGCCAGGTCTTTCACTCCGGGAAAACCTTTGTAGGGAGATTTTAATTTACCAAGCAGGACCACGGTGGACGAAATGCCGATTCAACTATCTAGGAAGTGAATAAATTGGAAAGCTCAGCGGATGGACAGAGGCAGGGACGGTGCAGAAGAGGGGAGGACATTAAAATACTAAAGCTCTAGGATTAATCTAGACGAATCCCAGCGATATTCTAAAATCTAAATGCAAATACATAGGCAACTCGTGACCAGCGAACAAAACAACGTTAATCCACGGTCAACCCTTTATATCACCTTTCATTCATTTTTGACCGTATGCAACCAAGAAATAACCCCATTATATTCTACTTCATTACATACTATTAGTCCATAACAAATTAAATTTAACAATGTTTTGAGATGTCCAAATGTTTGCAGACAAGCTGGCTTTCCTCCCTAGCGAATTATTTAGATCTACATTTGAGTAACAGAAGGAAAACATTATTGAATAGGGAATATAGAAGTCTAGGCATTTACAGGGCTTAAGACCTGTCATTGGCTAGTTTATTATTATTTTTTGATTATTTATACTTTTAGAATTTTGTATTTTTTTTTATAAAGAATAATGTTCACTTACTTGAGGTATCCCATGCCAAGGGAAACATTTTACAATAAGTATAATAAAACATGTTTTAAATTAGTTATTTAACATAGTTAACATAATAAGATAATAAACAACTTAATCAATCTAATTACCCTAATTATCATCGTAAACATAATAGGCAATTAAAAAAAGTAGCCACTTTATACACTGTTTAATATTCACCATTCTGCCTATGTATAACGTACACATTTGCTCAACTCTTCCATTTGTTGACTTTTGTAAAATAAAATAGCCGAAACCTATATCATGTGGATGAGATTCATCCGGCTGAACTAATTCACCTACTAGGCAGCGACTAAAAACTGTTTTTCAATTTTTATACTTCTTCTTTTACCAGTTAGTTAATTTAACAATGTTGAATGTATCCAAATGTTTGCAGATAATCAAAAATTTTCATCTCGGTAGTTATTTAGATCAGAATTTGTTGCGACAGAGGGAAAACATTATTGAGAAGGGAATAAGGAAGTCATGTAAGAACATAGGCAAAATGATAAATGATACACAGTTTGTAAAGTGGCCACTTAAACCAGCCAATGACAGGTCATAAGCCCCGTAAATGCCTAGATTTCCATATTCCCTTCTCAATTTTCCCATTGTTGAAACAGATTAAGATCCAAATTAAATTAAACGAAGATTTTCTGTGAGTAAACTTGTAAAATAGTATATACATGTTTTTAAATTAAATCTTAAAATAAATCTGTCAGTTGACTATGCCTGTATTAATTATAATATTTACAATACACTTTTTAGAATCCAATTTATTTGCAAATCCTATATTTTTTTAAAAACTTATATTGAAAATCACGTTATTTTTCAATAAAAATATACAGTTCGGTGATTTAACAAGTTCTGAGATCATGCCTTTTTATATATTTGGTAAAAATGCCAATAGTTTTTCTAATATTAATAAACTCTATCAATTGTTTTCATATAGTCGTATTATGCATATTATGTTTGTTATCTCTACATTGTTATATTTCAATGAAAAGTGTTTTGTTTTAAATGGCAGAGTTGCTTCTGCACTATTTAACTATTTTACTGAAATTTAAATTGTGAATATTATTATTATTTATTTGTTTATTTAACAAATAGTAGTCTGCATTACTTTACGGGCTGTTTAATCCATTACGCAATGCAGACTGTAAATATAAGTTAGAAATTAATGAATATAAGTAGAGCTGCTAAACTGCCGATATGTACAGAAAAATAGATTCATATTATCCGCAGAAGCCGTATTCAGCAATCGAATTGCCCTAATAATAAGTGTATTTCGACATACAAATGTAAAACAGTGCATGAGATCTCGCTCTAGTATAATTATTGAAAACACACAAACTGATTTCTTTAAGTATATTTGTATAAACTAATATGGTTGATAACTAAGCAGTTGTTTCGAGAAATACATTTCAAATTTAGAAAATAGCAGAAAAATAATTAAAATAGTAAGTGACAAGTTAAAATAAAACAATTTAAATACATTATTAATTCATTAATTTAAAAAAAATGTAAAGTTAAAGAAAAACATGAAGACTACAATGAGAAGCATTTTTGACGACAAATAGTAAACTTTCCTACCGGAATTATGACATTTCCATCCCCAAAAATGAAGAAAATACTCATATTGAATCGTTTAAATCATAAATCTGGAATAACTGTTTCCATTTGGTTAGTAATTAATTTTGTACCGTCATTATTAAAAGTGAAGTCTTAGTTTTAATAAATATTCAATTCAAAATGGGTGTTTTTTCTTTCAAACTTTGATGGAAATCAATGGAATTTATTACGAGCCTAGCGAGAGAAAGAAAAATCTATAAAAATCTATTATTAGAATTTATATCATTTGTGTTTTATTTGTTTAAGGAAATTGAAGTTTTATGGTAGTATTATCCAGAAATAAACAGAAACAAATACTTTTAGGTTGGATTAAAGATGCTAAATTCTTAAGCCAGGTTTAGATGGTAATCAAACAGAGTAGGTCTTCATTGGTTACACAAAACCGTTACTTTGACTTGTAGTAAAACTAAACTGAAATGAATAAAGTTGCTATTTCTTCCCAAATCTCAGAAGCCAGTCTCGTTACCTGAGAGAGAAGAGGAAAATAATTAAGAGGATTTTCAGTTTCCTCCTAGCAGGATTAAGTATTGTATGCGGTGCAGGCTCCAAAATAAACCTTCAGATTAAAAGATTTACTGGACGGCTTAAAAGTTATTTGATAATAACAGAATGCAGAATATTTCAATTAAAATGTAACGAATTTTTATATTTTTAAAAAATTCAATAATTTTCGAACTTCTTGCTACTTTGTAGGAAAATTAAAAACATCGCCTAAATATAACATAAAACGTGATTTATATTTAAATGTTTCATAATGCTGTTACAATACCACAATATAAATTAAAACTGTAGTTACCTCCTACCTTAAAAAATGATTTAGTAATCTATTCCAAGATAACAAGAACCAATATTTAGAAATGTACCTTTGAAAATCAACTACAAAACCTGATTCATATATTTAAATACTTATATTACAGAAATAGGTAGATGATATTTATCTCAAAAATTATTTTGAAGACAGCAACAATAATATTCATTTTAATTAAAACGTCGGGAAAAATATATTTAAAAAAAATATGATATTTCATTGTTTAACCGTAGTTTTTACAATAGTACAAAAGGTTAAATAATTAAGAAATCAAAATGCTTAACTGTTTAATATTTTGCATTTGTATTAGATTTCATTGTGGGCGTTCCAGGTTTCCATTTTGTTCAGTAAACAAACCTGTCGAGCAATTGACAAGCTTATTGCGCCAATACGGGATTTGAAAAAGAATAACTGTACGGAATATCCCGTTTACGATTCTTTCAGGGTTTGAAAACTTTCACTGATTTCGCGAGAAGCTGGCAGGATCACGTGCGTACATGGGAAGTTGTATATCCTTCCAACCTTACCCCATGGCCGGCAAAACTCCGTGATCAATGGAGATAATTTAATTTTGACAGCAGAGGTTGTTTTCAAACTTGAAACAGGTAGCCTTTAGGGCTGCCGATAGTAATTTTTGGGTTTTGTTATAAACTTGACTAATTAGACAATATTATTTATGTACTTTTTTAGCTTTGTAGACAATCTAAGTAACATAATTAATATTTAAAGCACTTTCAATACGTTGTTAGCATTCTTATACAGGTCCTGATCTAAATTAGTCCAGTAATTTAAAACTAAATTTACGATCAGCATTAAATTCAATTCGAAAATCAATATATCTTTGATTTTTTCATTCAACTTGCGTAGAAAAAAAAACACAGTCGATTTTAATTACGCAAATGTACCCACAGGAAATAAATTTGATTATAATATGAGATTTCTTTAAACTCAGATAAAAACACGTAGTTAAATCATTATAGAGTGAAACTTAATTTAACATTCATTGTATCACACGACATTTATTTAATTGATTATTATTGTACAAACAATCGTTAATCTCAAAAGACGATTTAAAAGTGTTGAATAATAGGAAAAAATCGTAAAAGCTGGTATTTAAATTGATTTAACTATAATATTTTGACAATCTGAAAGCTGTTAAATAAATTTTCTACGAGTGTTGCACTTTTTCATGGGACATTAAAAGGCAGTAACGTGCCAAAGTAGCTTTAATGCCCCTCCGCTCGTCCACTTGATGGGGTCTTTATGATCGCTGAAAGGGTAATAAATTTAAACAGCACTAAAAACAAAGCATAATCAGCAACGAACGTTAAAACTAACAAATTTATACGGCCCTGCCACCTTAAACAAACGTCACGGGAACCCTTCGCCAGCAAACGTTCCCTGAATTGATTGTCAACAAATCTACTTCCAAGCAAATATAGCAGGGAACGAGAACAGGTGCACTCAACTTTGGTACAAAACCTACTCAAATTTACTCATTTAAGTTTGAGTAAAAATTTAAAAAATACAAGTAGTAGGCCAAACAAATGTTTTTGTTTCAAATTGAAGTATTAACTTTTTTATACTTAGGATAATACTTTTAATGGGTTTTTATCTATTTTAGTAATTCAATTAGGTATATAGAACTAGTACCTACGTAAATAGTTACTCCATTTAATTTATTTATTTTTTATTGCTCATATTTATGATATTTATTGTCAATTTTTTATACAATTTCATTGTTATTTGATATTTCATGTGTATTCATATGAATAAATACTAAGGTAAACTCATATTTGTTATTTAAATACTAAAGCAGCTACTTGAAAAATAATATAGAAATATCGTCACCATTTCCCTTTTCTCAACTGTGCATCGAATGCAGCATATTTTGATCAACTTTGACGTAAAGGTAAGGTGATCAGTCTAGAAAAAATGATATTTTGCAGTGTAAGACCACTGTCGATATTCCCATTAATCTTGCCAGGAATCGAACCCGGGAACTCAAGGGTGGTAAGCAAACGCGCTAAATGCTATCCCACGAAGCGGACTTATTTTCACTTGATTTTTTAAAAATATTATTGATTTTTAATGAAAATCCATATTACCTTTTTTAAACTAAGCGTACCATTGAAATTCTCTACTATTTCCTAACGGAAAACATATGTATAATGTTTATATTCTACTTTTGCGGAAGTTTCTTGTTCAAATAAAATTCTTGTAGCTGCACGTAATTCTCTAGAACCGACAAACTTTATGGATAGAATAAAATTAGAAAGTAACAATTTGATCGAAAATTTGCAAAGCGAGCTCTCCTGGCTAGGTCTTGGCAGATCTACCTAGGGAGCATAGTGGTCACGTGGCTATGTGCTGAAAACTAGCAACTGCGAGATCCTTCTACATCCGTTTTCGAAATACACGGAGAGACGGATGGAAAATTCAAACTTGAATCACTTCCGGTGTGTAGAGGCGGGCAGGTGTACTTAGAAGGATTCCAAACATCTTTTCATCTTTTTACTTGTTCGTTACTTTTTTATAACCAATTTAAATCTTTTGTAGGTAGGTACGCATATTCTAAAAAAACACCAGTGATATATTTATAATTTTAGGTAAACAACGCTAAAATACTATCAAAAAAATTGTTAACAAGAAAGGCGGAATGACACGGAAATGACATAGAAGAACACTACTAGTATCTGAAAAAAAATACGAGAATGCTTAAAAACTGTTTAAGTGGATATTTGTATTTTTAAAAACACGACATAATTAACAATATGTATGAAATATATTTTCAATGATTATTTTTTAATTTTTTAATAAAAAAATAAATCCCATGTCCCGTGCTGAAGGAAACATTTGGCGTACTTTGGAAACATATGCCAAAAACATAATTTACTCAACAATTTTACTTAAACCATTTATCCTATAAGAAAAACTATAGTTAAAAACGCTTTTTTTCTGCAAAATAAGAGAGTAGCTACTTGATCAAAAGTATAAACATGAATTATTAAACTAGCTTATGTGTAAACATATATATATATTTTTTAAATAAACTTTATTTGCATTAATATAACTGATCTTTCCAGCCGTTAATTATATCGGTGAATTCATAGTTTTTATTAATTATCGTTTGCCACAGAAAATGGCTTGGTAGGGTTCTAGTAACTGTAAAAATAAACGTTTCTTCAACTAATCTAAATGTTTAAAAAATATATTAATTTAAATTTTAAAAAAGTCTGTTTGGCCTGAAACACTCATCAATCTATGCGCACTTCCATTATTTACTTCTTGAATAGCAATTTTATAGTGTGAGTGATTACTCACTCTATAAAATATTACAAGGAATTACTTAAGTAGACTAAATTTTGACCCAAAGTCATGTTAAACAAGTATTCTGTTTTGACACGCTTTAAAATTATTTTGAATCAGGGTTGAGTGTCAAGTAACTTCTAGCATTTGCGTTTTATGTCGTGGGAGGTAGTGTTTTTTTTTAAACGCATATAGTTGTAGAACGGTGGCCTCCGTGGTGTAGTGGTCAAGACGCTTGACTCACGCACGGAAGGTCCCAGGTTCGATTCCCGGTGAGAACACAAAAATTAAAATGTGATTTTTCTCAAGCCTGGTTGTTCTGTAATATAATTCACCACTGTAATTAGGCCTCCTGGCCTGTTGTGGTGCAAAAAACAAAATGAAAAATGAACGAAATGAAAACGAAATGAAGAACCAAAGGTTCTGTAAAACACAAATTGGAAAATTAAAATAAAATTTTTAATATAAATTTAGTTTAGAGAACGTACATGATTAATCAGCAATTTCTCTCGTCACTCAGTTAATATATTTGGAAATAGATTCAACAAATATTTGTCATTTTCCAAATTTCCACATAAGTTTTCCAATTTATCTTTCAACTTAAAGTAAATCAAACTTTAATGTCATGTTAATCCAATAAAAGTTAAGTTGATAATTATAATTCAAATGTTACACTCCTACCTTCCAAGAAAACTTTCAGATAATTATTACATAAGTCAGATGTTGTTAGAAATTGTTCTTTACTTCATAGAAACTTAAATTTAGTCCTATAAATAAGGTATAAAAGCAAAAATGTTATAAACATTGAAAGTGATAAATAACTTGTGAGTCTTGTTAAATACATAAATGATAGTAAAAAGAATGCATGTGTGTATGTATCATGATTCCTTATAATGTTTTAATATATATATATTTTTAAATAGGTTCCCAAACCTAAGTCTACATACTTAACAACTTTAACATTAAAAAATTCGTGCCGAACCAATTACAAATTTTTGCCTTTAAAAACTACACAAATAAACAAAAGATCCATCAAAATAAGTTTAAAACGTTTTAACACTAAACACAATTTTCCGTTAAAAAAGTTACAAATTCGATGGTTGCAACGTGAATTCAAATAGATTTTTTTTTAATAATTACGATTCTCTAACTAACTCATTTTAAATTCTACATACCAAAACAAAAAGATTTGATTCTATGATAAAACTATGAATAGGCGTTTCTCAGAAATTAATGATTAGTATATTCATCAAACTATTTGTAGGTGATAATTTTACTAGTAAAGTAATACAATATTGGGTCACTGCTTATTTAATAACTTTTTTTTAGTGTCACAAAATATTTTTTTATATAAAAGTGCCTTAGGTCATTCTTAATATTAAAAAAAAATATGAATATGATTTTTTTACATGGTTTTTAAAATTGATAAAAGCCGGATTCGTATTTACCGAGCGTTATTGTTTTGTAAATATATTATTTACCTGTGGGTCATCGTGTGAGAAGATAGCGTCGAAAGCGAACATTTTCGGCGCCGCAACGCCCACTTTCCTGTCTTCGGGGGCTGTACTGGCGGCATCACCACAGAGAGAAGGGTCGTATAAGGTCACCTGCTTCTTCCGCTTGTCTAAGCTGAAGAACTGTGTAGCTCCGGGTCGAGGATCAGCAATAGGCGATGCCACTTTCAACATTACTTTTACCTGAAGCAAAATAAATAATAGTAATTAAAAAAAATAATTAAACAACGCGGATCTATCTTACAATAAAATGAATTTTTCCCATATCTGGTGAAACTGTAAGCATATTTTGCCAAAAGCAAATCGAAAATTAAATCTTTCTTAAAATTTAATAAGATATTCCGATTCTGAGGTTGTTTACAACCGAGTTTAAAAAGCTCAATGATTGAAAGTGAGAATCAAATTGTGGTAGAATGCGGTACAAACTATGAACTTCTAATCTGTAAGTCCTCGATACTACCACAAAATATTTTTTACATTCCGCGGAATTTTATTTACAGGATTTTGAGTCATTACGTAATTTGGCCTCATCATTTATTCAGTTTTATAAAGAATTTTAATTGAACCGAAAATGAAAATAAACACGTATTCAATTTCACAGTAAACCATTTTACAAATAATGAAGTTACTAGCACAATTAATTGCATAATTACGGTGAGTTAGTTATCTCTGTTAATTTATGATTTTATTCGCAGCTCGTATTTATAATTTAGTTAAAATTGTTCAGAAATATTTCACAACAAGCGGACTTAATTATTACTGAATTTAAATTGTAATTCGATCGAATTAAACACTGTTTTCATTGTACTTAACTCATGAATATAAAAACATAAGTTACTATAGGTATTTAGTTGGTATGATGACAAATGTCAACTTCGAAATCCGATTTCCAACGAAATTTTGCATTTTATTAATTTAGTGATCATATTGGTATTTTTATGACTTTAACATAATATTAACAGCTCCCCAGGGAGTTGAATCCAGCCCCTGTCTACAAAAATTTGAACAAACTCAAAATATTGTTAACCAAATATTGTTGATTATTACTTGTGTATGTATGTAAAGTAAAAATGTAAAACGAGAGAAACATAAACGGTTATAATTTATTTGATCGCCTCGTCGTCTAATTGTCATCGCGCGTTTTGTACCACGAAAGAGTTTCTCGGGTTCGATTTCCATCACGGTTGATATGAATCATTTATTTTAAAACGTATTTTTAAACTTTATAATTTCATAGTTCTTGGACTGGCTCACCCTATACATTTCAACTATTTTTCATATATTTATACATTCAACTATTTTTCTCACAACTTCGAAATTGTTTAAAAACTTATCAGTGCATGTAAGGGTTGCCTACTAAAAGCATGTGGTTTCAAATCAGCATGTGGGTTTTATATTTTTGTGAAACGAATATAATAAAGGTGTATTGTGGGTTTTGCATGTTAGTTTAATTGGTGTCAAAACCGGTAGACATGAAAAAGTGTAAACAATTAATCCATTATATCTGATTATGTCTTCTAATCTAATTGATTGTATATGTCCAAGCCCTGGAAATGCCCAGACTTTCATTTCCCTTCTTCAAAGTATTGTCCATCCTTGTTGTAATTTGTTAGTCCTAGAATGAGTTTGCAAACTAATATAAGTACAATCATGTCAGGTACACATGTTATATTTTCTGTTTTGATGAAAAAATAAATAAAAATAATGATAGATACTTGATACTAAACTTAAAATGATTTTATAATTTCATAAATTATACGATAATTGAATTATATATAAACCAACAGTTCGCACGAACTATGCACAGGCCTCTCACTTGATTCACTTGGTGCGTAAATATAATGTATTCTTGAATGGCATACTCGTAAATATATTTAACTGTAGTAAAACCACTTTTAAAATCAATTATTTTGACAAAATTCTGATTCTTTTTAAGAATTTGTTTTTACATTATAAAATTACGATGTTTCTATTCACTTGTATCAAACACACACTCACTCTTTTCATAAACCCACTTTCACACACATATACACACCCTCACATATTCACATACCTACCAAAACAACACTCCACTCCCTTACTCACGCATCCTCACACACTAAAACTCGCACACATGCACATCCGTAATAATATCTAACTGAACTGGATTTTTATAATTGTATTTATGTGGATAATTTATTTGTCTTCATTTTTTAATTTTTTTTTATGATGTTGTGTATATTTTTTTATATTGCTGTTGTTTTTTTTAATAAAAAAAATACAATTAACTACGTTAAAAAAAAACATTTTACAATACCATGTTAAATAGTTTTTAGTCGACTTTAAATTGCCGAGTCTGGAAAATCTTACAAACTGAACAGTCAGACAGTTTATTGAACAGAAATCCCCTATAGTTCTGGTAGTTTCCGTCTGCACGTGTTGAGTGTTGAGGTATGCAAGGTGTGTCGTTCATTAGCTGATTGGCTGATGGTGCTAATTGACCAGACCACGTGGGGTGTCCCCGCTCTCCCCCCCCCCGGTGACACGTGGTGGTAACCTCTAGGGATGTACAATGTACGGCATAAAAATATCTAAATATCAGTTTGTATTAATGCAACTCTTTTGTGGTTATGATGTAACACGAGTCTACAAAGAATACAGGACTTGGTATACTTCTCTTATTTATTTACAAATTTAAATGATGAAGATTTATTTTTTGTAATCTTTAAATGAACGTTTTGATGTTGGATTTGGAAAGTAAAATTTGTATAAATATGCTGGATTATTATACCATTATAATGACAATAACACAATAAATCAGTTTAACGGCGTGGGAAAGAGCACGAGAATATTATTTTTTAACAAAGAATACAAAGACGTAGTTCTGAAATGGACAAAACAAAATAAGAAATTCGTTCAATCAGTCAATTAATAGGAGTCGGGGAGAGTGCACGCTAGTTACATGGCCGGCGTATTTAAGATTTTGAATTTATTGTTCCATGCCTAAATTAAATTATAATTGTCATAAATTTTGAAAAAGGAATTATTCAAAAGTATGTCTTTATGTTTTTTTTTCAAATGTCTGAACTTCAGAATATTCTAAATAGGTGCGAAGGTTTTCACGGTCACTGTTATCAATATGTTTATTTTTTGGGTGATACCGCGTGTGTTGGATTTGTTCAGAATATTCTGTCTTTTGCTTGTGAAAACACGATGTTACATCTCCGCGTGTAAAGAAATTTTGTAGCACAGCCTTTGCTAAATTGTTTATGTCTCTTTTTATTGGTGAATACCTACGTAGGGGGTCTACGTTCAAGTTGAACGGAAGGAATGCGGTGATGTGTTTTGACGATGCCCGGTTGTTTCAATATAAATTGGCGCATCAATATAAAAAAAAAAACATGTATTCGTCCAACGTCACAACATGCTACCGCATTTCTTCCGTGTGCCTTGAACGTAGCTCCAACTCTATGGTGAAATTGGTTAAGTAATTAATTAGTTTTGTCGTTTAGCAATACGATTTTTTCTAATGGAAAGATTTTTTCGTGACAGAAAGTAGCTTGTGTCGATTGGCGGTCCTCCAAATACCTCTATGAAAAAATACGACGATTCGTCAGTCTATGGCTACATCGCATCGTTATTTTGTTCACAAATCCAAAATCTAACTACAAAACCAAAACAAAAAGCAAACCAAACTAACCATAGATAAAGCTGGTCAACTACCGACATTTACAGATTTCATTTTAAATTAATTTTTTTTGAAATCCCACTTTTTTGCTTACTATTTTTTTAATAAAAGTAAGTTCTCATTTTTGATATTTTACATATTTTATCAATTGTACATTTTTAATTCGGGATGAAAAATAAGTATCCTATTTTACTTCTTACCTATCTGGCTACCTACACCTATGAAAACAATATGTCATTCGTTCGCCTCATTGCAACGTGAAGAAAACACAAACAAACACACTTTCAAATTATAATAATATTAGTAAAGATTATTAAACTGTGGAATAATTTAATATTCGCTGTTTGCACGGGGAAAAGCAAAGACAAATATGAATAATTATTGGGAGAATTCGTCAGAAAAAGTATTTTAATAATTATGACACATTATCAAAATTATGGATAACGATTATGAAAAAAAAAATCATATTTAAATTTATTTCAACAGAGAGAGAAAGAAGAAGAAGAGAATACACCTTGTTTTCCTCTCTGTTTAAATAAATTTAAATATGAATAACTCCCTAGGGAGGAAATCCAGCCAGTCTGCAAACATTTGGACATACTCAAACATTGTTATAATAAAATCAATTTATTGAAAAAAATATGCTACCTGGGGATTGGACCTGGAAAGGTTAAGAATAATTTGTTAGTTCATAAGTTTACTTAGTGTAGTTGGATAGAAATTAAACTAATGAGTTATAATCGCTAAAATAACCCTTTACATTTCATGTTATTAACTTTTTTTCAAAAACATAATGAGCTTGAAAAAGTATCCTTGTTTTTAGAATTGCATTCCTATTCACTGCAAGAGGATTATTGTACAAAGCGTAAAAATAGAGGGCGAGTGCATGTACGGCCACAGATATGTTAATTAGTCGAAACAGTCTGAACTGTTAAATTAAGCAGGAAATATTTTGAAAAATAAACGTGAGAATAACGTTATGATTATCTTTTTTTTTTTTTTTTTCTTAATGAAATTTATATTAACGACTGTTAAGTAAATAACAGCATTTATCAAAACTATTCCTGACCGATTACCTTTCTTTCCCATCATTCCCTTGACCCATCCTTATGGTACCTACCTAACATCAAGATAGAAGAAATTCAAAATAAGAAGATTTGGATATAGAACAAAAACAAAACAACATTTTTCACTTTACATAAAATATCATAAACAGTGGTTGGATTCGTCGCGCGTCGTTGAAAACATTGTTACCTTTTATAGTGCATTTTGTCATCTTGTGCCCAAAATTGAAGAACATTCAGATCATATTAAAGGTAGGTATCCATTCCATGTTCCTATCCTTTCTTCAAATATTTCCCTATTACAAAACTGAATAAAATTCGTTTTTTATTTATAGTCCGCCTTTTCGTTAAGAACGACCTTTTATGCATTAAACTATGTTTCACATCTTGTGCATAGAAATTAGAATTTTATAAAATTGAAGTTTGTTACATGCGATAGCGTTTACTGTTAAGTGATTTAGTTTTATTTAAAGTACTTATTTCAGTAGGATATCACAGCATAAATAGTTTTCATCAAAACCGTGCTATGTTATTCTTATTGGATATAATATATTTGATTGTTTTGGTGTATTTTTTTTTCCCAAATCATTGAAGTTTATCATTACTTTCAGAACGAAAACTTATCATAAGATTTACGTCGTCTTGCTTTAAGAAAAACGTTTTTTCCCTAAATTATGCTAGTAGCAACCGAATACTTTCAAAGTAAAACTAATGTCAAAGTTACATAGAACTTATATTTTTGATTAAATATAAATATCAGCACTTTACACAATAAAGTTTGTAATTAAAAAATGTCCAAGTATTTTCAGAAGTTTTAATTAGCCAGTATTCTAGTTTTCTCATGAAAATTCTATTAACTTTTAGTGTCTCTATAATAACTCGTGAAGACATTCGTATGAACGATTGAAAACGTAGTTTATCTAGTTTTATTATCAAATAAGACAATTTAGAGTCAGGTAAAATAGTATGAACTGAATAATTCATGGTCGTTAAAATCAAAATGTCACCCATCGACTTGGCTTCCCGGCAATAAAAAGGCTATTGAGGTTTCTTGCGGTATTCCAGAAATGCTTACGGCAGCGTCGGACGTTTAGGGTAGGTAGAGAAAGGAAAAGGCAAGATATAGAAACTATCACCGCAGTCTGGGATGACCACATTAAGAGTAGTTTAACTGTCAGCCCAAATACACACCCCAACTCCTGTATTCTGTATTTCTTTATTTTATAATATTTTGAGTGTTGTTAATTTACGGAAACATTGATGTTTTTAGAAAATGAAGATTAAGCCTTTTATGATGACGTAATGGTTTTATAATTACTTTACACTTACAAATCAATATTCTCATAGAGGTGTAGGTATTAATTATAAATGTTAAATAATTTGAAGCCGGTTGTGGTCCCGTGGTATTGTTGTGGACTCACCTATTAAAAGTACGAGGCTCAAATCCTTATCTAACACAACTTGATTACCATTTTTCTAAATTTTAAGAAATAGTCTGAAAATTGAAACGTTTGGGTAATAATAAAATCTCAGATATTTCTTAAAAATAAAATCGATTTTTAATTAAATACCTACCTTTATTAAAACAAATAACACAACGCAGATATTTTTTCGTACTAAAAACACTTATCCCTTCTTAATATTATAATATTATATTTTGTTTTTTTTTGTTTTTACATATTTCCATCATGCGATATTTTTGCTTTACATAATACAAAAGTTCGTTCGAGAGTTTAATACCTGTAAGCGAATTGTGTAAATAAATTCTGTCATAATATCCATGAAACGAAATGGTATGTTTTCTTTTATAAGTAATCATATGCGTTTTGATGATTATTTATAAAAATGCATTAAAATATTTTATTGAAAAACTTCTTATTCTTCACATATACGGCTTTCAAGCATTTATGTATCGATATTATAAATTCGTAGATTTGAACTTGTAATAAATACATGATTTATTAATAAACTGTTACTGTTTATTTTAGTTTAGTGACTCTAATGGCAAAATAGACACTTATCGTAGGTTAAATCTTCTTAAAATTCCCTTGAATCGTCCAAGCGCCCACTGGAATCTAAACTAAGGGGTCGATAAATACTCTATACAAGAGAAATTCTCTTCGAAATGGGGTTGTCATCCGACTCCATTCAAACTCGGAAGCATTCTTGCATAAAATTAAATCCGGCCCAATGTTTTATGATATTATTCCCGCGAAGTAGGGTTGCTGTAGGCGGCAGCGTGACGTGGAGCAGGTGAACGAAATTATCACGTTTCGTTAGAATTATAAATATCGGAAAAATCCCACCCGTCCCCTGGATGACAGTACTTTAATCGAATATCTGACAAGATCCCAAATCTCAAGCGTATGAATATTTCCCGGATATAATTTTGTTGGGAATTGTGATCGCTGCGAAATTTGTATTTCAAGATAAATGGTTTATGGCAGGTATCGTCGACGCAAAGCGACGTGACGTTGTCAAAATTATTGAGTGTAATTTGTTACATTTACAGGAAAATTACAGGTGGAATAAAAATAATAATGTCATTGCAAAAAACAAAAATAATATTTCCGTTTAGTCAGTTTGTTGTGTTTAGACAGGCGCCGTGGCGCAGTTGGTTAGACGGACTGAAACTGGCATCACCAGGTTGAATCCCGTCAGTCAATAGAAAAAAATCGTTTTTTTTCCATAGTAATAAAGTCCGCAGAATTAACAGCGTATTGAAAAAACCATTTGGTATAGAGTTTTGAGATATTTACATTTTTTTTAATTAGAACAAAAACAAGTTTTCTTTAACACAAAATATACGTTTTTTTTATTTTTCAACCAAATTTATATAAAAAAAATTAGGTTAGAATTAAAAAAAAATTAACAAACTAAAAAAAAAGAATAAAAAAGTTTTTTAGCTACCTTTTTGTTTAAAATTATACCTCTTAGGTTTAAACAAAACCAGTTAAAAAAAATATGGCTTTCTGAGCGGTTATTGCGTTCATTCCATTTTTTGTTTTAAGACTAATCCATAATGTGATTTTTCTTACGTCATAAAAAGTTTATGTGGCATAATCTCACTACACCAGCGAGTTTAATACATTGCATTCTTTATGATCAAATTGTGTAATAAATAAATTTGTTCGAGAAAGGTGTAAACTTTATATTACAAAATTATGTCAAGCTTATATTTTCTGACGTTGACAACATGTCACCGCATAATTCCTCCTTATTCTATTTTACGGAAGTGACAAAATAAGTCTGGTGCAAAATATAACCTCAATTTTTTACTATTATTTCCTAAAAAACGTTTTTTTACGAAACTCAAAATTTTCGTTTTTTTTATTTTTGTTTTATTTGTAACTTTATTTTTTCCCTCGTAAGATTGCTAAAGCATTGATATTAAGTTCGGAGCTCAATTTATCACTGCATCTCATATTATCTTGAACAAATCAAACAAACGTTTTTAAGATATATTCAATTTAAATTGAATTAATTTATCTATCAGAAAAAAATACAAATCCGTAATTCTACCTTTAATTTTGAGAAGGAGCTAAATAAATGACCTTTTATAATTTGTTTTATTTTTTAAATGATAAAAATAAATTACTTTAAACTGTTAAGATACATAAATTTTCATATCCCCCATAGACCTTACCAGACTTAGTTTTGCAGTCTGCATCATTGTACAAATTGTTCATTAAATTCACCAATACTGGCATAAAACGATGTGCAAATCAATACAGATATGTTTTAAATTAGTTTTATACCTCGCCTCAAATGATTTAGTCATGTGTTCTTGGAAAGAATCAACAATAGCAAATTTAATTAATTAATTTAATGTTCACGTTTTTTTTATAGTCATTTGTAGTTGTATATGCTTGTTAAGCTATTTATGTTAAGTGTGATACAAAAACCCTTAGGATGTTTAGATACGAATAAAATAATTTTTAGAACGGAATAAAAAATAATTTAAATCGAGTTGACACACTTACTTTATTGCAAGGAATCGAATTAATCTAATGTATCCAAATCAATATCAATGCATTAAACTACTAGTATGGTGGTTCATCTGGTTATCAGGTGGTTCTCTTGTATTAAGGATGTTAAAAATACTTGAAAAATTTTATATTTCAACAGGCAGGTGCCGTAGTATAGTTCGTTAGACGGCAAACTGCGAAACTGGCGTCGCGGCTCAATTCCCGCAGGTTGCAAGAAAAAAACTCCAAGAAATATTTTTTCTCAATTGGTCTAGACAATGTGGTGTATTTTCATAATTTCTTTTTATATTTTTGCTTTCTCACCTACTGCCGAGCCTATAAATTAGAGGATTAATGTACTTATGCGCAACTGCATCAAACTGATCATTATTTTTATGTATACAGAATTATTTATACATATTGCATTTTCACTGTTTAGTGGTTTTATCAAAAAAGCTACGCGCTCAGTTTTAGGAAGTATATTAAATATTATATGAGATGTTCGGCAGAACGTATTTACACCCGATCATCAATCACGTGTTAATATTCAAATCAATCATTCTTTTGAGAGTGTGAAGGGAGAGAAAGTGGAAGAAAAGTCATCTCCTTCAAACAACGTAGTCTTGAAGTACGCCTCCGCCTGTACTCTGCACAATCCTGCCAAGTATCATAGATCGCATTAACTTTCACGAATACAAGGCATAAATCATCGACTCGTACTTACACCCCTATGATGGCGCGGCGTCACGTGGTACGCACACGGCTCGGAAGAAAAGCTCTTTGCAATGTGCAACGTGAAATTTATTAAGTAATTGTAATTGTAAACGAGTCAGCTAAAATTCACTTTTCTTTATGCCAAAGGAACGAACGTTGACTTATTAAAATAAAATAAAAATAAAATTAAAATAAAAATTAAAAATTTTATACTACAAAGTAAACGCTGAAACAATGAATAATTCATAAGATTATTTTTAACGTTTTGAAATACTTCATTCGTTTCAATTTTTACAACACAACCCTTAGTAAGAAAGTATAGTGGTATTTTTTTCTTGTACATCATGTAAATGCGTTGGTTTATTTGTAAATGATCTTTAAAAAAATTAGCACATTTCGAATATACAAACCTACTCATGTCGTCACAACCTAACCACCTAAAATAGGCATGTAAACAATATCTTGTGCATCATCTATCGTTAGCCCAAAGCAACAGTGCGATGATCCAAATTTTCTGATTTTTAAATACACATGCAGATATGTTGATAATTAAATAAATAAATGTATTCAAATAATACAATAATTACGTAAGAAAGTAAATATATGTAAACGTTTTCATAATCTACTTCAAATAATTTAATTCAGTCAGACCCTTTGTACACCAAAAGTCCGATTATCTCAAAATATGTTCTTCGGAGATACCGAAATATGTGTGTAAGTCTAACTGACGTATTTCTTATTTATTGAATAAGAAATTATTTTGGACGTTTATTTATTCCGTTTGATTAGAATTTTTCCATTCTCTTTTGTATTTTCATGTCGTAACACGGGACATGATATAAGCAGCTCTAAGACAGACTTAAGAGAACAGGGTGTGCAATACATTCCCTTGTTCATACACGATATACATAACTCATCTTTCTGCAGGTGAATAATGCTACCTGGAACCCTTGCTTGTGACGGCACGTGTAAATTATGCATGTATACACAAACGCATAAGTGCTTATGTTTAGCAAGAAATAGTATGCTTTTTTTGGTGGTGTTAAATTGACTGTAACAATTTTATTTAATTGTGTTTTTAATGCATACTTATGTTTTGTTCTCTTTTCAATTAAGCAGAGAAACGTTAAAGTAACATTTTTTAACAAAAAACTTTTAATTTTAAACTCTTCATCATTGAGTTCTCATAATTCGAAATATTTATTTTGATATCTTAACTAATTTTATGATTTTTTGTGTATAAAACTTAAAACTAAATCTTATAATATTGTATGTTTCTCAAATTTCTGCAAATATTTTTTACCCCCTAGATGGATCTAGAGTTTTTAAAGATAAACATTTAACATCAGAGATGGAAAACGTTTAAAAGAAAGGATGGGGCACAGAGGCGTTGCCTAGTATATGTAGGTGAAATAATAGGGAAATATCACATACCACGAATACCGATAAAATGTATGAAATGGATTTTGAATGATAAATTGTATTCTCAAAATCAATATGGATATTGTGGAGAAATGTTGTCATAAAAAAATATTATGAAGAAATATAATGAAAATACGTTGCGAGAAAAACGTCACGAATTTGGCTTTGGTTATTGTGACGACAAGATTTGTGATAATGTTCTAAACAAACGTCAATGGCCAGGAACAAAAAAAACATGAATCGTGTCATAAAAGGGGCGTGGCCAATGGAACGACCGTTTTTTTGGGAATTCAAAATTACAAATTCAAAAATATTTTTTATGCTGCTAATAAATAGCAAAAATTTTTTTTTACTGGACAGTATTTCACAGACCGTATATACTATTTAAATGTCAAAAAAAGCGTTATATTTCCCTAATTAGTCAGATGAATCTCACCCGCATCAAAAAAGGTTTCAGCTGTTGAACTTCCAAAAAATGAACGCTTGGAACAATTGAAAAAATATTTATGTTCAAATTCGTAATAAACATAGACAGAATGGTAAATGTTACACAACCACCAAAACCAGCCAACAACAGGTCAAAAGCTCTATAAATTCCTTAACTTACATATTCTCTTCTCTTAACTGTAATTTATCTTTGTTGTAATATAATATAAGACCTAATAAAATTATACATAATGTTTTCATGTTAAAATATATTATTTTGTAAAAAAAATACGTAACAATGCAAACCGCAATTTAAATACATTTTTTCATCATCATCATTCCATTTCTACACCTAATGGTGCAAAGGACACTGCATAATTACACCAATGGCACTGTATCCTGATCATTTTTGTTACATTAAGCTGTTAAGATCAGTCTTACGCTTCAGGTACCAGTCCAGGGACCATGAAATATTCGGGCGTGAAAAACCCCCTTTTTTAAATAAATATTTCATAAATACCATGTCAGAAATCGAACCCGAAACCTCTTGCATGGTAGGCAAACGCACAGACCATTACATTTTGAGACCGACAATTCTATGCCGATACATTTCTTTAAACCACTATAACCATTATTGGGGAGGTTGCTCGACAATTGTCATGAACCCTTTAATCAAGACGTAATAACCAATTCTTACAGGTATGCTTCGATGTCCTCCAACTTTCCCATTAAAACCATTATCTCAATTACTAAAGGTACTTGATATTCGTTCAATTTATATTAAGACAGTATTGTCAATTTTCTGGCTAGGTGACTACGGGAGGAGGTCCCAACAGAATGCCCGTACGAGGTTTTCGCATAACCCCAACTACTTAATACCGAGAACACGTACGATGTTTGTTCGGAGACACTTTTCATATATAGCTCCAAGAGTGTTTAACGTCTTGGATGAACATATTAAGTTCTCCAAAACAACGTTTATATTTAAGATGAGGATCCATAATTGGATTTTATCGAGGGGTAGAGACCACTGTATAAGATTGCTTCGGCAATAAATGTATAATATCGATGCTTTCTTCATTATTATCCATATACGTATATATGTATATCATCTTTCAATAAACTTAATAGTTATGCATAATTATTTGTAAACATATATTTTAACTCTATTATTATGTTTTATAAATTACACATTCCACCATGTATGTATACGCGTTACCACAGTGTTACTATTATTACTTTATTGTGTTATTTTGTATTTTTTTTAACCACAATTAATTACCTAATTGAATTACAAAATAACTATGAATTAATTATAAAATATTGCCATGTATTTTCATATAACTTTTCTGCATTCCATTTTTCGACATGTATAATTTTTTATTATTTATACTTTCATATTATTATTTTGTATATTGTTTTGATTATTTTGTATATTCTTTAATATATTAATAAGGGTTTTTGTTTTATATATATATAGGAGTCCCGACTTAACAAGGAATTTTCTAACAAGTCGGGGCATACAAAAAATATAATTGTGCTCTATGATAAAATTGTGTATTTTGTGCATTAAATAAATAAATAAAAAACTAAAATATTTTTTTTATTATGGTATTTCGCTTCAGATTATGATATTTTTATTTGCTTATATTCGCACGAGCAACTGGCAGTTTGCGAACGCGACAGTATCTACTTAATAATATTACGATCCTCTTTTTATGGGTTCCGTTTTAAAATACGACTCATAGGGTTGGGAGGGAGGAAAGTGGGTTTAGGGTTGTCGGAAGAATCTCCCTTAGTGAAGGAAAGGCGGAGTTTTTATGGATGTTGTGATATTTAAATTAAGAGGTTCTTAATAAACATTGTAGCCAGCTAAATTCCCGTAAAGTGTTCCAGATTTAAGGATATTATTATTTCATTCGCCTCACTTCTCCCCGTGGAATTTATGATTGTTATTATTCAGAGAGGTTGACATTACTTTGTCATATAAAGTTTCGTTTTATAAAGATTCACTCCGCTATAAATTCCATAACTTTCCGAAGGCGGATTAAGTACTTCCCTTGAATGTTTATAAGCTTTTCATTAAATTATGAAGTTAACATATTACAACAGAGATAAATAACATTTTAGAGAAGGTAATAAAGAAGTCTAGGCATCTACGTGCTTATGACCTGTCATTTTCTGGTTTAAGTGGCCACTTTATGCACTGTGTAACATTCACCATTCTGCCCATATTTGAACAGATATATTTCTTCAATTCTTCATCTGCTCTTTAAGTTCACAAAAATCTACAGATTGAAGAATGAGCAGAATGGTGAATGTTACACATTGTATAAAGTGGCCACTTAAACCAGTCAATGACAGGTCGTAAGCCCTGTAGATGCCCAGGCTTCTTTATTACCTTCTCTAAAATGTTTTTCATTCATCACTGTTGTAATATTTTAATATTATCCCCAGGGAGTTGTCCCCAGTTATGTTCCCGAGGGAGTTGAATCCAGAACATGTCTACAAAAATTTGGACAAAATCAAAATATTGTTGAAATAATGAAGTGTTTAAAATATTTTCAATAAACTGTAACAGTTTTTAATTATGGTGGCTTATGGTGGGATATTGTTTTAATTCTTCGTTTTGTCTTTTTTTTTGTACGCAAAATATTTATTTTTTTTGCTTTGCTTCCAAATTTTCATTAATCATTTAGATTTTTTGTAGTGTATTGGTTTTGGCCAGTTAAAGTCAATAATTCGAGTTTCGGCCGTGGTTTTGGTTTCGGCCAAAAATCAACGGAAACTTCGTCTCAGCCGAAACCTACGGTCGGGATGTGTCGGATTACGTTCGGCTGTATTCGGGTGCATTTTATGGCTCGTGACTTTCATATTTGATATTTGTAATTCCTTTATTGTTAGTCAGTTAAAGTTCCTAAAGCGTACATTTTGTGGCCTTATGCTTAAACTAATTCGTTTCGTAAATTCGTTCGTATCGTATGAGAGGAACGAGAGCGAAATATGGTTTTGATTGCGTTAGAATGAGATGGATATATGGCGAACGAACAAACTAACGAAACGAAATTGTGACAGAATAAGCCTGCTGTTACATATAATTTATATGCATAACATAACAACGTACCTTAAAGCACTAAAAGTATACAAATTTAATTATTTAATTTATGCCTTTTATTTCATTGTGTATTTTAATGAGCAATTATTTTAATTAACTCGTAAGGTATAAAAACAATAAAAGCCATTCATTTTGGGCATTTTGACTGACTTTTAAATAAAATTTATGAAAAAAAAACTTTGTTATTAGTGTTACACAATTTTTATTTTATTACAGTTTCGGGATAGCACTCCTCCCATCGACGGGTGATATAGAACTAATATAGTAAACACTGAATATTGGTTACAATGTCATAGAATATATTTTTATTTTATCAATATTCCTACAGAGATGAGGTAATATTTTTTTTTTTAATTCAGGATTATCGATATTCGAGCGTTTACAGGGCTTATGACCTGTCATTGGCTGGGTTGAGTGGCCACTTTACGTACAACATTCCCCATTCCGCTTATTAGCGAATATCGACACTGGTATCATTTTGATTCTTGTATATATCTTATTAAATGAGAAAGCTTTCACTAGCGTGTTGGAGCACCATCTATGTATTGATATTGAAGTTAAGTATTTTTAATTATTTTTAATTTTAAAAAAAAAAAAAGAAAAAAAAAAATATATATATATATACCTACTTCCCCTCGGGAGAAATCCAGATTTGTGTATGTACAAAAATACACATACCAAAAAATAATGTCATAGAATATACTTGACTATGTTCCCTTTGCGACCCCCCTCACCTCACTCACCCTCTTAGCCCGCGTCTGTTAACACTCTCTTAGCCGAGCGATGTCTTCCCACACATTAAATCTTTATTACTTAATTATTGTAACTTCCACTTATGTGCTAAATTTTAAGAAATAAATTCTGCTTAATGTCTTGTCCCTCATTGATCATGTTTTCATATATGTACTTTAGAAAACTATCCATTCATTTGCTAACACCTTAGATAAGTGGAATGAAACTCCCCCTGCTCTAAGTTTCGCTGATTAATTTGTTTATTTTTTGTTTAAATTCTACGACATTGTGAACAATATTCATTGTTTACTATATTAGTTCTATATCACCCGTCGATGGGATGAGTGCTATCCCGAAACTGTAATAAAATAAAAATTGTGTAAAAAACAGTTTCGGTAAGTATTTTTTTATTGCTATTTCATGTTGTTATTGTACTTATCACAATATTTTTTTATAAACCGTTATGTTAGCCTGTACTTTAATTTATGTACATACAGGTATGTAAATAATAATGATTTTTATTTCAGCTCGATTAGGCGTAGTCAACAAAATCAATGATCAATCGTGCACTTTTTTTGATTTGGTAACATAAACACGTTTTTCCAGTCGAAAATCAGAATAAATATTTACATATGTAATATAGGTTTGTATTCCCTGAAATAAAGCTTGGGGCTCCTGCCAGATATTACGACTTGTGTGTCCCGCGTCATAATGGTGCGGGCCCCCAAGGCGGGCCCGGGGACCGTATGGGGTCCGCGCCACTACGCCACCCCCTCGGAGATAAAAACACCTGAGGGTGGAGGGGAATGACACACCCCAGTGACGAACTGTATTAAATTACCAAAACAACTTGAACAGTTTTATGATGAAGGAATGCGTTTTACTAAGCGGCCAAAGTGGTAAGAAACCTCTCCGATTTACTCTCTTGGTTAAAGATGTAGAATAACATTTTTTTATTTTATTAATTATTTATTTTAACGCACAAATGTGTACATCAGCAGAGACAAAAAATATTCATAAGAAAATATGAAAGTTTTAGCATTTATATATGAACAACAAACACATCCTGTTATTGTCTAAAAATAATATTCTTTAATTTTATATAAAATTCAGTGGTTATTTTAGTCGATGACAAGTTGTACGCCCAGTATATATCAACATTCCCTTTACAAATGTCGAGCCATAATCGGCAGAACAACGTAAGCGACATTTTATGCGAATTTAGTTTTTTAAAGAAAAAGTGTTCCTTATTGCCCCCTTCACGAGTCTTAAAAACATCATAGCTCTATAAAATTCACCTGCCACATTTAAAGATATTTATTTTATTGATGTAATAGCTTATATTTAAATTTAAGTTATTAATTTTAAAAAATACTTGGTACACTTCCACTTATTTATTTTAACCAAAAGAAGATGCCCGTTAGAGGGTGAAAGCGTGGAAGTGTACCAAGTATTTTTAAATTAATAATTTATATTTTAATAACTTATATGTAAATAAAAGCCTAACAAGACATCAGTCGAGTAAAAGGTTTAAAATTCGTCAATTATAATTTTATAACATGTAAATATTTTTTATTGAAAGTTTAATTTATTTGTATATTTTTTTACAAGGTAAATGAAAAAACTGATAAAAAAAATTGTTGCTAGGACACTCCAAACAAAGTGTTGTGGTCAATATTTTCTGATTTTATATTGAGTGTACTGCAAAATAAGCGATGTTCTTTTTTTCAGAAAGAGCGCACGTTTTTAATAGAATTAGCAAAATCGGTGTATATTTTTTTAAGATTTTAAGAGAAAAAAAAATGAAGTATTACTTTGAAACATGTCGTACAAAAAAACTATCGATAACATAATTATACGTACTACTAAGTGAAGCTGTAAAGAGTACTTTTAATTTTTTTTTAAAACACTTAAATAAATATTTACATCTTTATAATAGGATTTCGGATGTGGATAAATGTATTTTCAAAAGAATAATCATTCGTTTTGTGAAAATAACCCGGGAGTGTAAAATATGTTAGAATTTTAAATTATTGGTATTTTTAGTTTAATTTTTATTTTCTATAGTCTGAGAAAAAATATTAGTTTATGCGAAGTATTTCAAAAAATTTATTATTTTTAATGGAATAGGTGTAAAATTGAAACATTAAAAAAAAAACTGAAAATTAGAGTTTTGTACACTCAAATGTAACAAAGGAATTTTAGTATGGGACAAAAATCGTTGATCTATTCCAATTTATTTCTCAATTTTATGTGTGTTTTATCTTGCTTAAAAAATGATATGCGTACGTCTCAAAAAGATGCGAAATGTTTCATATAAAAATGAAGAATAAAACCCCGCATGTGTGATAAAAATCCGGAGAGAAAAATCATAAACTCGCATTTTATAGACTCGTAAACCGCGCATGTAATTTCTTCGCGCATCACTCATCTACGGGAAAAAGAGAAGGTTTATATTACGTACACCATGTAAATCATACACTTTACTTAACATCAGATCTCTCACAGATCCGATAAAGTCCATTGTACAAACATTTCAAGAGGAGCTTTACAGAAAAGCTCAGACAACTGGAACAGTTTTGATGTTACGAATGCTTGTGATGTCAACATTTCATGTATGAATTTATTAAGTAAACATAAACATGAAATATTGCTGACTGAAATTCATCCATTAGAAACAATAGATTCAAAATTATTTTTGTTTTCTTTGAGTAAATGTAGGTACTATTCTGAAATGTATTTAGTTAATCAATGAAATAAGTTTTTTTAGTAATTCAGTAGTTGTAAGTATTTAAGATTATATTTATAGTTTATTTTAAGTTCTTATTAAGGTGTGCCGTTGCATTAAATATTTTTCTTATTTAGAACAACATTGTTTTGCCTCAGGACTTAAACAGTGTCCACGTGTAAACGGCAATTTGTAGGACAAAAAATGTGCCGAGACATCGCCACAGAGATAGACGGGCGGGCTATCTCCCCAGAACAATTGAACGTAGTTATGCAGAAAGCAGCCAGCCATAGAAAAATGAAACTGAATTTATATCACTTTTGTGTAAAGAGTGAATAATTATATCTACACAATAGTTAGAATAATATTTACTTCGCTAAATAATAAATTATGCATAAATTAGGATTTAATACAAAAAAATATTTAATTATGTATTTGACCGGATGAAAGTTGACTGAATGCTGTCGAAATGCGTTCTGTCAGGCAAATGTGAGGTAAAACTATGTACGATAGGTGCACACATGTTGAGATCCGTACATTATGTAAGGCTGAGATAAGCATTATCGACAAAATCAAGAAAGGAGCTCTGCGTTGGTTTGGACATGTAGAGCGAATGGACAGCAAAAGAATGGCAAAAAATATTTACAATGCGAATGATGATGGATGTAGAAATTGAGAAAAACCGAGAAAGACATGGCATTCCTAAATCCAACAAATACTTGAAGATGGACATGTTAAAAGTCGGAATAATCGGCACGCGTGCATGAGAAGATGTATTAATGTAGAGGAAGCGAGATCTGAATGCAAATATAGAGTGATCTAGTATTTTTTTCTCTCTGTCTATCCTTACGGAAAACGGCGTGATGGTTGGTTTGTTTGTTTTTTTTAACCAGCTTAAGTGATTTTTAAAGTCTGGCTGACCATATAACCCACGACGTGCGTTTTGAAGAAAAGAGCCAGTCCTAGTAAAATTCTGATGTATGTTGCGTCAATATGTATTAAACATGTTATTTTATAATTTGGTAATGTATCTAAAATAAAACACTTATGTGGATTTCATTCGTATTTATTTTTAATTATGCAAGAGTGTATAATGTGATGCGTTTTGTTTTAACATGGAATTCCACCAATTACCTGCATATACAATAAATATGTAATCAATTAGAAACTTAAAAAACTTACTTAAATAAAAATTAAATTAAATAATTTATCGTAATTACATGAATAACAATTTTATTACATGTTAAAGGAATTCTTGTGATTTAAGTCTAGCTGACCACACAACCTAAAATATGCATTTTGCAGAAAACAGCCAGATATATTGAATGATACCTCATTAAACTTTGAATATTTATATCAGGTCACATTTTGTATTAAAACATGTTTTTTTTAAATCAGCGAATTAATAAAATTGTAATTCATGTATTAATCCACTTTAATTTATTTAAGAGAACTAGATTGCTGGAGGCATTAATCATCCCTTCATCATCTATACTGAACGATTTTTCTAGTGCCGTGGATATTCTTTGCAAATTGATTAGCCGTTTTTGTGATTAATGCCATTTTCAGAAGGTGATAATTCCAGTTTTTTGTATTAGAGCGGCCTGTTTGTTTCTAGAATCGACCTAACTGCATCCGATAATACAAATATCTTGCGCGTCCTCTTACTTATCTTTTTCAATTATCAATAAAGGAAGGCACGTTTCCTGAAATATGGAAAAAGGCAAATATTACACCTGTGCATAAAAAAGGAAATAAGAGTCTTGTAGTAAATTATCGACCCATTTCTCTTCTTCCCATTTTTAGTAAAATCCTTGAAAATATAGTAACCGATCAGCTCTTCGATGTTATAAAACCACATATCAATCCCAATCAACATGGATTCTATAAGAAACGGTCAGTTGAATCAAATCTTTGTGAATTTACTGATATTGTTTTGAATGCAATGGATGCAGATTTTCAGGTAGACGTTTTATATACGGATTATTCAAAGGCTTTCGATAAAATAAGTCATTCGGTCTTACTTCGCAAGCTTTGGAACATTGGTATACGGGGGAATCTGTATCGTTGGATATGTTCCTACATTAGTAACCGCAGTCAATCGGTCTCACTCAAGGGATTTAATTCATCATTTAAACCAATCCCATCAGGTGTCCCTCAAGGTTCGCATCTTGGACCCTTATTTTTTATTATTTATATCAATGATATAAGTTTATGCATTCAAAACTCAAATTTTTTGCTATACGCTGATGACAATAAAGTATTTAAAATTGTGTCTTCAATAAATGATTGCGAAGTTCTTCAAGCTGACTTAGATAGAATCTGTTGCTATTGCAAGGACAATCAGTTATTATTGAATTCTGATAAATGTCTTGTCATGTCATTTACTCGAAAGAAAAAAAGTATACTATTTGACTACAAACTATCTGGGAAAATTGTCAATCGTCCAATGAAAGCGAGAGATTTGGGTGTACTGATGGATGATAAGCTTTTATTTAGAGATCACATAAATACAATAGTAGATAAGGCGTACAGACTTCTAGGGTTTATCTTACGAATCTCTAAGCCATTCTCATCACCAAATACATTAAAACTTCTTTACTATACTTATGTGCGAAGTCAACTCGAATTCGCTTCATTAGTATGGTCCCCTCAATATAATGTATATATTAATCAAATTGAAAACATTCAAAAGAAATTTATAAGGAGCCTGGAATATCGTTTTGGTAACATTGAAAATGATTACGGCGCATTTTTGATCAATTTTAATATAGAATCACTACAAAAAAGGCGCCTTAGATATGATTTAATTTTTCTTTTCAAAATTCTCAATAACATAGTTGATTCGCCGTATCTTTTACAAAATATTGGTTTCCGTTGTCCTCTTCGCTATACTAGATTGAATTCCCTTTTTTATGTACCAACTTGTAAAAACAATTATACCTCGAATTCATTCATTAAACGCACCTGTAGAAATTATAACGGACTCAGTATTGATGTAGACATTTTTAACTGCACGTTGCATTTGTACAGAAAATTTCTTCATGGGGTCGATTATTTGGGATAGTTGCTGAATGTACATCTTGAGTGGTTTATGCTATGCATATGTGCCGCATGTAATGTATATGTTTGTGTATGTTTTATATGTGCGTTCATGTGTGTGCATGGATGGCTCGGAGTGTACATTTGGTATTTTTATTTATTTTAATTTATTACCTCCATGGAAAACGCAAATGTCAACAATTATCTTTTTTTCACTTAAAATTCTTATTTATTTTTTATTTTTTGTCACATTTAATGTTTATATCTTTTTAATTTATGAAAACTTAATTGGTCTTTTTATGTTAAAAAAATTGTTGTTTTTAATACTGATTTTGTATGACTGTATGTTTTCTAAATAAAATAAAATAAAAAATAAAAATCTCATTTTTAAGAAATTGTGGCTTGGCTGCTTTTTACATAACTATGTGAAATTGTTACCTTCCCCCCCCATCCGCACGCGGGTTGAATTGTCCTCGTATGAAAACGCATGGACCCTGTGAACGTGTCGCTGCCGTACATTTTTTCTGTTGAAAATGGCTGCCGCAAAAACCCTTTTTATTATTCAGTTTATCTTTTAATTTACGATTCCAATACACCTTGGTATAAAATTGCTAGTAATTTTCGTGAACTCGCTCGTAACAAAGGTCGTCGTGTTTTCATTTTCTGCGGCCGATTTCTCGTACTGTCCCAGCGTTCTGTCTTGGGCGATTGAAGTTGTTTACGGAGCTAGAACAAGACAGTGATATCATATCTATTGTATTGTCCAGATGTAAACGGCCCTTTAGGATTAGGAGAATTGATTTTTTATTTAAATTTCACTGATAAACCCTCACGGGTTACATACATTTAATAAAATATTTTTACTTTTAAAATTCACATTCTACTGTTATAAACAATATTTTTAACATCTTTTGTAAAGGTTGTCTGAGTCTTTTGTTTAGTTTTGTCCGGTAGTTTATTGTATAATTTCAGTCCATGGTTTATTAGTCTCGATTGTCCTTTTTTGTTTTAAAAGGTTGTATATGATATTTTTCTGATATTCTCGTAAGTTTTAATTCTTCGTCTACAATTACATCAGTAGCTAATTTATGATTTTTTTTAAGAATTCTAGTTTGAAGAGTTCAGTTACATTGAATTGTTTAGTTTGTTTAAAAAGTTCTTTAGTTGCTGTTAGATAGGGAAGGTCATATACTAAATTAAATATTCTATTTTGCTGTCTTTTGTAGTCAGTTTATGTCATTTTGATTTCCTGTTCCCCATAGTAGTTGCATATAACGCATTTTGGATTTTACATAGGCTTCATCCATTTTTTTTTCCTTTATTGGAACAAAGTTTTTGATTTAAAAAAAAAATTCGATAAAGTTGCCACTTTGTTAATTAAATTGTTGATCTGAATTGTCCATGTCAATTGTCTTGTCTATTGTTAGCCCTAAGTATTTAACATGTTCAATTTCAGTTAGTCGTTCATTATTTATGTAAGCATCTGACATCTTATGTCTTTCCTTATGGCAATTTGCTTAGAGACTTAATGTTTTATTTCGTCGCCCGGGGCGGCAAATTTCTCCGCTCTGCGGAATGAATCTGCAATGCATATTATGCACTATCTCATCGGTATGAACACGATCCTAAGCCATAAAGTTGGCTGCGCGCGATCTCATGGTGCTTGGGCTGTTCGTTCTTTCTCGACCTCCCAATAGCTATAAAGTGAGACCTTTTTACCGCCCGCCATTGCGACACAATTGACCAGAATGGGCAGACACGACAAGATGAATGGACTTTGGGTTGGCGGTGGAATTCCGTCTCTATTCGTGGTTTTTACCAGAAACGAATCAAGATAGACGATGGACGGTACAGAGGGTAAATAATCATTCACAATACAAATGGCTTGTTTACTTTTAACCCTATTTCGTTTATAAGAAATCCTCTTTTTACTTTTATTCTTCTTTACGGTTCAACAATGAGGAAGTTCAGTGATTTTACTTGATTTTTCTATTTGTTAATAAACTATTTAACTAAGCAAAAACTGTTTGTTTTATTTTTTGTATTATCATCCTATATTTATATTTTGTGTCGTATTATCATCGCTATAATTTTTTCATACATTTAACATATCTATCTCAGTCAGTAAAACATCTAGATGCCTAAGAAATGGGTTTCAAATTGGCAATACAACAATAAATATTATATGATATGCCGATGACGCATCTAAAAAATGTGAAGCTGTAGATGACCTATGAAGAATCCTAAATAAGTTTCACTTGGTATCACAAAAGCTGAACATATCGATATCAGTAAGTAAACAAAAAAAAATTACAGTATCCAGACAACCTAAAAGGTGTTAGCCCATTGACAACAAGCTAGTGGAACAGGTCATGAGTTTTAGGTACCTAGGAATAGAATTCTTAAGTCATACCGATTTGTACACTGAAGTCCGAGAACAGGTCAACAGAGCATCGGCTGTGCCGAGGTGTCTGAAGAATGTAATATGTGGAGATAAGGATAATGTGCGTATCGATAGCAAGGTCATAATATACAAGACATGAGTGAGACCCGTCATGGCGTTAGCTGTGGAAGCGAGGGCTTATACTGTAAGTACCAAAGGGCTACTCAAAATCTCTGAAATGAAAGCCTTAAGGTCCATTACTCGAAAAACTGTCCTGAACTGAATCCGTAATAATATCATTAGAGAAACGTGTATAATAGAGGTGGTCGTGCAATGGAGCAGATCTAGACGAAGATACTGGAAGGACCAGTGGGCAGAATGAACAGTGACAGTCTTGTGTATGCTGCAGCCAATGAAATCCCATCTGGACAACGCAACGTACGCCTGGAAGACCACCCAAGAGTTGAAGGAACAGTTAAACCTCATCATTTCAGGAGGACACATAGTTTTTTGTAACACAGATCTTAAGATCTTTTAAACCACGAAGAAGAGGATTATTTACAAAAATCTCAATTTTTGTTAGGAGATTATTAACAAAAGTTACAACTTTTTTAAGTATTACTTGTTTTCGGTAATAGATTTCTCTGGATTATGAATATTTTTGTGAATGGAATTAAATTTGCTTGTTTTTTATATATCTTTTTTACAAAATAGGTTTTTCACGTGTACTTACATACAGGCTATAGTTAATTAAAATTTATTCCCAAGAGATTATTACCTAAAATTAAATCTGAAATATTGTATTAAATACCACTAAAAAATTAATTTGTTTGAGATTGATTATTATTTTAAACCGGAATTGATTGTATTAGTGAATAGTGATTATTTAATAGTGAAAAGTTTACATGTTTCTATTTTGAAAAGATTAACGCAGTAGGCGGAGAAGGTAAGAGTTTATTATTGATGCATTTGGAAAACTGTGTTCAAACACTTACACTAAAAACAAAGAAAAGTAATTAAAGTTAAAAACCTTTAAAATGATTTATTCTCAGAAGTGCAAAGTTGTGCATAGTATAATTATTAGGAAGCTATACGTATTTTTCTTTACGGCCTAGGCACAAATACAAAGGATTACGGCTGGGAAATGCAATGGAAAAGTGCTCTTCGAGGTTCGTGCGGTTGCTTTTGTAAGGCAAGGGGTAAAGGAAAAAGGGGAGTATGTTAATCGAGAAGGGGAAGGGAAAATATACAAACTAAGGACTAAGGGAAAGATGCACTTAAGGCGTAAGAAATAAGATTTTTTTTCCTTTGGGATGACATTTTAAACTTAATAAATAATATCGACAGTACAAATATCGTTATTTAAAAAAACATAGTTTACTGTTAACATTGGCCATTACATTGATACATACCTTTGATACAAACCTTATTTTTACCTTTGGGATGACATTTTAAACTTAATAAATAATGTCAACAGTACAAATATCGTTATTTAAAAAAAAACATAGTTTACTGTTAACATTGGCCATTACATTGGATACATACCTTATTTTTACCTTTGGGTTGAAATTTTAAACTTAATAAATAATATCGACAGTACAAATATCGTTATTTAAAAATGCATTGTTTACATTGTGAGGTCAGCGTAATCGTTTAAAATATAAAGGAGTGTTTCATTGGTTCGGACTTGTGAAGCAAATAGACAGTGAAATAATGATAAAAAGGATTTACGATGCAAATGTCGATGAATGTTTTTGCATTAGGAGGCTGACTGAAATAGACGTGGGTTGACCAAATTTAAAAAAATACTTGAAGAAGGACAAATCAATAGTGTGAATAATTGTCGTGCAAACATGACAAGGTGTATAAATGTAAGCAAAGCGAGGTCTGCAAAGACAGATTAAAGTAGCGGTCTATCTTCTTTGCCTGTTCCTACGGAGAAACGACGCAATGGTTTGTTTTATTTGTTCGATTTGAACATTTAAGAGCGGGCCTCAAAGGTAGTATAAATTCACTATTATTTGAGGCAATTAAAACGTTATTGAAGGTTAGGTGATCATTCATACGCGTCAGATGTCAGTAAAGAGACAATGAAGCGTTGCAGTGTAAAACCACCTCATTTTGCTTTCTTTTTTAAAATTAATTTACGGACCAAGTTCATTTTTAACATACATTATACCGAAAAAGACAAATATATACAGTTAAATTAAACTGGAACCAAATAATAAAAGAAAAGGCACATAAATATAATAATAGATGTAAGGAATTTATTGAATATTATTATTATATAATTAACAACAAAAATAATTCAGATCCTGATTTTCGTTTACAAGTCTGATCGTTCGGGTAGAGGTGCTTGGAAACCATAAGTGAGGACCGTTTTCACAAAGTGAAATTTCTTTAAAAAAAAAACCAAATGCCTTTTTTTATTGAAATGGGTTGAAATGTGAGCTTTATCGATTGGTGAAATAAAACTTTAACAAAAAGATATATATGCGAAGTTGTAACGGTTCAAATATCTTGGATTTATACAAAACGAAATAACTAAACTACATAGAGTTTTTACAAAGTGAAAAATCTACATATTTTTTTGGGGTGCTAAGTTTTTTAAAATCGAAAAAAAATCACAAACAAAACATGATTTTGGCCAAGAAAAAAAAAGTATTATAATAAAAATAAAATAATATTATTTGAAATATATTTTGTTATCACTTTATTTGTGCTTTTATGTATTTAAAAAATATATGGGAGGTAAATACCTAAATATATATTTTACAAAAAATGAGTTTAAAATTATTTCATGCAAAAGTTAACTTATTTAATTCCCAACGTAAATCAATTTTCCATGCATTCCTATCACAAAAATACGGAGATATTTATTTTTGTGAAAATTCGTGAATTTATTTTACTGATTCGACATTGTTGATTTTTAGTACACGTGTAAGGATTTTATATATCGATAAAATGTAATTTTTATTTTACTTGAAATCGTAATAGTTTTATTTTTAACATGAAAAAACCTTCTCTTGAAAAATTTACATTTTGTAGATATTTCGCTTTGTTAAAACGGTTCTCAATTAGTCTTGCGATGACCGAGTAAAATTAAAAGAAAAATTTCTTGGTTTGATCGATATCTCCAAAGGGAAAGGAGCGGTGTTCACAAAAATTCGTAGCGTACCTACACTGTACTGCCGGCGGGCAGAAAAGCTGCCCTAATCTCATTTAAGCCCTACTAACAATAAGGAGAACGGTTGAAGGTTCTGTTACGATCGATGGGACGAGAGGAATAGGACGAACGCAAGTGGCAGCCTTTACGGACTGGATTACGCACATCGTTTACGATCGACAACGCCTTTAAAATAGAAAAGGTAGCCGAGATTTTACGACGCTGAGTTATAAATAAACCTTCAGATTTTTCCTGCTGCACTTTAATAAATGACTTGGCTTAGTAAACGAAGTGAAGGCCCAGATTTACGTGACTTTATTTATTCTTTATTTGTACCTTTTCCAGCGAAGGCAGGAAATATTACTTTCGCTGAAAATTCTAATTAAACAATTCAATCAATATTTTTTGTCTATTTTTAAGTATAATAACATGAAAAATTTAATCTGAATTACTTAGTTTTTATATCTTATTAATATAAATGGCACAATTGCCATTTACAAAACATATAATACGACAAATTTGGTTCAATACATAATAGAGAATAAAAAAAAATGTGGTCCTTTGAAAAATTTCAAAAGGTTTGTTCTCTAGGAAAAATACACCTTATAAAATTATCCGATGCGTGGGGAATAAATATTTCCGAGTTCATGGAGTATATTTAATGCTTTGCTTAAGTAATAAATAAGTTTTATATTTTTTCAAACACGTAAACAAAAATATGTTTTCATGGGACCAAATAAAAAATGGCTTAACTGTTAAATTACAATATGACGATACATTAATCTAGAAAGTTAAATGGTTCAATTTCATGAAGTTTATACATATAAATAAAATAATCTTTTAACGTTAATTACGAGAAACAAGTATTTAAGCAATAAAATAAAACTAAATGTTAGAAATATTTGTAAATAACCACATACCGACTTTTCGATGTCTACCGGTTTTGAGACGTACCCGTCTCTTATTAAAATATCTATCGTGTTGGTTTTATATTTTTGTGCAACAACTATGGTGAAGGTGTATAGTGGGTTTTGCATGTTGATTTGCATGTTGGTTTAATTGGTGTCCTGACGAAGAGATGGGTACGTCTTGAAGCTGGTAGACATAGAAAAGTCGGTAAGTGGTTATGTACAAATATTTAATCATATTTAGTACAATGTTTAACCACAAAGTTAATGCTTTCAATATTAATAATAAAATAAAACTTCTCTTTTTGTTGAAAACATCAATTACTTTGATAAAAAATAAAACTGTATTTGTTTTATTGTTAATTATCTTGATTTATTTATTTTATTATAAGGAAAATAACTTCAACAGAAGTACACATTAAAAATATTTATTTATTTTGCACTACAACAGGCCAAGAGACCATATTTTAGTGATTTAGTGTGCACAGAACAACCCGGCTTGAGAAAAATCACATTTTAATTATTGTGATCTCACCGGGAATTTAACCCGGAAACTTCAATGCAAACGTCTTAGTCATAAATACCACGCGGAGCGCTTGCAATAAATTTTAAACTATAATTATTGAAATTACTTTGTACCCCGAATGGTTTTAATAAACTAATGCTTAACCCCGAATTCTTCCAATGTCTCCATTGCTGATTTATTCATTTATGCAAAATGGTGTTCTCAGTACTCAGTCCGTAGGGTAAATCTGGAACTAAGAACTCCGGATAGAGGCTATAAGATATACAGGTGATTTGGATCTTAAGTAACGGTAGAATTTAATTGCTGGAATCAGAGTAAAACGGGGTATTTATTTAAGTTCACGCGGGAAACTTCCTTCTCCTATCGAATCCTAACGAAGCTTTTCCCATTTGAAAAGTTTTTGCGATACCTGCTTTTGTACATAGCTAGGTACCATTCCCGGGGATAGGTTCTTCTCCCCTAAGAACTGCGTCACCGCATTCGGTGAACTTTCCTTATTTATTGTTATACTTAAATGTAAAGCAAATATTTAATAAAGATCGCAAAACACTAAAGGTAATTTTGGAAGTGATTTATTAAAAATGTTTTAGAAGTCTCGTTTCGTTAAACGGAGAACTTTTAACGTAAAATAATTTCGTTTTTCTTTTAATTTTTTATGTCATAATTGTCTGAACTTCTGGGACCTCAAGAGCGTTCGTAAATTAAAATAATTAAAAGTTTTTTCAAAAGTTCATCTAATTTTTCAATGCTTTTATTTTAAATCACACAAAACAAATTCTAAAAATAAAACCATTTTTTTTTCTTATCCAGTATTCGAAATTGGTATGGTGAAAACCCAAAACTTGTAAGCATGTGTGTAATATTTAAAATAAGTTGTCAATATTACAATATACTGTGTAGTTAACGAATTCGAAATGTAAAACTTAAAACTAATATTTATCTCGTTAACGAAAATAAACATAACGCTTTCTAGTGTTTTGTTGTAGCGAAAACTTCTATGTTGGCACTGCCAAAACCACATCTCAAAATATTCTCTGATACACGAGCCTCGGTTAACATAATAATATGCTTAACCGCAAACCTGTGCGAAAGCTATACAATATTTCCTAAGGAAGCTATTAGTTAAAATGAACCGCGGGTTGAACAACTGGAACGAGAGTAGTGAGTAGTCAAGTACTTTCATTAATATTTTAACTTAGAATTTGAGGTAAGAGTATGTAAACTGTATATTCTACAAAGACAGTCTTGCTTCCGATAATCTAGGATTGGGGTAGTTAGATTTGCGGCAAGGAATGTATGTTTGAATGTTAAATTAATGTTTTGCGCTTAGTCACGTAATTGCACTTGTAACTTTTACGCCGTATTCAACACGGAAGCCAACGAAAGGGCCCCTTAAACAAGTGACTCTTCAAGTTTGGATAAACTCTCGAAATGGGACAATTTATATTTAATAATTAAAACAATTCCCAAATATCAACTAGAGGTATTCATGCACTTTCTAAGGTTACAGTTAAAACACTATTGACAAACATACATTTAAAACGTATTAATTAAAACGCACCATTGACTTTCGCATATAATGCCGTATTTACGATTATTCTTTTAAAAAAATGTTTAAACTGTGAAGATATTCTGGCCCTAAGTAATTTAATCATTTCACCACAGTGAATTAGCCACCATGCACGAGTTTTCACGTTGATTCTGACCAGTTTAAAATTAGTTACAATAAAGTGTTTACTGAAGTAAGTGTTTACCTAAACTGATATCCATGTTGTAAAATCAATTACCTCACCCCCAAAACTAAAATGGTTCGTAAATACTGAAATTACACCATTCAATAATGATAAATAATACAAACGTAGGTCAGAGCAAAAATAATCTGTAAAATTTGTTCATTTACGTTTATTTTGTGGAAAGACGTTAGTATTAAATAATTAATTACATTGTTTTGTAAACGTATTTTATTGTTTAGACCATACAGTCTTTTCACTATTGGTGTGTGATCTTCAAAAAGTATTTCAATGGTTGAATAAATCTATGTAATATAAATTGGGAGGAGTCGAAGGAACTAATGACCATTGAAGAAAAACAAAATTTGTGCCAACCAATAATATATATAAATCAGTTCATGTCTAAGCGCTGGTAATATATAATAATATATAATAACACAGAAACACGCCAATTGTTAATAATAGTTAGTAAAAAAACACTGCTCTAGTGCCATAATCCAGGGAGAAAATACAGGATACGTTTGTATGAAGAAAAGTCAGACCGCGTTTCCTTTAAAGAATTATTATTATTATTATTTAGGAATTTTGCTGGTTTGTCTTTCAATTTTAAGTATATTATATTTTGCTGTTTTTTAAAAAAATATTTTACTTCCACTAAGTTGTTGTTTAGTTTTAATTATTCAACTATACTTTATATTATATATAACATAATCCATTGTTCACTGCTGTGATTATTTCCGTAAAACTTTTTACCATAAAAGGTTCTTTGAACCGTTGATATATAAATAAATAAATAATTCAATCATTGTTAACTGAACGTTTTTTATAAAATAAAAATAAATAAAGAATATTAATCTCTGGACTTAACTGGCCACTCACATCCAAAGATTAACAAAATCTACATTTTTGCTATGTTATTACTTTTATTATTATTTAAACTTCAACGTACAAAAAATAAGCGCTTTGGCGGACTTATTGCAAAAAGCAATATCTTCCAGCCAACCAAAAAACAGGCTTGTTAAAAAAAGAGTTGGTCAAATATTTGTACTTAAAAACGAAAATATGTACATAAATAAAACCTAATTAATTTAAAAGAACTGCTGTTATTTAATTAGGAGAAGAGACTTACACATAATAACATTAAAAAAGTAGATGATGTTATACATATCAAAGGACAAAGAATGAGGAATCAGATAAAAAAGTATCGAAGGAGAGAGAAAAAGTAACCAAGGAAAGAAAAGAGATAAAAATATGAATTTAAAAAAAAACATTAAAATATCGGGAGTTCAGGATTCTGAGGGTATAAAGTAAAGTTTTAGGCGTTTTTTGAAAGTGGTTACAGAAGGTGTATTTTTTATAAGAAGAGGTAGCTCATTTCGAAGTCTAGCACCTTAAACGGAAAAAGAATAGCTGAAAAATGATCTGCTGTGTCGAGAAATGGAAAGTGTGCTCTCCTGAGAAGAGCAAAGCAAAAGACCATGATCAGAAAGGTAAATGAAATTTTCAGCGAGATATTTTGGAGCACAATGGTTGTTAAGAATATTGTAAAGAATAGAGAGAGATTGAAAGTTTATGCGCTGATAAAAATGAAGCCACTCGAGTTCGGAGCGAAAGGGTGATACATGGTCATACTTTTAAAATTGAAAATAAAGCGGATGATTTGATTCTGCAAATGCTCCAGACGATCTATGAGTTCCGTATTGGCGTCAAGGTGGCAAATATTAGCAAAGCACAGAGAAGATAATATTATAAATTAAGACATTTTTTTTTGGTTGAGGTTGGAAGATTTTGACTTATTTGACTACACACCCCGGACCCGGGAAGGAAAAATACTTATGTGAGATAGTCAATAACAACAAAAGATAATTTTAACTATACCTAAGTATTTCATGTTTTCATCTCTGTTACAATTTGTTTCGGATTTACGTATCCGAATTAAATTAAACATCGAAAGTACTGAGACGTTCGTAAATATCACAACGATATAACTACCTACATATAAGGACTGTTGTTAATTTTGAATCTAAATGCATAATATTTGTAGGTGTTACTTGGATTCAACTTTTATTGGAGTTTGTTGTATCTAAATACCAGAGGTTAGAGTAGTGGTTGTTGGTTAGTAGTATCTATTTATGAATAGGGTTCAGAACCCGGAAAATGTACCCTAAGGCGTTTGGTTATGAAGGCTCACTAGAGAAACTTTAACTGAAGATAGTGGAAAGGCTTTGCAGCAAAATAAAGTCTACGTAATATTCTGTATACCCTGTGATATGAAAGAGTTGAAAATACCACGAAAAATGCATCATATGAATTTCTTTTTATACCTACTAAAGAACAACTTGAGACAAAACAGTAAATTTTTCTGCGTAAAATCTTTATTTTTTCTATTAAGTTGTAATATTTTAACAAAATATTTCATAATAGTTTTTATGTACAATAAAACGAAACTTTAAAATTAAAGTTGCCATAGCAAGATTAAACAAATATTCCAATAAAAATAACACATTTCAACCAGTACTACCTTATAGAAAGCCATAACAGATCCTCTGACTGTGATATGTTAAATTTTTACAAAATTTGACTATTTGCTAAGAAAGCTAAAATAATTATTCAGCCGACCTCACCTCATGAATTATATATATTGATTAAAAACATTTATGTTTAAGTAACTTTGTTTAAAATATTGTATTAACTCGCGATTAACATAAGTAACTTTGAATAATATCCACTTACGAACGTTCGTTCTTAAGACAAAAAAACAATGTGGTTTCATTTACATGATTGAGAATTAAAAAAACTTGTAGGTACCAATAATTTATGAAATGCCGAGCTGAATAATTATTTTGGGACTAATTATTATTTTTACGAAGACTAAATAAATTATACGTGAACGATAAATGAAATACTTTAACTCTCCTAAATGCATTCAATAAATTTGTTTCAAAATATCTTCAATGATTATTTCATTCTGTTATAATTATTTCATTGTGAATCAAGAGATTCGACCCTTTAAAGCTAATAAGGATGCAGCAATTCTGTTAAAAATAAATATTACCTTTTAAAAATTTATCATAAAAAAAAAATTTATACTGCTAAAAAATGTAATTTTTTACCTTTTTGTTATTTGAATTTTTTGACAAATATTATGTTCGTACATCGATATAAAAAAATCATTTGATGCGAATTTCTAATGTAGATACTTCATGATTCTTACTGTTCTTCTTCTTTCTGTCCCATATCAGGTCTCCCCGACGTTAGCGATCACTCTAGAGTAGACATTCCGGTCCTGCGCCAACTGGAACAGCGCCTCAACCCCACGCACTCCCGTCCAGTCGCGGATGTTTCTCAGCCAGGACATCTGTCACCTTCCAACTTCACGCTTTCCCTCGATTTTCCTCATCATGATTAGCTATAGAAGCATATATTTACTTCCGCGTATGATATGGCCCAGATATGCGAGTTTTCTCTGTTTTATTGAGGACAGTAGTTCTTTTTCGGCACTGGCTCGTCTCAGCACTTCCACGTTGGTCACTAAATATGTCCACGGAATTCTTAGCATTCTCATGGAGTTCACCTTGAAAGTCCATGTTTCAACCCCGTAGAGCAGTATTGACCACACATAGCACACTTGACCATTTTCTGTCTCAATTTTAAATTAAGACTATCACTGCAGAATACTGATTTCATGCTGTTGAATGATGATCGTGCTATCTCTATTCTGCATCTAATTACCTTATCTGGATCCAGATTAGAAATTATTTGACGGCCGAGGTATTTAAAGTTAGTCACTCTCTCGATTGTTTGACCATTTATTCTCAATAAAGCATTATTGTGAGGGTTCTGGCTAAACACCATCATCTTTGTTTTAGCCACATTGATGTTCAAGCCCATTACTCTACCAGCTTCGTCAATTTTACTAAAAAGTTCCTGAAGGACACATGCGTAGTCAGCCAGGATAACGGTTTCGTCAGCATATCTGTTGTAATTATAGCATATCCGAAGAGTCCCGACTTAACACGGAGTTTTCCAACAAGTCGGGACATAAAAAACATATAATTGTGTCTATGTAAAATTGTGTATTTTGTGCATTAAATAAATAAATAAATTGATAATTTCACCGTTAATTCTTATTCCCTTTTTGACACCAGAGAGAGCATTCTTAAATATCTTGTCCGAGTATAAGTTAAAAAGTAAAGGCGATAATATACAGCCTTGTCTCACTCCACGCTTAATTAAAATATCTCTCGTTACATTGTGACCTAATCTTATCACATCTGTCTGCTGCCAGTAAAGATTCTTTATAAAATTAACATCCTTGTCATTCAGCTGGCACTCGTGTAACAGTTTCAGTAATTCTGAGTGCTTTACTCTGTCTAATGCCTTTTCGTAGTCAATAAAGCGAGCCAAAACGTATTTTTGCTGAAATCGACATTTTTGTAGAAGGACATTCATTCCTATGTAATTAGCTACATTAATATTTATTTTTGTACGCCCAATAGGCATTTTTAAAGACATATTTATATATAGACAGTTATTATAAAGGAACGTAGAAATACGCAATGGTATATAGTATACTTGGTGGGAGTGGAAGCGGGAGAGATGTAATTATAATTTAATTCGATTCAGTGATCGTTTGAAAGAAGACAATTTGCTATCGAAGACTAGTATGTTTGTTGGCAGACCTAAGAATTCTGGGCAAAGAGAATGAAAACTATAGTTAGTTCTATGGTTATCGGTATGAAAGAGTTAGTTTTGTCTGAGGTTTCTAGCTGAGATATTTAATTTTATTGAGCTCAGTAGTTCAGGCGCATCAAAGAGCAAGTTAAGAATTTTAAATAGAACAAGAAGGTTGGATTTATTTCAACGGTCTTGAAGAAAATATATATTTAAGCTAGTTTCTAACTCATTATACGTATATTGGTATTTTGATAAGCCCAACCTCCGGCTTATTCTTCTCAAAAATCGATGTTGAACTGATTAATATTCTTAATGTGAACATCATCACTATCGTCAATAAACAACGAAGCTGTTTTAATAAATAACCTTAACTGAATCAACTTAATAACACATAAGATTATATAAACCTGTCATAAATAATGCCTATCTATAGTAAATACTGTTGTAAAAATGTGTCTAGAACCCTACCCTAGACATACATTATGTTTTCGTTCTAGAAATATGTTCGTTCTTCAAAATTCAAAGTCCTTTGATGCACTGGCCGGTGATAATCCTTAAATGTAAATCTTTGAAGGACCATACTAATAATCGAATATGCGAGATCTACCTTTGTTGGGAACAATATCGGAACCTTTACATGTATTATACATTGTACATAAGCTTGACATACGAGTTGTAGGCTCAGTACATTATCCTTGATTACAAAGGGACGATAAAATATTTATCGATGTTTGTCAGTACAAAAAAAATATATTTACCTTAAAAAAACAAACAAACCGTCCACCGTTTTCTCATAGGAGTAGGCAGATAAATAGTATAATACAATATCACTTTGTCTTTGAATGCACGCTCGCCGATAATTCTGACTTTTGACGTGTCCATCTTTAAGTAATTGAGGAACGCTATCTTTTTATCGTTCTTCCTCTTTTTCTGTATCCATCGACATTTACATCATAAATCATTTAAAACGTTTTTTTGATGTTCAATTGTTGTACATTTTAAACCAACGTAGAACTCCTAATGGTGCATAGGGCACTGTATTGGTACACCAATTAAAGCAACCTAATTTTTTTTTTGTTACGTAATGGTGAAATGATCAGTCTTTCGCTTCAGGTGCCAGTCTAGGGACTATGAAATATTCTACAGTAAAATAACTATTTAAAAAAAATATTGAATGTCAATTATATCGGGAATCGAACCAGAAACCCCTTGCATGGTAGGCAAACGCGCTGACTACTACATGACGAGGCTGAAAAAAGTTTTTTTTATAATAATTAAAATATATATTTTTTTTCATTTAATGACCTGTGGGCTGTCCTGAGATGACATTTACCTGTTCTTCCATCTTTTTGGTGGTCTTCTTAGAAGTCTTCTGCTGCAGGGGTTTTCAAACTTAATGATTTTCACAATCCCCATATCTTTCGTGCGGTCCACATGATCCCTTCAAAAGCACCTTCTGCTTCTTCCCCACCTCACTGAGTCTTAAACATCAAAGATAGACCTAATCGTTTCATTTCTGATCCAATCTCTCAAGAATTCTCCCTGCGGTGAAGCCAAGGGTTCTCATTTTTGCTACTCAAAGGAGATTTTTTGTTGGTATCGGCTCTCAATTTCATCCCGTAGGTCATGATGGGTCAGACGCATGTCTTGTACATTCTGACCTTACTTTCAGTGAGCATGTATTTGTCCCGCAAGCAGCCAGCTTTAGCTGCTACTTTGTTAGTCTTAGCTCCTACTTCACAATATGGGTCACTATTGCTAGAGATCTCTACATCAAGGTATGTGAATCGTATGATTTGCTCAATATTAATATAAATACAATCATTACAATTTTCGTACCACGGAAAATTTTATTTTACAAATGTTGGTAAATCTTGTTCATTTTTACTGATGATATTTCATTGGTTCCAAACTTTCGAAATCTTTCTTCTTTTAAAAAACATGCAGTTTCCTAGATTCAGAGTAAATATATGAACACTTTTTTTCTGGGATATATTTTGTTGCCCTTTAATAATAAGGAATATTTTGATGTTTTTTTTTCTTTTAATTATTATTTTAAAAAAAACATATAATCTTTTACAGAATATTTTATTTTCTCTTTCTTATGTTACTCAAAAATATTATAACTGTCTATTTATTATAGGAGCAAAAATTCATTAACATTTTCTTATGTACCCACGAACAGGGCATGCCTTTGTGGGATTTTTTTCGTTTACTATTTTTACTATATTTTTTTATATTATTGCTATGAAATTATCGTTTATTTTTTTAAATACTCTGTTTTACCTCTTTTGTATATTGTAAAAAAATAATAAAGAATAAAATAAAAAATCATTTTACGTCTCATTGTTATAGGTGTCCTGTCTACATTACTAGTAACTCGGAACCTGAACGTCGGATATCCTCTACAGTCTATCTGACTGTGAGGCCTCATATAAAATTCATTATTCTTTGTCTGCCGACTCTACTGGGCCACTGCCTACACCCGCGGGGACGGAAATACGACGAGTCGAGCTATTAAATATATTATTGTAATATATTGCAAAAAGAGATGACTAAAATCTTAAAAATGGAATACAGAAGTCTACGCAAACGTTCAAACGTAGGCAGAATGGTGAATGTTACACAGTATGTAATTTGGCCATTTAAATTAGCCAACGACAGGTCATGAGCCCTGTAAATGCCTAGATTTTGAAATTCCCTTCGATAAAATGTTCATCATCTCTTTTATAATATATCAGCATAAATAATTCCTCAATAACATCCGATATGCTGACGATACCGTTATCCTGGCTGACAACGCATGTGTCCTTCAGGAAGTTCTTAATAAAATTAACGAAGCTGGTAGAGTAATGGGCTTGAACATCAATGTGGCCAAAACAAAGATGATAGTGTTTAGCCGAAACCCTCACAATAATGCTGTATTGCGAATAAATGGTCAAACAATAGAGAGAGTGACTAATTTTAAATACCTCGGCAGTCAAATCACTTCTGATCTGGATCCGGATAAGGAAATTAGATGCAGAATAGAAATAGCACGATCAGCATTCAATGGCATAAAATCATTCTTCTGCAGTGATAGTCTTAATTTAAAACTGAGACAGAGGATGGTCAAGGGCTATGTGTGGTCAATACTGCTCTACGGGGTTGAAACATGGACTCTCAAGGTGAACTCCATGAACCGATTAGAGGTTTTTGAAATGTGGCTTCACCGGAGAATGCTGAAAATCCCGTGGACAGATTTAGTGACCAACGTGGAGGTGTTGAGACGAGCCAGTGCCGAAAAAGAACTACTGTCCTCAATAAAACAGAAAACTTGCATATCTGGGCCATATCGTGCGCGGAAGCAAATATACGCTTCTACAGCTTATTATGATGGAAAAGATCGAGGGAAAGCGTGGGATTGGAAGGCGACAGATGTCCTGGCTGAGAAACATCCGCGACTGGACGGGAGTGCGTGGGGTTGAGGCGCTGTTCCAGTTGGCGCAGGACCGGAATGCCTACTCTAGAGTGATCGCCAACGTCGTGGAGACCTGATATGGCACAGAAGAAAGAAAAAATAATTCCTGAAAGAGTTGAATCCAATTCATGTCTACAAAATTTGGATAGATTTTATTTTTGTTATTAATTTAATAAACTTGATTTATTGAAATCAACAGTCATATACGCACTAAAACGGTTACAATATAATAGCCACTTAATACTTGACTAAAAATTATTTCAAACTTATAATTAACAATATAAGTGATGTGTAGTAAATAAAGTTATGTTAGACAAGTATAAAATTTAAAAAAACAAATGTTTATAAAACCAGCAGGTCCAAGATAAAAAATGAAAAATATTTTCATGCATGGCGTTGCCTAGTATGTAGGGGAAATAATTCGGTCAGAATGTCACCCGCATCAATAAAGGTGCCAACGACGCGATTCATTTGACTTTGTTATTTCATCTACATACTAAGAAACGCCAGAACATATTTTTCATTTTATATACTTATGAGGCCAGTTGGTTATATCCGTAATATTTGGAGTTTGCTCAAATTTTGAACAAAGCCTGGATATCACGGATTTCACCCCCTTAGGTGTTATTTGGACTAATAAACTGATTTCTGATAAACGGATTAAAATATTACTATTATTTTTTTTTTCTTATCAGATGACGAGCATACTCAATAAATGTATTAATTTTTACCCAGATTCGATTGTTGAAGAGATGTTGAAAAAAGATGATTGAGTCTACTATTAAACCTGGGTATTCTGCATTTTATTAGTGATAACAGTTCAGCAGAATCAATTTCGTTATTTAGGATTGTATAGTAATACACCTGCTCTTAAATTATTCTTCGATCTTTAAGAGAACTAATTTTAAAGTGTTTTGCTGCATCTACGTTATTCGGAAATTTTTTATTTGTTTTGTAATTTAAATGTTTCATAAATTTCCTTTTTTTCTTTTGAACAGTCTGTTTTTTTGGTTGGCTGAAAGATATTAATTTTAGCAATAAGTCCGCCACAGTATTTATTCTTTTTACTTGAAGTTTTAAATAAATAAAAATGAAAAACCTTTTTTTTTTTCATACAAATTGTCTTCATTTAAGGATGCAGACGAGATTGTTTTTTTTTCAACACGGCCTTTAAACACGATTTATCAACTTTAAAAATATCATTATTTATTTGAAGCGCATTCCACTGGGATTAAAATTGCAATACCAACATGTTTAGGAGCCACAACTTCCTACAGGAATATTGCACCCTCGTGCAAAAATATTTCCTTCCGGGATCATGAGTCGGCTATGAAAAATTAATTTCGGGAAACAGTTGAGCCAGTATTCGTTACTTCAAAACTCAGCAGTAAAAATACGTATCGTGAAATATAATTTTAGCTTCAAGTATGTATGTTTTTAATTAAATGTAATCATATTTTACTAGTACTAAATTTACTACAACTACCATTACGCCTTTTCTGGCATACATTTCTTGCTTCTTCCTCATTCACACATCTTGTCATACCTTCCCTTCGGTTCAGCCTGCTTTTGACATGACCAGACTTTAAAATTTTTAGTTTATCTGATTATGCCACGTCTTTCTTGGTCGTCCTCGTCTCACGTTACCGTTAAATTTACTCTTTTGTTTTATCAGATCTACCAGTATATACACTAAGTAAACAAAATCTGTCAAAAAAAATTTACTGTCAGTTTAGACATATAAAATAAACAACATTTTCATTTCGTCCAAAGGTTTGTAGCCGATGACCAGACTACAAACATTTAAACAAACAAAAAAATTTTTAAACAAAAATAAATGAAAATGTTTTCAAGCATTGCGCCTAGTAGGTGAATAATTTAGTCAGACAAATTTCACCAACATCCATAATGGTTTAAGCTCACAAAAATCAACTGATGGAAGAATCAAAGAACTATGCGTTTTCAAATAACGGCAAAACGATAAATGTTACACACTGTGTAAAGTGGCCACTCAAACTAACAAATTCATAAACCCTGTAAATTATGCCTTGACTTCCATATTTCCGTATGTAAAATGTTTTCCATATCTGTTGTGATAATTTAATTGTTTTTCTTATTATAAAACTATTTATCCTAAAAAATATACTAAAAATGTCATGAATAATAGATTTTTTAGGTTAAAAAATACTTAAAATGAGGTTGATCAGATTTACCTAAGTATTTATTATAAATAAATTTTGATCATAAACTAATACGAAAAGAATACTTTGAACAAAAATTACGAAAAATATGTTGTTTTTATTTAATAATAATAAAAAATACCCCAAAATTTACTTTATTTTCTTTTTAAATTATGTGATTAGCTGTTCAAATTTTTCTAAAAATTACAACTTTACAAAAAATGATTTCACGCCAATTCATAAACAACTTAAAATGTAGATTGCATAAACTTTTTAATTGTTTTACAAATTGCAAGGGCTTTTTCCGAGGAGAGCAATTTGAAAAATTATCTTCGCGATTAATTATTTTCTCCAGACTTACTTAAGTTATTGGTCTTTTTATTGTGAGGCCTTTCTTTCTCTTTCGTTTGTAGGTGGAATTACGTGGAGCCGTTTCCAAGTTACATGAAACAAAACTGTAAAAGCGGCAATTAACTCAGACTTCATTAGAAGGTATAATAAAAAGTTTCCACCCGTAACTTAGAGTAAATCCTACAAGAAGACTGCCTTCGAACTTTCCCTTTACTTAAACAGCAAAACTTTGAGGTGCGTGGCGGAGGATTATTTTTGCAAATAATTACCTAGTTTACAAGAGTAAGCTGCTGGTAAGAATATGTTGAAATTAAAACTCTATACAATATAAACATTCACGTATTTAGTGTACAATAATTATCAAACTTAATAAACTGTTTTGTGTGAACGAATTCGTTGACATTGGTTTAAATTGTGATAAAGATATTTGATTTTTTTTAAATATTACAGTTTTAAGGTGATTTATAACTTTCAAGAAATATTGAAAATTTAGACGTTACGCGGAAATGTTGGAGAAAATGGTAAAAACAGTATTACAAAAGAGTTTTGAAGCGCAATAAAAAAATAAAATATCTAAAAAGAATAATTTAAACGATGCGACGCGCGACGTTCATAAACAATGACTGTTGAAGGTACAAAAGCCATCGTAAATATTTCATAAATGGGTTGTTTAGTAAACATGCAATCTAAAAATACATAAATATTATTCCATAAATTGAGTGTGAGAACAAGGAAAATACTACGTATTCTAGAATAGTTTCAATACTTTTCCCTTAGAAATGTAATACCATTTCATTAAAATACCCCTTTTCTGACGGTTTATCGTGAGCAGACAGGTATTATTTAAGTTACAAAAATACTATTGGATAATTAAGAATAATAACAGCATTGTTCACAAAAAATTTATTGTTATTACGTCTCTATAAACGTATAACTGTGGGAGTGGCAACGGAAATCTGGACTATAACTTTGATAATTTTCAAGTAGTCCATACATTTTCGTATTTACTTAATAGTGTTACGTAGCTCCCCGCAGGGATAATACATCCCCTATTAAATAATCGGGACTTAGGGGTAGAGGAGTGGTTGGGCATCCATAGTGCGTGACAGAAAAATATAACATTTATTCTCCTTCTCATAAAGGAAGTTTATGCCCTTCAAATGGGCGCGTTATAAATAAATTGGGCTGTTTGATTTCATATCGCACGTTCTGTATTCATTCATTTCTGTTTTTATATTTGTGTAAACGGCGCCTCAAAATTACGATTATGCCAAATGAAAAGGCACGACTGTTACTGAGCTCAGCCATGCTATCATTCCTATGTTACTGCGGTCTTAATAAAATATTTGGTAATTAATTTTTATTTTATGTTCCAGGAACGTGGCTATTGATAATATTTTCTACGGTTTGTAGTTTGAAAGTTTCCGTGCCTCGGGGGTCGTTAGTTCACCACAGTAGAAGGAATTTGGTCATTGGGTTAATATTAAGGAGACCTACATTTTGAGCATTATCATATTTCTCCGAAAGTTGTGGTTTGCAAGACAAATTCTCGAAACAAGCGTTCTTCAAAGTATAAATAAACATGAAATGCCGAATGTTTACATTAAAAGGAAGAATAATAAGTTGATTTGAGTTAAAGCTGATATCAACAGTTTATTTTAATTGTAAGTTTGACCTAAAAGAAAACATTAACTTGTATTTGTATCCACTTTGGTAATTCCGATATCACACAACTGGTAGAGAACAATGTGCGGATATTATTCATGGATTTATTCCACTGAGTTTCTCCAGGGTATGCTTGGTTACAGCAGTTTGAAGACCAGAAGGAATGTGTATTTAACTTCGCACTTCTTTCAATTGTTGCGCGGTATTATTGACAACCTTGAAATTATGCGGATCACCTTAGATAGAGTCAGCATAGACTGTTTCAAATTCCAATAAACAGGACCAACCTGCTTATGGTAATGCCTGTTAGAAGGGCTATCTCTACGTTGAACAATATTACTTTGGACATTGACATTTTTCACGTATCTGAGGGAGTTTTTTGTTACAAGATTCTTTTACTTTTTTATCATATTATTCTCTGTATATTATTAACACTTATGTGTTATTTTTATATATATCTAATTTTACTTTATTATTTTAATTATTTCTATGTATATGAATTAAGATATTCTATTTTGTAATGCACATATACATTAATAAATAAAATTAAAATAAAAAATGAAATTGAAATTGATTATAAGAAAATAACTGACTAAGGTATTCATCTTCTTCGCAATCTTTATCCTGGAGACTAGTTAGCAGCAAAGTCCTGAATCTCGCGTTCCATTTTCTGTAGTCCTCTGAAGCTCAAAATACGAGTATGAGGCGTAGTTCAAGTCCTCCCACACCTGTTCTAAATACTCCCGTCGGAGGCGCCCTCTGTGATTTGTCTCCTCAGCCATTCCTCTATTACCTATATCATGCAGGAGACCCTCATGGTGCATATATGTTTGATCCATTAGGGTTTCCTATCTGAGATGGTTTTGATTAGGTGCCTCCCTTCTTTGATTATTTTCCGAACATCGCCATTAGTGTCGTGTTCTGTCCAGGAAAAATTCTAATATTATTCTGTAACACCACCTCTCAAAGGCCTCTAGTCTTTTTTTATCGCTTTCTGTAAGGCGCCATGTCTCACAGGCGTACATCAATATTCCATACATATGTCTTGGCAAGCTGCTTGCGGAGCTTTAGGTTAATGTTGTTTGACGCGGAAATCTTTATTTTTTTTGTTGAACACAAGCCTCGTTTTATGAAAGCGGCAGTCAACTTCTCTTTTCGTTCTACCATTCCAGATGATCCTGCTTCCAAGGTACATAGACTCTTTCGCGTTTTTCAATGTTGCTCTTAACATTACTACATTTGTTTGGGGCTCATTATGGACCACAGTCATCACTTAAGTTTTTTCCTGTTTATTGTTATCTTATATTTATTATTTACTACATTCTCCATGGATGTCAGAGCTTCCGTGCTAAGATATTGGTACTGGTATTAGATATTTAAAAACCAAAGGTAGTGGTTTTGGATATTTTAAAAACATGCCAAGTAAAGTTTTCAGATGACAAATTTATGATCTTAGGTGATGGATGGTATAAAGACAGAAGATATAAGTCCTAACAAGTCACTAAAACGCAACTTTACATCGTCAATTCGCACCAAAAAACCAGATTAATAATTTGAAATTGATAAACAAGATAAACAATTTGAAAAGCTGGCTATATAGATTAAAAACTTACAAATTCTTATTCCAAGGGGATTTGTGTACTTATATGTGATTGAATTTTTTTTGAAAATTACGTTAAAAAAAATAATTTACTCGCATAGCATATAAACCCCATAGGAAGCGTTTATACACCAGCGATACAATATAAAAACGATATCTATATAAAGTACAAAATATTTATTATGTGAATACAAAAAAAAAACAACAATTATGTTGATCGATTTTATTGGATATACTAGTTCAGAAATGTTATTGAAGAAGATTCTGATTTAAACAATACCACTAAAATCTAACCGTGAACCTATATTATCTACGATTATATTGACAAAAATCGTGTAATAATTGTGAAAAAAACTTTTTGAAAACATCGTAGGGCTGCTAAAAATTTGCTTTAGTTAAAATGATGAGTCAATTTATGTTAAATTCATAGAACTAAACCACAAATTTACGATTATTATAAACATAAATCATTACGAAATAAAACGCGATATAACTATTTCACGAGTCTGTTTCACAAGGCGATAAAGTATTGAAATGTTTATTTGAGCATTAAATCAGGGAAGAATAATTTGATAACATCCCCTTGTTAGAATTGTGACTCGAAATCACGATTGACTTGTGTTAGCTCCTCAATATAATTCAATTCAGCGTGAGATATTTATCAAAAAGCAACAACTTATAAAAATGGTTTCATGATTTTTGTTATTTGCATTTTATTTCATATTTAAAAAAAGCATACTTTTTATAGTTTTACTATACTACGCAGTGGACTTATTTATTTATTTATTTGCTAACTCTCAAAGAGCTTTTACGGGGTTTACCTAAACTTGAATTTTTAAAAAAAAGATTTTTACCAGAGAGCCGAATGAATGCACTCGTTCTGTTTATGGTTCTGGTTCTATTTTACTGTCAGAACTGTATCCTTCATCCTAAACAGACAATTATTTAACTTCCGAATAATTGTAGATTTTTAGTACCAATTATTTATTGCATATCTTGAGAATGGCTCAGCCGACCCAAAATTGGTAAATAATCAGCAATGAAAATAAACATTGTCCTGGGTGTTAATAATAAAAGTATTCTGTCTGTTTTTTTCAAATAAAGAAAAGAATGACAAAAAACGATGACGATACAAAAAAATATAATGAATTAGTCAATAATTTATATCATCTTACCGTAAACTGCAAATATAGCGAGCAGCTTTGGAAGCTTTATTTCCTCGATTAAAGGCAAACAGAATGAGGTGTCGAAAATGCTCACATTGTCTACTTGAGATTTCATTTTGAAGGTTTGTTATAAAAAAATATGTATTTAACGTAAAAGCAAATATTATATCTAGTAGAGCAGAAATTTTAATTTTTAATGTTTTTTTTTCTAAAAAAGTTTTCCTTATCTTTTACACTTTTGGTGTTTGATTTTTAAATAAGGAAAAAAACGGGACATGAGAACACATAATACAATAATGTGCCTGCTTTGTACCTTATAAGTTTGAAAGAATTTTTATTAATTACAAAAAGGTGTTTAACAGCTGGATTCACGATATTCTCCATTGGTGGTGGAATTATTAATGAATTATACCCTTATATGCATTTCATTGCATGTTTGAACCTAATGATAATTGATTAGGAACCTGCATGTCATTATACTATTGTCCCGTTTATTTCATGATATGTAGCTACATAAATGTTAAAAAATTACATATACTGTAACATAGACAGATATATGCAGATAGTATTTTTAAAATTCAAAATAGATGTTCAAAAAGGGTAGAATAGTAAATGTTACACAGTGGGTAAAGTAAAATAAATCAAGACTGTGAACGACAAAGCATTCGTTCTGTAAATGTCTGGTTTCCATATTCCCTTCTCGAAAATGTTAACCATCTCTATTGCAACGTACATGAGTTTCGATAAACTCCTTTTGAGCTAAAATCTGGTAGGTAGATTATTTTTTTTAAATTTAGGACGCATAAACAAAACACTGTTCATATACATAAGTTTATTTTATGCGGTCGGTTTTTTTATTTTTGTTTATTAGCATAATACAATTTCCTCCCACGAACAAAAAACCATCCTCCACTTTAGTTGAGATACGTACATGTTTATGTAAATGTTTTATTATTTATGAGACTATCAAATCTTGCATAAAATTGCAACATTGTAAACATTTTTTTAAATCAAAACATTCTTTGATTATGAATTTTTGAAAAATCTTAACTAAAAAACAATTACAAGAAATTACAATATAATGCATTTTTTATCGTTTAGCATTATGTGAAATTTAAAAAATTGAGTGACGTCTAACTATTAAGTTTTTTTTCCTGTATATTTAATAAAAAATTTTAAAATAACAAATAAACCCACAAAAATAAAAAGCGCTTTAAATTTTAATGTCCTGCAAAAATAATTGTGAATCAAAGTTTTTATTCCTTGTTTGATATTTCGTGTTTTTGACGTACTGTTTGTATATTTTATTCGTTGAAAAATATTCCTTTGTTAGTATAATGAAGTGTTCCTTCTCTTGTTTTTGTTCTAGTTCTCGTAATTAAATTTTGTTAAGCAAAAACATAATTTTTATACGTGTTAAGTAAACGTTAAATATTGAATTAATGTCCAGAGCCTTGATAGTTGAACTGGTAGACGGCTTTTTAAATATGTTTTTTTTGTATGTTTTTAACAGGTAAATATTACTTTAGAAAAACTGTAATTACTCCTACGATAATTTGTTGAAATAATTCTTGAAATTGGGAGATTAGGGAGGGACAAATGCAAATTGGAACTAATTTAGACACAAAACAACGTTGAAATGGCCCAAAACATTAGCAGGATTGTTTTTTCAGACATTTCAGTATGGTCGGCTGCAGAGATATGTTAGGTAGTCCCGGTCGATGATTGTCTGGCCCATAGCCAAGGTCTATGGCTTGTACCTTGTATCTATGTTCTATGTTCAGCCAATGAGGGGGAATGTTCCTACACGTTGTTCGCGAAACGGCCAATATCAATATGCTTATGGAAACATTCGCTCTTGTTATGGAAATATTAGTGACTACTTGTTGAGCAACCTTCTTGTCAGCCTAAGTTCTACACGGATTGTATGTTTGAACTAGTGCTTGAGCATTTTGCAAATTTTGTCGGGGAAAATGATTTTATGAATGATAAAAATTTACCATCAAATTATAGAAGAAATGGGAATTGATAATACTATGTACAGGATAAACTTCCATTAAGTAATATTGCGTTACTAAATCCAACGATTTTAATGAAATATTTATGCAACGTATAAAATATGCATGAACAAATTTATAACCAAATATTAAATAAATACACTATGAACTTTATGACAATTTTTTTGTGGTAAACCACAAATTTCGTAAATAAATCATTCATCCGCATTTTGGTATATAAACTATTTCAATAAATTGAATAATACACAAATGTAATATTATGCACATTTTATGATATTTTTATTTTACATGCTACTCGTATTTTTTAAAAATAAAAACTGATAATATGTCAATTATAAATATTTCTGTCCATTACCTATTTGGGAAAAAAACAATGTTGGGGAACATTAATGTGGTCTTATTTGTGAATAGATATATAAAACTTATTATGGAGTAAGAATATAATATGCAGTTCTACAAAAAAAATGCCATCTTAATAAATAGAAAATGATTTCATAAAAAAAATACGTCCGCGTTGAAAACAGAGAATCAAATTTTATTGAAAAATAGGAAGCAACTCTGAATATAAACTATCTCTCCTATTTTCATTTGGCGATCTTTTACGAAAAAAAGATTTCATCTTATTTTGTGTTTCTTTTTCAAGTTGGTGATGCGTCGCACTTGAAAAGGGTCCAATAATCAATAAGAAGCTTATCCCAAGGGTCCTCCTAGATTGGTTTTATTGGTCAATACAAATTGACGAAAGGGATGTATATCATAAGGTGTATGGTGTTGGAACGTTCGCCAAAGCTCTATATAAATTCTGGACGTTCGTAAATTGCAGAGAGATAGAAGGCTGGCAGGAAACAGTTCAATAAAACTATCCCCCACGGGAGAATACAGCCTGCTCAAAATATAAATAGGCTTAACGTATAGAGAAAGCGTTTGTTTTCCGGGTTAATAGGGAGGAAATGTGTGATAAGAAAATATTTGGGGGGAGCGTTTCCTGTTAGTTATTGGCTAGTGGATAGAAGCACGTTCAAATGTTATGTCCAATATGGGTTAACTTTATTTCTTTGTTTCATAAATCAATCTTTATATTGTACGCACAAAGCGTTAACTCAAATTAAATAAAGTACCAATCAAAAACCTTCAAAACGAAAAAACCACAATTTTCTATAAATCAGATATCGATGTCTCTATACTTTAAATACTCGTTTGAATAGTATAGGTTTGTTAGGAAAGGTTTGTTTATTATTTGTTTCAACTTATGTTTTCGTCAGCATACGTAATAACTTGACGTGACTATTGACCATACATTAACAATAATATTAAACCCTTGGCATTAACTAATTTCACAATAACATAATTCAGATATTGATTAGAATATTAAAAGTGAATTTCAAAGACGAATAAAATAAAAAGTTAGTTTTATTTCAGCAGTGAAATAATACATTCTTCTTTACCTAGTTTTACTGCCACCCCGAAATGAAAGTTTTTACCTGGAAATTCACAGCAGATATCCAACCACACCTTTCAATTCCAAATGGCCAATCTGAATTGCAAATAGATCCTCAGAAGTAGAAACTAGGGTCGGTTCTGTCAGTTCAACCGCTCACTTTGTTCAGTTGTGATTCACATTTCAATTTTCCTCAGATATTCTCATCTAAAAATGGAAGTTTTTCAATCACCAACCCTCTCAGGAATTTACAAAATAAAAAAAGATTTAACTTGCAAAATTAAAGTATATTATGCCGTTATAAATATTTTTAAATAGAACATATTGAAATTACAATAACCATCTCGCAAAGTTTATCTCTGATGCAGCAAGATGATAATTAAAGTAGAACAGAAATAACATTAAATTTTTGTATGTAGAGCTAGTTCGTTCAATTGAGATTCGACTTGATAGATAAAACGCAATAAACGTGAAAAATTATTCAAAATATTCGTTTTCCTGTAATGCCTTATTCTCTTGCAATGCTTTATTTTCTCAGTTTGTTTTATGGCGTACGAAAAAAATGGATTTTGTTTTGTAAATGATTTACAAGAAACGTCAAAAATATCAGATCCTTTGACATTGAAATGTGAAAAGGCATTCCGGATTATTAAATTTGCACGACTTCAGAAGTCTTTTCGACTTGATTTTTTGCCTTTTCTTTCTGATTTGTTTATTGGCGTTGGAGTCATTTATTTCAACGAGTTTTTATCAAAGGAACGGGATGAGTTATTGCAACTTCTTTCTAGAGAAAGTTTTCAATTAACGTTCACGTTTTTACTTTGCGAAACGTTCAGAGCTTAATGCCAATGAGAGGCTTTCTGCAATTTCTCATTCCTGGCTAAGTAAGCATAAGTAAGCATGTAACATTCCTTGAATTTCAGGGTTAGTTAACTTTGAATAGATTACCCTCCTTGGGAAGATTTCTCTGGTGTATTACGGGTGGTGATTTAGGCTTTCTTTGTTTGGAAGGTCTCGCGTAAGACATTTCGGGGTAAACTATTGTTACGGATAAAATGCTTTTTACACAACACGGAAAGGGCGGGAGGATCCTATTTATTCAAAAACTAAATTTAAATCATGTTCAATCACAAAAAAAAAACACAAATACCACATACTTATTTCACGTGAAAATTAGTTCACGTTTGTAAAAGGTTTTTTGTTAAATTTTAAACTAATATAAATATTTTTAAATTAAATCTCCGAGATTGTTGAATCAATAGTGATTTCAAAATAGAGTTTTGTGTGTTAAATAGAGCCAGAACCCCTAAACGAGTGTTTTCAACTCGATGGCCACTCTCAGGTGCAAATTCTAAAAAAAGGAATGTCCGCCTGAAGTGGCGCGTTCGTCTACCTAGAGTGGATCTGAAATACTGGTTTTAAAAGTTTTCTTTAATTGCTCTTGGACTGGCACCTGAAGCGTAAGACTGATCACCTTACCATCAATAAAATGAAGATGATTTTTTCGCCCTACACTGGGGCGGATAGGGACATAATCATGAAAATAGGTATTATACGTAAATTAAACTATAATATATTATCATACATTATCATCATAATCATTCTCTTATTTTTATCTAATGTTGCATAGGACTCCGCGTTACTGAACCAATTGCAGTGTATCTCAATAATTATGTCTTCATAACTTTCATGTAACAAAAATTATCTAGATACGTTGCAATTTGAGTATAAATGGAGTGGCCTATGCACCACTAAGTGCGGAAAACAAAATGTTGATAATTTTTTTTTGTTCTTTACGGAGTCTTAATTCGATGAAAGAAACATGTTTTTACATTTAAATATTAAAATATAAAGTATTCAAATATATTTGTGCCAATAACTTGTTAAAAATTATAGTTTGTCATCGGGTGCTCGGACACTAGTTTTAATTGAGATTAAAAAAAAAGAGTACAGACATAATATTGTACACATATAAAATAATGAACATAAATTTAGTTTTTTTTGATAGTTTGAAAAAATAAAAAAAAGCATTACGAAGAAAAAATAAAAAAAACTCAACATAACCAAATAAAATTTTCTAAAATGTTTTTTTAAAAAGTAGAAAAATGGAGAGAAAAAGTACAATTTAATTAAATAATAAACATAAACTTTAGTATGCTTGTATTTGAAACTTAAGAAAAAAATATGAAAGTAGTGGGTGCTCATTCATCCAACCAAAACAAGATAAACGATGAAAATGAAACAAAATAAATCGAAAATGTATTGTTTTATCTACAAGACAAAAATTGAAATTTCCTATTTAAATTCATTTTTAAAATGAGAAATAAAAAGGTTAAAAAGAAAATAATGAAAATGCATTTAACGAGACAAAAAAATATTGTATTTTTTACATAAATGTTTTACATAAATAATAAAATGATTAGCACAAGGTACAAAATATAATATAAATTATACTTCAATTATTTTAAGTTTATCTTTCCGTCAAAAATATGAATATAGGTTGCAACCTTAAAAACCAAGTTCAGGTTTACTGGCTAGTTTCACTGACTTGCGAATTAGAGGCCCAAGGTTTGAATCCCACTTTATCACATCTTGATTACCATATTCTAATACTAAGTTATTTAAAACCAATTGAAAACGGTCCAAATTTTTTTTAAATTTGGGTAAATCATAAGGACGTAATAATAAAAAAAAATTGAATACCTTATAGATATATGATTTCATTTTATCTTTTATTTTACAGGGACGTATATTATGTTTATTTCACTTTATATTTTCTTTTACAGGAACGTAATTTAAAATTTATTTTGCATATTATTTAAAATATTATAATAAGTATGTATCAAATGAAGGGTACACGGCAAAAACGGACTCATCAACAAATAATCAATTTTACAGGAGAGCAAAATTAAGAATAAAAACTTGGAAAAAAAACTAGTTTAAATTTAATTTAATTATTTCATGTCCGCTCCCTAGTTGGAGCATATGGTGTCCACAAAGATCCTCCAAGAATCTCTGTCTAAAAATAAAAAAAACGTTCCTTGAATTTTGATTTATGTTTGGGTACCCGATATACCATATTTTCTTTCCCACAATTTATCAGACAAGGTACCACATTTTATTTGTTTTTAATATTTCATTATATTGAACTCATTCAGTAGAAAAAAAAAACATTAATACCTCTTTAGACTATCTTTTCTGTGTACCCTTCATGATTAAAATATTTTGATTTACCAACGCAATGATCTATACACTTTTCGGTGCGGATAAGGTTATAATAAAGATAATTTGGACATACTTTTCCAACACCCGTGGCCTCCTTAGCACCTATCCTCCTGAGCAGGGCCGGTGGGGGCGCGGGGGGCACCCGTTGCAGGGCCGCGCTAAAGCCTCCGCCCACCTCCCGCGGCCCCACGGAGCCCGCCCCATCATCATCCCTTCGCCGCCTGTGAGGAGACCCATTCAGATTTAGTTTGGCCGCAGCTCTGGAAAAAAGATAAGACTTAACATTTAAAAACAAACATAGTAAATCTAAATACGTTTCCAGCTTAATATATATTTTTTTACGTATTTTTTTCTCTCTTTTCATTATAATTTCAACTTTTTGATCAAATTATTATATTTTCATTCTAGACTTTGATTGCAATAATTTACAAACTATTGATACACGTAGTGTAAAATTGAATATTATTGTAATATTATTAACTTTTTCTAAATAATTCTGACAAATTGCCTACGTACATTAGTATAAAAAAAGGGTGAACAAAACTGTAAATTGAGTTAAACTATAACATAAAACAATGGTTTAAATTGTATTTTGAGCATAAATTTGCAGTCAATTGCAGATATTCAAGGATTAAATGTAATGCTTTTCAACAAAGAAATTGAAAAATTACTTTATGATTGAAGATGACTTAGATCTTCAGCTGCATCAGACGGCTTAATATAAAAGCTCCAAAGAATCCTTGAGAAGTATTCTCACGCTCATACAGATAATGGGGGAAATTCTCAGGTTGGCGGAAGGAAAGATTGAAATAAACGGATACATTTTATTTTCCACAGCAGTTGAATGATTAATGACAAGTGTACGTGAAGCAAATGCAATAAGGGGTAACTTACAGTCGTATAAATAATGCATAGGTATTATAATGTTCATTCTTGCCAATTTTTCAACGTTACGTCTTGAAGTGTACTTAATTGTTTCAGATCCTCTACAAAATCTACCCCTTTTATAGCAAAGGTTTTTCTTACGAAAGGTTTTTTTACAAATTATTTTCACGGATTTTTTCACGCAATATTATTTTTCGTATATTTTGTAATTTATAATTTTATGATAAAAAAGTGGGATATTATATTTCAATAATTTGTCAGTTTTTTTTAAAAACACTTTTGCCAGCAGTGAAAACTAAACAAAGGTTTTTCAGTTTTTATTGTTGTATTTGAAAAAAAAAGAAGTTTATTGTAGACATATATATAACAGCTTGCCCACCACATACGGCACACCGAAAAATCTGCTCATTGCCGAATGAAAAAAGCTGGCCAAAAGAGCTCTCTGTAATCTGGTAGCCTTAGCATCTTTGTGCTGAAAGAAAGCAATCTAGAAGAACATAATATGCGCTTCATTGGATTGAGAACAAAGGGAAGTGAATTTTATATTTCACAATATAACAACTAAAAGAAGGGAAAACGGAAGTCTGGGCATTTACAGGGCTTCTAAGGGCCTGCTTTTGGCTGGTTTAAGTGACCAATTTTCACACTGCGTAACATTTACTATTTTGAAAATGTTTAAACACCTTAAAAACTATAAAAAAGTATTTGGATGACTTTATAATGATATACGGAACAGACGGTTTAAAACTTTTTTTTCGTTATCATGCATTTAATATATTATATTTTAAATGATACACGCATTTTTATGCCATTTGCTTTTATTTTTCATTTTCTGATGCTGATTAATAATAATTTTATGTTTATTTAATTTTACATATTCTTTTTCGCATATTTTTTTAATGAATAAACAAGGTTAAGTAAACAGCCCTTACAGGGAAAACATGTTTTTTTTTTAGGAAGTGTTTTTATGTGAGGGTTTTTATTGCATAAACTACCAAATCTTTCGAGGAAAAGATTTTTCATTTCGCAGTTCATGTGGAAATGATTGCCCTTTCTTTTGTGCTTATCAATCGATTCTACCCTCTACAATAAGAAAAGAAGTTGCATACCTACTTGCAGCAAGGGAAAATCCTACTAAGCGCTCCCTTTTATTTTATGTCCCGTCCTAACGATAAGATTTTTAACCCTATGAGTCAAAGTTGACATTTGCACCTGATGCCCTTTTAGGGTAGGAGAGGAAACATTCTTTTAAGACTCGCTCAAGTTAACCTTCTTGTAAAGGTACCATGAATTGGAGTTGGGACATGAGTTATACAAAAGTCAGCTTGTCTAGACATAATGCTGCAATATTAAAATAAACTTAGTAAAACTTTGTTTTTAACCGCTTATTTTATATTTATTCTATCGACCGGTTGTAAGGCTTTACAAGCTTTTTTATCACACTAATGAATCTCACTATTGTATTCAAACAGTGATTAAACAATATTACATTGAAACGCATGGAGCTAATAAGTCAAGCTCTTTTGTCTTGTTGTTCTGGTAAACGTGGGAAGATGAAGTGAGATACATACAATCTTTATAAGTAGACAGGAGTTGACCAAATGAAATATTGTTTATTTGGTTATTCATTATGTTTTCCTTATTAAAAATTGCTGTTTTAAATTGGAAGATTTCCTACTTGTCTTATTTTGATATTTTATTTTCAGCATGAAGAACTTTTATAACAGTGTCTTAATTATTTTCAGATGGTTTGCGAATTCAGAAGAACTGTTATTATTTAGGCACCTTAGGTGTTCCTTTATTGTCATATGACAGTTTCTTTTAGTTTTTCCAATACAAGTTGCAACGAAATCATTTCAATCAAATTGGTATCTGCCTGATTTATTATATTTAGGGACTTTATCTTTGATGATTTTTTAACAACGTTCCTTTGTTATTAGCTCATACATTTAGATGTTATCTTTAGTTTAATTTAATTTAATATAATTTAATTTATGTTTCGCTTTTAAAATAAAATAAGATAACACATTAGTTTATTGTACCTTGATAAAGAAGCTTGTGTAACATGAAATATTTATTTAAAAATGTGTTTTTACACTAAAATATTTCATAGTACCCTGGACTGGCACCTGAAGCGGAAGACTGGCCATCTTAACTTTGTCTAACAAAAATAATCAAGATACTCTGCAATTGGTGTACCAATACAGTACCATATGCACCATAAGTTGCGGAAAGGGAATTATGATTTAATGGTTTTGAAATTTATTGATTTATTAACGGACATTGTCCATGTATACAATTTATAGGTTTTAAATATAAAAATAAATGAATAGTTAAAAACATTTAAAAAAAGAAAACAAAAACATAGGGACATCAAGACAAGTTCTAGACTATTTATTTAGTGCTCGTTTAAATCGTTGTAAACTTAAATCAAAAAAGTCCAGATCTTGTTTTAAGTTAACAATACGACAAAAACGGGTCATTGGAGAATTAAGACCAAAGTTTGTTCTATGCTGATCGATGAATAGTACTTCATTATTTTTCAACCTACGAGTCGGAATATTGAATTTAACTTGTCTTAGTAATGATAGAATATCGATTTTACCATTTAGTTTGCTAAACATATACATGGAATCAATATTAGTTTTACGTTTTTGTAGACTAGAAATATTTAACATTGACTCTATATCAGCATAAGAATAATTACCTTTCTCTAGTACAAACATTCACGCTACTTTTCTAAGCAAGCCATGAAAAAATTAAACGATTATCCATCACCTTTTAAAAATTCTAAATTCAAATTCTAAAGTTAATTTTTTTAGCGTCCTGCAAAAATAACAAAAATCACTCACGCGGTGTTATTAGCTAAGTGATTATATTATGTATTTCTAGATTATCTATTCGCGTAACAAATATGCGAAGATAACCAGAATGCAGAGAGCTCCTTCGGGCAGCCTTTCGCGTTTGGCTACGAGCAATTTTCATTCGTATATAGCAACCGCTAAATAAACTTTAGTCCTTAGATACAGTGAGCATGCTGTATTACTAATCCAGTTACATTATTATACAGTAAAATGAGGCATATAGGATATAGCGTTATGCGCGTTTCCTTTGGCACATAATCTTAGCTTTTTCCTATTTTTTATTGAATGTTCGACGATTATATGGACTTTTAGAATATAAGTTGAGGATTTATTTACCAACGTATAATAAATACTTAAAAAGTAAATAAACTTTGACCAGAAATAGAACCAGAACCCTGGACGAGTGTTTTCCACTCGATGACTACTGTCAGGTAAAACTCGGGTAAAAGAAAACCGAGTGAAGACAAGTCCGCCTCGTAGTATAGTGACTAGCTCATCCGCCAGTCATGCTTGACTGAACTTGAATCCCAGATTCGATTCCTGGTAGGGTTAACGTGAAATAATTTCTAAAAGTTATTTTTCTTTATTTTCACTCTTTCACTATTTCACTATCCCTGGACTGGCACTTGAAGCGTAAGACTTATCACGTAAGAGATGACAAGCTTATGACGCATTATTGGTCTATTAATATCAGTGCCCTATGTACCACCGGGTGTGGAGAAGGAAATGATGATGATGAAATGCGATATGTTGCACATGAATACGTTTTGTTTTTGTGTCATTTGGAAAACTTGTAACAAAAAAACTATGAAAATTATAGAAATGTTTTCTTATAAATAAAAAAAGTTAAATAAATAAAACAACTTTGTTTTTAACCACTATTTTTTATTTTTCACCGACCGGTTTCAAAGCAAACAAGCTTCTCTATCAAGGTTTACGTAACTAATGAATTGATTCATTTTTATTTTATTTCTATCATGTTCACTAAATACTACACTTGGACCCAATAAATCAAGTGGTTTTTTCTTACACGGGTGGTCATTTGATATCTTTATTTTCGAAGTAAGCCAGGAGAGGACTAAAATAAATATTGTTTAATTGGTTATTAATTATTGTTTTCTTATTATGAATCGCTTTTTTAATTTCTAAGATTTCTAAGTTGTCTAATTTTAATATTTTATTTTCAACATGAAGTACTTTCAATCCAGTGTCTTTATTGAAGCTATGATTATTTTATCAGATGATTTGTGAATTTGAAACCGGTCGGTGAAAAATAAAAATTAGTGGTTAAAAACAAATTTGTTTTATTATAATGAATAACCACAAAGTTAGTGCTTCAAAAATAAACTTTATATAAAAAAAGTTAGCTAAGTTTAAGTCTTGATTATGAGGAAGTAACCTTGAAACCAGGGAACGTATAGTTGTTCTAAGTTTAAGTCATAAAGAGGAAGTTGTCTTGAAACCGGTTGACGTATATTTAAAAATTAAAGTGGCTTACACAAATTTATAAACAAATCATGCAAAATGTCATACCTCAGTGTGAAAAATATTTTTAATGTTAAAAATATGAAATAAATTAAGTATAATAAAAAAACGCGAAACTAATCTCAAACACTTTGCAGACAACAAAATAATGTAAACAACTTATTTAATTCTACTTTCACCTCAATATGGTTTCTACACATCTGTTGGATTGTATTGTAAAAGTTCTAACCGAAAAAGTTTGAAATATACGTTTGTAAACGAAAAAGTTAGCTTTCATTGAAAATATTAAAAGGTTTTATAAAATACAATATGTTAAAAACATTAATATGAATATTTTTTTCCACAGATCTTGGGGCCTGTTCAGATATGATATTAATCTTGGTTCTCTGATGAAGACTGCCAACTTTCTCAGCATCTCTTCGGTGGTCGACGACCCTCTGGAGTCTCGTACATCACGATCTTGGGAATTCTCGCTGTGTCCATCCTCTAAACGTGGTCTCTGCAGAATCTTCTTCTCTGCGTATTCTATCTCACAATGTCTTCTATATGCGATCTGTTATGGTTATGCGAATATATTTGTTATGTATCCTATCTCTAAGGATTATGCCTGTAGCAGGTCGCAATTTTTGTTCATTTATGATGTTCTAAGAAGATGCTTGGTTCTAAAAGTGTTCGTTCTCACTTCGATGCCATAAGTCATTATGTATATGATGCATGTTTTGTATACAATGTTATCAAAATTTAAACGGTTTCAAAGCAAACGCAGATAAAAACAACCTTATTATTATTATTTCTATCTCAAAAAACATAAACATTAAAATAAAATATACATAATTCAAATATTTAAGCTTATGTTAAAATAAATTAAAATTAACGTCCAAATAATTTTTGTCGACCAATACTTTCAGTGAACTCAGCAAAAATCATATTAATTAGCATATTGTCAAAATATAAATAAGTAACGTAACGATGTAATTGTAGACGGAGAATTAAAACTTGAAAAAAACTGTAGTAAACATGAACACAATACGAGAATATCAGAAAAATATCATATACAATCTTTTAAAACGAGAAAAGGACAATCGAGACATATAAACCATGGACTGAAATTATACAATAAACTACCAGACAAAACTAAACAAAAGACTCAGACAACCTTTACAAAAGATGTTAAAAATATTATTATTAACAGTAGAATATGAATTTTAAAAGTGAAAATATTTTGTTGAATGTATGTAATACGTAAGGGTTTATCAATAAAACTTAAAAAAAAAAAAAAAAAACATATTTAAATTTATTTCAACAGAGAGGGAAAACATTATTGAAAATGGAATATGGACGTCTAGGCATTTACAGGGCTTATGACCTGTCATTGGCTGGTTTAAGTGACCACTTAACACACACTGTGTAACATTCACTATTCTGCCCATGTTTCAACATCCACATTTCCTCAACTCTTCCAGGCTCTTTTCAGGCGTTGCCTAGTAGGTGATTTGATTCAACCGGATGAATCTCACCCGCATAATAAAGGCTTCAGCTCGTTCACTTCACAAAAGTCAACACATGGAAGAGTTGAGGAAATGTGGATGATGAAACATGGGCAGAATGATGAATGTTACTCAGTGTGTAAAGTGGCCACTTAAACCAGCCAATGAGAGGTCATAAGCCCTTTAAATGCCTAGACTTCCATATTCCCTTCTTAAAAATGTTTTCCCTCTCTGTTGAAATAATTTTTGATATAAACTATTATTGACAATTCAATTTGATAAATTAAAAAAATATCGACTTGTTTTTTTTATTACCCTTTACGTATTTTTATTTGCTATAATATCAAATTGCAGATAAGAATTGGCATATACACATTTCTTTTTTTTTCTTATTTTTTCGCAATAATATGCTTGCTTGATTATTATTTATACAAAAAAAAAATTCTTGCTTACCGTAACACTTATTACTTTGTTTGCTTTGCAGAATTTAATTCATTAAATAATAAATTTTTCGTTTTTTGTTCATATGCTTATTGTTCTTTCGTGTTTACCTTTATTGTTATTTTTTTATTATATATTTTCTAATTTTTATAAGTTTCTAACTTTTCTAAGTAATTTCACATCTTTTTTCTGTATATTTGTGTTTTATTTTTAAGTATGTAAGCATATATATATTTTTTTTGTAAATGCACCTTGGGCGTTCATGAACAAAATAAACAAATAAATAAATTTGAAAGAACTAATATTAGTTTTAACATCAATGTTAATAGACGCACCGGGTAAAGTGATCACACTAACCAGCAATGACAAATCAAAAGCTCTGTAAAGGCCTAGTCTTTCATATTTACGTTTCAAAATGATAATTTTTTGATAATTTTTTTAAATGGGATAAACAAATTACCAAATTGTTTAAAAGTTTAAGGACAGTTATAGGCAGCATGTTTAGAATAAAATATTTTGTGCCAATAAAAACATGAAGACTTCTTTATCAATCAATAGCAGAATCAATTATAAGGTACGGTATTACCAGTTGGGGCCTTTCTTGTAAAAGCAACATTAAAAAAATTCAATCTTTACAAACCTCGGCTCTTAAATGAATTAACAGATCACCTAGACTTGATAAAGAAGAGGTTCCCGAACTTTTTAAAAAGCAAGGGTGCTTGTCCGTAAATGCTATTCTATAGCTCAAATTTGTTACTAGATACCGATTTGATAGTAACTACCAGAAGAGGCATTTGCATTTACATAATACAAGGCTAGCGCAACGCGAAAGCTTGTCAGTACCGAGGTTTGTACACAAGTATGGCCAAAGAACACTTCTTTATACAATTACTAAATGTTTTAATAAGATTCCTGAGATGATTTTTTAAAAAAATGTTGACAAAGATTTTATGAAAAAAATAATAAAATGGTTAATGTGTAACAGAGCGTTATATTAATTATCATTTGATGTCATCTACTTTAATTTTTATAAATATTTTTTTTGTGAAAATTAGGTATGATTTTCGTTCTTAATAATGTTTATATTACTTTTTAAATTTATATAATTTCTATAACGTTTCTTTTTGTAAAGGAAAAATAAGAAACCTGCTGACAACCGGTTTCGCGGTTTAGTGGGTTTCATTATTTTTCCTTTTATATTTTTCTGTACATGTTTTTACCTTCTTTAATAAAAAAAAATTCTACATCGTTGTAATATATTTTAAAGTTTGATTGGATATTTATTAAGTCATGCTTTATCCTTAGCAATCGTTATTTTACAATATAAAGCTACGTTACTATACTCTACTTGAACACGAAATCCCAGTTAACAATCCATCAAGTCCCATGTCACCTACAGTACATATAACATGCATGTAAGTATTAATGATTCACGATCACACATAACCGTTACATACTGTAAATCAATTCGTTTATTATAATATATATAGATAAACCACGATGAGCTCGAGAGTTGACTTTGGCGTTGTTTAATATTATGTTTTAATATTTTAAATTTTAATCCGTTTGTTACACATATGTACATACATATATATTATAAGGTAGTCATATTATTTCTTACAGGGTTCGTAATACATAGGAGTACTCATTATGTTGTTTTTAAATTTGGTTCTAGGGTCCCAAATACAAATGAAATACGTTTTTTAAACATCATATTAATTTAATTTCTTGCATAATCTTACCACATAAAATTATTGAAATATTTTTCCACCGAATTCTTCCAATAATAGTTCACATTTTTCGTTCCTTTTCCCCTGTGCAAACAGCAAACATTTTTTTTTTATTCATAAAAAATAAATATTAGCGTTCTTATAATTTACCCAAATGTTAAAATTTTGGGGGCCATTTTCAATGAGTTGTAAATAACTCACTATTAGAAAATAAGAACCAAGTTGTGGAGTGCGAACTTCAAGCTTCTGATCCGTGAGTCGGAGACACTAGACATGGGACCACAACCCAGTTCAACAACTCTCCACAGTTAAATAATTTATAATACGTTGCGTTGGTCAGTTTGCACATGTGGTTCCTGCATTTTAGTCTCTTATTTCCAGCCATAACCACAAAAATCCGGATTTCTTGCATTCGATTTTAAATGCCTTCCTAAGTCTCCGCTACCGTTTCGCGTTACTTTAGATAAGATTCAACGTGTAGCAGCGGGAGGATCGCGATGTCATATAGCATTCTCTCGCAACAGTATTTTATGAAAAAAATTATGGATTTCGCAGAAAACTCAATTTTTTTATCTTTTTTCATCTATTTTTTTTTAGTTAACTACCTACTTAATTAAACTCTCTAACGAGGTAGATATATAATATGATACTTTTACAGAAATAAATATTTAACACATAACTATTTCAGACAACATGAGCTGCTCTTACTCCGAAAATCAGTTGGTCAAAAATTGTAGATATTAAAATAACAAAAAATATTTCTGTCGTGACTTGTATATAAATTTAAAATATATATCTTTTATTAAGAAGTCAGACAGAAATTGTCCAATACAAAAATTAAAACATAAGTAATGTAAACAAAGCATACTGCTACCTTGAATATAAAGTATATTGCCCTTATATTTCTATATTAAATTGTCGATAAAAATAACCCGCAGTAAAATAAATTCACAATTTAAAACTAACGTAAATTTTAACGGTTTGTTTTTGAATAAATTATAGGTTATTAAGTATCATAACACATACTTACATAGCCCCTCCCTAAACTTAGCCGGATAACACAAAAATATATTACACTATTAGAAACACCATAAAGATGAATGACCGTCATATTTTTGGTAACTATAATGCCCTTGATATTAATACTATGCGGACTTCCTAACTTGTGAATTCTTTTTTAAGGGTAAGTTAAACACCCCACGATAGGAGAGGGTTGTAAAGGATAAATTGGTCGCGGCCATGCAAAGTTAAAATGTAGACACTCCAAGTGAATTCTACAAAAAACACATTTTGTAATACAATCTTTTTTACCATTGACGTTCATTCCATTTATTTAAACCAATCCACATCCTATAGTCATATCTTTAGTAAAAGGTTGAACATTTGTCTTTTTGTGATCTGAATTCGAATATTTTAAGAATTTTTAAAATATTTCTCATCATTAAAAAAAATAATGCAAAAAGTAATATTAAAACAACTTTAAAAACAAATGCAATATTTATGTGAACATATTTAAAATACACAAAAAGTCAATTTAAACTAGATTGTGACGAACTAACACACAAAAAATATTAAAAAATTTCATACACACAAATAAAACAATGCTTAGAATTTAAAAAATAAATTAAATGAATCGGGTTGTGGTCCTGCGGCTAGTATTGCGGACTCCCGGATCAAATATTCGAGGTTCGAACTCCACTCTACCCCAACTTGATTTCTATTTTCTTATAGTGAGTTATCTACAACTCGTTGAAAATATTTCAATATTTAGGTAGATTATAAGAACACTACTTTTTTTCGTTTAAAAAAAATATTAATACATTTTATAAATTATCAATAACATATTGCTATGTATTATAATATATCTTTTCTGCATTCCATTCTTTGACATGTATAATTTTTCATTATTTATATTTTTCTATTATTATTTTGTTTATTGTTTTTATCATTTTGTATATTGTTTAATATGTTAATAAGTGTTTTTATTTTATAAACAGAAGAGTCCCGACTTAACACGGATTTTTTTAACAAATCGGGACACTGAAATTATACAATAAACTACCAGACAAAACTAAACAAAAGACTCAGGCAACCTTTACAAAAGATGTTAAAAATATTATTATTAACAGTAGAATTTGAATTTTAAAAGTGAAAACATTTTGTTAAATGTATGTAACCCGTAAGGGTTTATCAATAAAATTTAAATAAAAAAAAAAATAAAAAAAATTATAATTGTGCTCTGTGATAAAATTGTATATTTCGTGCATTAAATAAATGAAAATTTTAAAATTTGGTAAGGTATCCGAAATAAAACAGTTTTATTGGATTCAATTCTACTTTTATTTTTATTACGTTCCGTTTCTTGGTCTATGTAAAAATCTTCAACACTTGTTAAATACCACTCCACCCCCCCATAAACTATTAACATTATTATGCAGCAATTTTTGTTAGTAGATAAGAAAACATTGTAAATATTTCAGTTAGTTTGTTAATGTTTTGAAAAGACGAAACGCGTCACATATATTTTTAAAAAAGTAGAATTAAATCCAATAAAAGTGTATTATTTTGAATACCTTACCAAATTATAATATGGAATACTGCCAATTATCTGCATGCACAACAAACAACATTTTTACACATTGAAGTCTAGATTTTCGATAAAAAAATATTCGACACCCTTATCCGTTTGTTTACGAGTTGGTAGAGTTTATTTAACAAGCGCCATTAATTAATAAAACTGGTGAGACGACTTCACATAGAATGACTCAATTACAAAAGAACATATCCCATATATAGCAGCAGAGAACCGCTTGTTTGAAATTTATATAACCTGTAACTCTAATATTTAATAAAAATAAACTATTCTCAACTTTAAAAAAAATATGTTCGAAATAACCCAATCCATGAACAATAATAATTTCTGAATCTTTACCTCAGAGGATAAAACACGGAAGTCCACTTTTAGCCATTTTTAAGTTAAAAATGCTGAATTCATCGCAATAAGCTATTTTATGCGTAAATAAAACAGCCAATTTTTTATGTAAAAATGCTTTTTAAATGCAAATAAAAATCCGTAGAGTCCACTTTGCTTTAATGAAAAAAACACCAGAAGTCCCAGATACACTAGTTTAATATGCACTTTTATTATTTAAAAAAAACATTACTTTACATTGAAATTCCTTTATAGGTTAAAATTATCTCATTTGTTTCAGTGTGTCACCCGTGATCTGTCCTTTAAAGAACAGATATTTCATTATAGAAGTTTAGTATAGAGCCATTGAGTGGACAAATACTTTAGGGTCTGTTTAATTCGTCAGTACGTTTTGCACGTTCAAGATTTTTTTCCAAAAATGGTAAAAAAAAAAAAAATCTTAGAATACCTAAAAACATAGAAAATTGACAAACTTCCGATAACAAAAATACCACTTATGTAAATCAATAAAAATATTTTTTTCATTGATTACTAATTATTGAAAAATCCCTCTAAAAGTGATGTCATTTTTTTAACCACTAAGAAAAAAAAGCCTCATGGTCAAATGATCAGCGCTTTTGTCTTCTGTGCATGAGGTCTTGGGCTCGATTTCCGATATGGTTTGTACAAACATTAATTAAAACCATTAAACCTTTAATAATATTAATGTTTTTTGTTGATATTTCTTAATAAAACTCCATAGTCAATGATTATGATAAAATTATAAATAAACCTATCAATGAAACTTCTTGGTTTAGTTTTGCTTTTTATTATTTTGACCAACGAGCGCTTTCGCTTTAGTGGGTATCTTCAAGACTCTTTAACAAGGGACAGACTGTTCCCTGTTAAATTTTAACTGGGGACAGACCGTCCCCTGTTAAACTATTTATTTGATCTTATCTCCAAAACATGTTAAGAATAGTATAAAAACTGTAAATTTTGTAAACCATTCATTAGTCTTGAAGATGCCTACTTAGGCAAAAGCGCTCGTTGGTTAAAATAATAAAAAGTAAAACTAAACCAAGAAGTTTCATTGATGAGTTTATTTATAATGTTATCATAATCATTAAATTTTTGTTTAATATTTTTGACAGAATAGGTACATCTTTATACAATACGTTACATATTTTGAGTATGAAATATTCCCAATCAGCTAAAGTGCTAGTATAAGGGGATATATTATATTATTGACATGATAGTTTGATATTTTTTGAAAATACCAATGTGACAAAATCCATCAATTCTTTCATTATTCATTATTTCAACTCTTTTGAGGGTAATAAGCTTCAATGAAAAGTTGATAAAATTATATACCCTAGCACTCGTCACATGGACTGTGAGAGCAGCTGTTAATTATTTGGTTGTTAATTATTTAAGATTATTATTATTATTTCATTTACAAAAGTGTAATTATACTAGCAGCGGTTTGTGTAGCAAAGCGCTTCTCTATAATGATGTTTATATTGAAATTCATTTATATATGACATTGTTTACAATATTTTTAGTCTTTTTAAATTTTTGTATACTCGTACGAGAACTGAGTACAACACTCGGGAGTTATTAATATTTTACAACAGAGATAAGGAATATTTAATAGAAGGGAATTTTTTTTTAATTAACAAAAATAAATCTATAGTTTGGTCATGTCAAAAGCAGACAGAACCAAAGGGCATGTATGACAAGATGTATGAATGTGTAAGAAGCTAAGAATAAATGCCAGGATAGACGTGTGTAGTAGTCCATTCTCTCTGCCTACCCCTACGTTGAAATGGCGTGATAGTAGTCGTATTAGAGAATATATTAGTTTAGGCATTGACTGGGCATTTTTAGACATTTATTCAGAAACTTGTATAGACTCAAAATATTGATAAAACCATCTGATTCGGTCAAAATGCCACACTCATCAATAAAAGTTTTAGCTCTATAACTTCACAAATATCAACATATCGAAGAATTGAAGAAAAAATCGATGTTTAAATATAGGCAAAATGGTGAATGTTACACAGTGTATAAAGTAGCCACTTTAACCAGTTGGTGACAGACCATAAGCCTTGTAAATAGCAAGACTTTTATCTCATTTATCTCTGTCGAAATATAATATACTATTATTTTTGACAGAATAAGACATTGCTTTATTTAATTTTTTCTCAATCCGTGTAATATTATGTTTATGAAAATTCCAACCTTGTCTGAGAACATTTTGAAAAACTCAAAATATTTCTGATTAAACAAACTATTGCAAGAAGAAGTAGTATTAAAATTGAAAAATATTTTCAGACGTTGCCTAGTACATCTTCAGTCTGATGACTCATCAGTAAAGGTTTCAGCTTTAAGACTTTTTTAACTAGCAGTAAAAAATTATATTTCTATATTTGTTCTTTTATTTTGGAACACAACAGCTGTAAATAAAATATTTATCTTTAGTTTTTGGTATTTGTTTTTTATTTATTAGTGCAAAAAGTATTTTTAAAACACAAATTATTTTTTAAAGTTTTAAATTGCTTTACATATTTCACGAAATATGTAGCTAATTTTTCATTCTAATCATTATGAACATTTAAAAAACTTTACGCTGTTTTAGCGAGCTTCAGGATTGTACGTTATTTTTTACGCACAGGGAGATTCAATAAACTTACAAAACAAATAAATATCAATAATAAAGTTACAATTTTGGTTTTAGTAAAGGTTAACTCCTTGGGAATCTCTGTTGGACTCCGAGTTCCGCAGTGCAGTGGATTAATTATTGCTACCCTGTCCACGCGAATTGTTCCCATATTAACGCATGAATTATGTAAACACAATAAGGTAAGCCGGTGTAATATGCTCTAAATTCGTTATGGTCTCATTTGAAATGTACAAAATACGGTAACTATTACCCATTGCATACTTTACGGAAGCTACTTCTACTACTACCATAACGCCATTTCTCCGTAGGGGTAGGCAGAGAGGATGCCACGTCTATCCTGATATATACACACATTCCTAGCTACTTCAGTTGTGTCTGCTTTTGACGGGATTAGAATTGAGATATTGCTTTCTCTGATTATGCCACGCCTTTCTTGAACGTCTTCGTCCAGCGTACCATTCTTATTTCACCGTTTTCTCTCCATCCATTCATTGTACACGACCAAACCATCCCATCGACTCTTTCTTAGTCTTAATTAATTATGCCTGTCTCAGATTTGCACTCTGGCCTGATTTCACATTTCCTAAGAGATCACATTTCAATCGGGTTCACTCTGCTTTCATCTTTTGTCTGCTAGTCCCATGTTTTACACCCATTACAAATTTAATTCAAGAAACAAATATTAAATAAGTTTTAAATAAATAACTTTCACGCGATACATTTTTTCCAAATGATTTAACAACGAGAAAAATATTTTTCATTGCTCTTGCGCTGATGTGTTGGATATGCTGAAAACAAGTGCAAGTGGTCGAATTTTAACCCCCCTTACCCTCATTTTAATCTTTCACAAACACAAAACAACTATTAAAACTATAAAATATGATAAAGTTTGCGCGATTTGCTCTTTTTTGCGCATTTTTGCTCTGGAATAATCTTAAAAATTCGCCGATTACACCAAAATGCGTCTTACTAGTTTGTCTGTCAAAAAGCCACCAGGCGTCCAAAATGGTTGAAAATTGACACAGTAATTATAAACGTGTGTATTAATTTAGGAAATAAATATATACTTGCAATTACGTTTTTAAATAATAAAGTTTAATATCTCGTGTTTTTCAAACCACATATTTAAGTAAAACATTATGTTTATTATACTGTTTCTCTCTGAAAGAGATGTAAACTTTGGTGCTTAGAAATGAATTTACATTGAATTTAAATTAATAGAATGATAAAAATTTGTATCCAAAAAAATATTTACATGTTTTTATAATATCCTTTAAATATTATCTTTTTTTCCGTAATAATCCGCTGAGCTTCTATTGTAGGGGCTTGTCAGCAGATAGAAAAGAAATTATATGGAAGGAAGTTTTGAATAATACACCTCAACACCCAGAACAATTGAGAAAAATCATTGCTGGATTTTTCTTTACAACTGGCGGGATTGAACCCGCTATGCCAGTTTCACAGTTGTTTCACAACTGCACCACGGTGTCTCCCTTTTTAAACGTTTTTTAAATCTTGTTTTGAATATTTTTTTTATTTTATTTCCTTTATTTCGGTAGAGTTTTGATTTATTTCCCACATAAAAAGCCTAAACCCAGACTTTCATATTCTTTATTCAAATGGTAGTGTTCATTTGTACAACATAATTTTACGTATTATGCACATTAATTTATTTTTTTTATAAAAAAATACATTAAGATATAAGACCTTGATGTAAATATATATTTGCGTTTTTATTCAAATAAAAGCGTAACTATTAATCTTTTGCTGAATAAAGCAAATTTTTAATTAAATGAAATAAATTATTTCAAATGTCAAAATTTCAACTATTGATTAAAACACGCTGCATTTGATGTAACAATGCAGTGCTCTATGCACCACGGGGCGCGAATAGGGAAAATATAAAATGATGAGGTACTCATGGTTTTTTCTTTATGTTTAAATTTTCTAAAGAAACACTTTTGTGAAAAACAATTTATTTCAAGCGAAACAACAATAACTGTTATTTCTCATAAGTCAATATATTATTCACGTTAGTTGTGGTTGGAGTACGGAACTACAGGGATTATTTACCGACTCCTGTGTAGCGGCAATAAACATAGCGCACTAATTAATATAAACCGCCAACAGAGCTTATTAAGGTGTTTCACTAACGAACGAACTATTCATTTTATTAAATAGCTTCCTCTGTTTTTATCGTAAATTAAAATGAATCTTGTTTTTAAAATCACGTGTTTTACTTAACGATCCATAGTGGTAAATAATGAACTGATTATTTTAAAAGAAGGTAAAGAACGATTTGAAATAATTGTTATTAAATGTCAAAATGATTTACGCTGCGATTAGAGTAAAAGCTGTTAAATAAATCATTATTCTCAGTGTGCAATCATAATAAATTACAAATGCAGTGCGAAAGTTTTTGGCGTCCGCTACCAAGTAAACTCCCCCCTCCCGTCTCCATAAAGCGCCCCAGGCCGATAATTCCGACTTAACACAGATCCACAAAATCTACTAGAAAAAGTTGGCAAAAACGCAGTGAAACGAGGTGCTACGGGAAAGTTTTAAAACTCACCGAGGGGGAGGCGAAAACGAGGAAGGGGTAATAATTTATTCGGCAAATCTTTTTCCTCTCGACTTTCACAAGCTTTGACATGTATAAAATACGTATCTTAATCTGAGTTACCGCTCCACGCCCTCCAGCTGCAGTCGGCCCGGAGAGTGTTTTGAAAAATAACCGTGGAGATTGCTTCTGGTGTGTAGCGAGGATATGAATGGAAGTTCTCGGCCTACCCGAGGAAGTAGCTCGCCAAAAGGCGAAACAAGCGGAAATGAGAGAAACCATATTCCGTTTTCCTTCCTCGGTGCAAATATTCTACTGGGGGAGAATCACGCGATATTTTATTTCTCTGGAGAATTTACATAATGCCATTTTTATAGTGGAATACACCGCACATTTGAATGCAAAGATTTGGAGAACGTAAGAAGGGTACGCAGTCTTACATTTCCAGCTGCATTATGTCTTTGTATCGAGACGCGAAATTTAAATAAGCACTCCATCGCTGCGCGAATCGTTTTACACGGTTCCTTCGGCTAAATTGCGCGATGTTGACGTATGTACGTTGGATGTGGAACATAACTTAGCTTATTCCGACCTCCCGGTAACTGTAATTCGATCATCGCTTTGAAATCACGAACCATGTCAATTATGAGTTAGAGTGAAAGCCAAGCTCGTGGTGTTCAATATGGAAATGAGAGAATATGCGCTTAATGTGACATTAACAATTTAGAGTTCGGTAGGCGATGTACTAAATGTCATCTTCAGGCAAGACAGCCGAGAACATTAATCTTGTGTATTCCATATACGGAAGCACTCGCGGAAACGATCGGTAGCATCACGACTATACCCACTTGACATTTGGCAGCTTATTGGAATGCAGGTGAATACTCGACTATGCCGGTATTCACACCAATATCGTGTGACTGAAATAAATCATTCTAAAGTGAATTTGTTGGGGAATACAAAGCGATGTCAAATCATCACGCATCACGATCGCATTATTTTCCCATGAAACGATCCCAAAAATGTTGTCTCCCATTTTTCACGTATTTACTGTTTTACGTAGAAATTTTTTTCCAATACCAGATAGTAAGAAATAAAGCCAATGTTCGCAAACACAACGTTAAAAAAATATGCCATTAAATAAATCTTCTCAACAACGTAATAATTACAAAACATGAAAAGAAAAACTTTAACAATATTTTTCAATGTAGTTAAATGCTAATAATAAAAGACATAATTTCTTGCGATATTGAATAATATTGAACGGAGATATTCTGAATCAGGCAGAAGAATTTGTGTATCTGGGAAGTACGTTTACTAGGGATGGAAAGACCGAGAAAGATATTGAAAGGAGGGTGAGTGCCGGGAACAGGGTGAACGGTGCACTGTAATCTACTTTGGCAAACAAATGTTTATTGCAGGAGGCTAAACTAGCAGTTCACAATAGAGTTCCAGTGCCAACTCTAATGTATGGGAGTGAAAAATGGAATTGGAAAAATGATAATTAAAGTAGGATAAATGCTGTCAAAATGCGATCCCTCAGGCAAATCCGTGAATTGTGTAAGGCTGAGATATGCATTATCGACAGAATCAAGAATGGGTTGCTGCGTTGGTTTGGATATGTATAGCGAATGGACAACGAAAGAACGGCTAAAAGGATCTACGATGCGAATGTTGATGGATGCAAAGACATGGCACGATCAAGTCCATCAACTACTTGAAGATGGACATGTCAAAAGTAGGAATAATCGGCGTGCGTGCATGAGAAGATGTATGAATGTAAAGGAAGCGAGGTCTGTACGCCAAGATAGAGTGATATGGCGTTCTATCCTCTCTGCCTACCCCTACGGGGAAACGGCGTGATGGTTTGTTTGTTGTTTGTTAGTTATTTCTAAACATTTAATAAAAACTGAAGTCTTTACATTTTGATTCTAACTATTGCAGGTACGCAAAACGTATAACCGTAAAATAATAATGTGTTGTATTCGAACTTAACACAGGGCTGTCGGCCTCATGTAGTTGAGGATACGTTGTTGTGTTTTTTTTTTGTAATATATTTGTATGAAAAAAAAAATATATATTTACAACCCTAAAACGAAAACAATGCTTTATTTAAAAAAAATAGTTTTGTTTCCTCGAAGTTGAAACAGAACACTTATTTATAGATAACTTGCAATCACTTTAATAATTACCCACCGGTTAACCTAAATATAAGACAATATTTTGAGTTTGTCCAAATTTTTGTAGACAAGGACTGGATTCAACTCCCTGGGGAGCTGTTTATATTAAAATATTACAACAGACCGGCTTATGACCTGTCAATGGCTGGTTTAAGTGGCCACTTTACACACTGTGTAACATTCGCCATGCTGCCTATATTTGAACATCTATATTCCTTCAATTCTTTCATCTGTTGATGTTTGTGAAGTTAAAGAGCTAAACCAGCCATTGACAGGTCATAAGCCCTGTAGATGCCTAGACTTCTATGTAACCTTTTCTTAAATGTTCTTTATCTCTGTTGTAATATCTAAATATAAGACATGAAACAAAACTGTTTTCCATAATAAAGAATAAAGTGCGTGATTTACATGAAGAGAGTGAGTGAGGTCGGACAGTAGAGCAAACAGATCGGTCGGTTTATTGATTAAGATGTATCTCAATCTCTCCGCATCTCGTCCTTATTACCATAATCGCGGGCGAAGGCGAAGGTTCGCTGCTGGCGTTCATTAGTTAGTGGCGACAACAATATTGCCGATGAAAGGTTAAGTGGCTCGGGTGAGGGAACAATGGAGAGCGAAGATTAAGGGCGGCTCGTGTATTGTCTGGCCTCTCCTGCGGCGAGGCGGCTCGCTATTTACTAGGTAACCTCGACGTACTTCGCGAATATTATATATCCCACACTTCTTCATTCATCGGCGAGCATCACATCGTGAGATGAGGGCGATTAAATTAAAAGCCTCACTCAGTAGAGGAACTGATTCTGATGTAGAGTAAAAATAGCCTTGTAAATGATTTGAAATTTCCGATCGTACTCGGAATATTTATAAAAGTAAAATATTTAATTCACTTTTAAAAATATTTAAAATTCATTAAACTTATTTACCTTATTTATGTTATTATACATTTATTACAGCAATTTACATTTTATTATACAAGCAATTAGTTTATTGCGTAGTACGTAAACATACATATTTGTGTGGCTAGGATCTAAAAAAGCCAATTTCAAATTATTTTTTTTTCTTCCCAACATTTTAGAAGGTATAATGTATAAAAAGGGATATGAAAAAAAAAATTGACTACTCAATAAACACATACGGTTACATATTTTATTCAGATTTTTTTCAAACACGTCCAACAGTTTATTTTAAAAACACAAAATATCTGAAAAATTACTTTCCCGTAATGTTGCGATTCACAACATTGGTCCTTTTAAATGCAAGCCACAGACTTTTCGTATATTGCTGATGAGTAATCAAAATCGCCTAAAAAAGTAAGCTTCCTCGTTCTAAGACGGTATTAATTTTTTAGCATAAATATCATCCACTTAAAAAACTATTTTTATCCATGTTTGTAGTTTTCCCGTTTAAAACATAGAAATTTAAAAAGAGAATAAATTGAAACATAAATATAAAAAAAAATAAGTTAATCGTTTTTTTTTTAAATGGGTGTAATATTTCAGTCTCTAGACTGGTATCTAAAGCGAAAGACTGATTACTTTACCTTTATGTAATAAAAATGATCAAGATACGCTGCGATTGGTGTACCAATGCAGTGATTATTTTTAATTTAAATAGAGTTGTAAAGTAATACATATGATGAAAAGTACCTCTGAGTCATATACCACTATTATCTAAATCTTAAGTCATTACCAGTAAAAGAGAAATCAACTTACGTCCTCCTACATCGGATAACGATTTCTAAAGGTTTTAAAAAACTGTTTTACTGTAATTCAATTTATATTGATTTTAAGAGGCATATATTATTAGACAATTTTATATAAATTTGTACAAAAATAACAAGTATGAATGAATTTTAATATTTTTTGTCATGAAATCTACTTCGATTATGTCAAAACCAAAATTTATGTTATCTTAAATGAATATGAATGATATTATTGTATTAATAGGTATTTGTTCTTTTTATTTGAGTTGGGCTTGTGAAAACTTAATTTCACGTGTAAAAATAATTCATATAATAAATAAGATTGCAAAAAAAATATCAATTTTGGGAAGGATCAGAAGATATATTGATAAGGACTCCTGCAAAACTATTTACAAAGCAATTATTGAACCACACGTTAACTACTGTTGTAGCATTTTATTTTTATCAAACAAAGAAAACATAGATAAACTAACTGTATTACAAAATAAAGCCTTTAGAATCATTTTGAAAAAAAACAGATATACGAGGGTAAAGTCGATGGTAAATGAAATGAAATTATTAACATTTAAACAAAGAATATTTTACAATACAATGATATTTGTTCATAAAATTATAAACTCTAATAAAAAAACAGAATTTTGGAAAAAAATTGATCGGAACCAGCATGAACACTATCACAATACTAGAGAAAAGAACAAAATTAGACTTCCATTTAGGAAAAAGGCAAAGTCACAAAATTCAATTTTATTTAAAGCAATTAAAAAGTATTACGAAATGGAAAAAAATATTTATGAAGAAAAAAACATATCAAAATTTAAAATAATGGTCAAGACATAAGTATGTGATAAACAATTTATAAATTAAATATATTTTCAATGTTATTATTAGAACACACATAACAATATGTATGATATGTGTGCCCTACTTTAAGATTTAAGATTTAAATATTTGTTCTAATTATTGAAGATATTCCTGCTTTTTTATTGCTTTTATTTAATCATTGATGTTGCAAGTCATTAAAGTTCATAGGAAATACTAAAGTACTATGGGTAAAAGGAGGGGGATCCCTTTCAGCACTCAATACGAGAAAACCTCCCCAAAAACCTCCATAACTCAAGTTGGCACAACTCTTGAAAGCTCCCGGGGAGACCTCAAGCCTTATTGCTTTAATATTTCTACTTTAAAGTCTAGGCTGTTTGGTTCACACCCTCTGCAGCCCGCCGACCCTATGCCAGGGTTGGAAGGAACGCGAGTAGCTTGGATTACTGGGACACAGAGTATTTGCGCCTATGTGAAAGTTTTCATCAAATGTTTGACATCTGGATAATTAATTTCGGAATTTTAATCAAGAACTCTACGGATGCTCAGATATTTAATACAAATGTCACTTGTGAAGTTAATCATTTTAATTCAAATCAAATCAGCTAGATAATGTTTTCAACAGCATTATGCTGTTTTACCATAGGAATAGATACGGTACCATACCGTAGGGTAGAAAGCTATAACTTTATTTGAACACAGGCCGATTTTTCAGTGTTTTTCAAAAGTACCTACATATTATCTTGTTTTACGATTAAACACTTTAATTTTGATAACTTGTCATGTAAAAGCCCTCGGGGCGTATATACAAAATAAATAGTAGTTTATTTCTTTCCATAGTATGCAAAATTACGTTTTTATTTATTTATATATTTACGGTTCCATGAACCTTTTACATAATTACAATAAAACCAGTGAAAAAAAATACAACAAAAATGGTATAATATCAAAAAAAATAATGAAAAAATCGAGAAAAGTATACAATGGTAAACAGTATAAATATTAAAAAAAATATTACATCTGTCACAATTATAAATATTTACCTTGATAAAAGAAATGTTAATAAAAGAAAATAGCAGTTTTTATAAAAGAGAAAGTGAAGAAGAAAAAAAAGAAAGTGCTTTAAAAGGAAAGTTAAAAAGTTAACTTCATGGTTTATATAAATATGAGTATTAAACAATAGTAAATTTAAAATATAATTATACACACAAGAGTAAAAAGTTAAAGAAAAAGTGAAGAACTAATTATTATTTGAATTTTAAATTGTTAATTCTTTTACACAACACAGGAATTGATCATCAGCTGCGTGGTATAAAATAAATCAAAATCAAGCGTTAAAAATATTATATTCTAACAATCAGAAATATTTTGACAATGTTTGATTAGGTCCAAATGCTTGCAGACTGGCTGGATTTCCTCCCTAGGGAGTTGTTCGTATTTAAATTTATTTCAACAGAGAGGGAAAAAGTTTTTGAGAAGGGAATATGGAAGTCTAGGCATTTACAGGGCTTATGACCTGTCATCGGCTGGTTTAAGTGGCCACTTTACGAACTGTGTAACATTCACCATTCTGCCCATGTTTGAACATCCACATTTCCTCAACTCTTCCATCTGTTGACGTTTGTGAAGTAAAAGAGCTGAAACCTTTATCACGTGGGTGAGATTCATCCGGCTGAACCAAATCACCTACTAGGCAACGCCTGGAAACAATTTTCCAATTTTTATACTTCTTCTTTTACCAGGTAGTAAATGCCTAGACTTCCATATTCCCTTCTCAAAAACTTTTCACCTCTCTGTTGAAATAAATAAAAATATTTTGGTTTAGTCTACCTCATTGGAGCATTAATAAGTACCAGATTTGGAGTAAATAGGGTTACGGCCATTTACATGATTTAGTTTTGATTTACTAATATTTTTGATTAAGCGACGATTACTTAATTCTGCTTTATCTCTTAATTTGAGATCATGTACTATTTTTTAAGGATAATTTCAAATTATAATTTAATAAAATAACGCAATTATTTATTATGATTTTGTTCGAGCAATAATTATTATTGATCAGTGTGATCCATATACCAGGATTAAACTTATCTCAGATAAATTAAATATCTTGAATATTAAAAACATAAATTTGTTCAATGCTGTGGCGTTATTTGCTAGTTGAAAAACAGACTGCTTTTTGTGTACATGCCAAAAAATATTAAATACAATGAGAATTTCCACAGGTATGAAATGAGAAGTGGAGGTGGATTCAGGGTATCCCAAGGTGGGACTGACAGGAACTCAAAACAACCTTCACTATAAAGGTTAAAAAATGTTTAATAAGTTGCCAGAAAGTGACGAAAAGCACTTCTAGTTTTCGAGCAAAATGCTTTTTGTGTGTTAGGGATAGGAATAATTAATTTGTGTATTGTGTAGATAAATAGATAATTTAGGTTAGATTTATATGGGTTTTTTAATAGTGCTACACCAGTAGGTAAATTTTAATTAATTTATAAACTAAACAAATAAATAATTAGCTCTAATACACATAATTTCAATTAAACATTTCGCTTAATTTATAACTAATAAAGATTATTTTACAATTTGTAACATAAATCGAGAAATGAATATTATATTAAATGGCATGACAAAAAACAATAAAAAAAACTTTCCGGCCCTAAATATTTCTGAACACAGAACTAGGCACACAATATCATTTTTCAAACTCAAAATATTTTTCTGCATTCACCCTCAACTATTCGTACCGCAGAAATTTCAGTCTGATATAATATAATCAGCAAGTAATATGCTTCGTTAGTAGATTATGACTCACGAAAGAATATGGTATAACAAAGAACACAACGTAAACGAATATTTGCTTTTCAAGAATTGATTTATTGCAACATTTTTTTACATTATGAAATATTCAACAATAATTGTCCCAAAAAACTGTAAACTAATACTTAACAATTACAACAGGGATGGAGAACACCTTAAATAAGGGAATATGGAAGTCCAGGCATTTACAGGGCTTATGACCTGTCATTGGCTGGTTTAAGTGGCCACTTTACACCATGTGTAACATTCACCATTTTGCCTATGTTTGAACATCCGAATTTCTTCCATTTGTTGATTTTAGTGAAGTTAAAGAGCTGAAACCTTTATTGTTGTAAAGAGATTTATGTGAGTGAATTATTTCACATACTAGGCAACGCCTGAAAACAATTTTTCAATTTTTGAACTTCTTCTTGGACCAGTTGGTTTCATTACAATATTTGAGTTTTTCCAAATGTTCGCAGACAAAAGACTGGATTTCACCCCCCCGGGAGTCATTAAGACTAACAAATTAATTGTTAAATAAATTGTTTTCAGGCGTTGCCTATTATGTGAAATAATTCAGTCACATGAATCTCTTCACAACAATAAAGGTTTCAGCTCTTTAACTTCACTAAAATCAACAAATGGAAGAATTGAAGAAATTTGGATGTTTAAACATAGGCAAAATGGTGAATGTTACACAGTGTGTAAAGTGGCCACTTAAACCAGCCAATGACAGGTCATAAGCCCTGTAAATGCCTGGACTTCCATATTCCCTTATTTAAGGTGTTCTCCATCCCTGTTGTAATTTGTTAGTCTTAATGACTCCCGGGGGGGGTGAAATCCAGTCTTTTGTCTACGAACATTTGGAAAAACTCAAATATTGTGAACTAATAGTTTGTCGTCGGGAGTTCAGAGATTAGTATTGATAAAAATTTAAATTAACAATATTTTTAGTCTATTCAATTTTTTGTAGAGAAGAATTGGATTCAACCCTCTTAAATGTAATAAATGTTTTAAAAATAAAATAAGGTTGAATCTAGTTCTTGTCGACAAACATTTGGATAGACTCAAAATATTGCCAATAAAACTAGCTGGTTCAAAAAAAAATTAAAAATTGAAAAATATTTTCAGTCTTTGCCTAGAATATAGGTGAGATAATTTGGTCAGAACGTCGCCCGCATCAATAAAGGTCTCAGCTCCTTAAGTTAAGTGAAGGAATATAGATGTTTAAACATGGGCAAAAGGTAAATGTTATACAGTATGTAAAGTGGCCACTTATATCAACCAATGACAGGTCAAAAGCCCTGTTAATGCCTAGATTTCCCTTCTATAAAATGTTCTTCATCTTTATTGTAACATATTGATAATTTTAATGATACGCCTTTTGTTTTTCATAAAACAAACGGTTATTCGACCATTTCATAAAGGATTTTCATAAGGGAACTTAAGTCACTTGTAGTTTTACAATTTGCGAGAACCTCCCCTACATCAAAATATTTTCTCTCTATTAAGTCCGATAATTACAAAACCCTGTATATGCATTTTTACTGCAAAACGCAGAATTATTGTGCGCGCTATCTCTATTATTCGAGTAGTTGGCTGCATGAAAGCTTCCGGCGCATTATTGTAAGTTACGAGCTTTCGCAAATTAGCGAATGCCCCCGGAATACACCTACGTACCCTTATGTGACACAGATCACAGACGGAGATAGCGACTCCCAGACCTCTGCGCGGCTCTATATACTGTGTGGAGATCTATAACCTTTATATGAGACTGCGGTCACAAGTGGGGACAAGTGACTCGTTGCAGATAGCCATCGGCACGCGTGCGATTAATGAAGCATTTAACGCAGACTGCAGTTTTATAAAGTGTCATTTCATTTAAAGAGCGTATAAAAATAAGTCTATAAAATAATTCAAATATAATACATTTCAGTATAACATTCTCAGAAGTTCAAAAACTTATTTATTTTAGAACTGTAACATTAATTTAAAAGAACATTGTTTTATCCTGATTGCTGTCGAAATGCAATCTCTCAGGCAAATGCATGGTAAAACGATGTATGATAGGTGCAAAATGTCGAAATTCATATTTTATGTAAGGCACATTATCGACAAGATCAAGAAAGGAGTAATGCGTTGGTCTGGATATGTTGAGCGAATAGACAGCGAAAAAACGCCAAACAAGATTTGGGATACAAATGTTGATGTAGGCATTAAACCAGAAAGACTAAAACACGGCACGACCAAATCCAACAAATACTTGAAGATTGACATGTCAAAATTTGGAATAATCGGCGTAAATGCATAACAATATGCATTTCTTTATGCTCCTTACCTTAGGCATAAGCAGCTTAAGCTTTATAAATAGTTTTATCTTCTAGCTTGCAAAACCAGCCTGCCAATAGTAATTCCAGTAGGAAGAGCAATGTCTTTACTCAACCGTATATCTTCGGATATCGACATTTTTCGTGTTACTGAAATAAAATTCAGAGAGGAAAGTATCCCTTTACTTTAATTACTGGGTATTTTTATTTTACCATTTTATCACAATTTAATTGCCTTCTCTTTTTTTGTGTTATGTATGACTAAAATATATTTTAGAATGCACATAAACGTATAAAATAAATAAATTGAAGTGAATGGAGAGGAAGTGAAGTCTGTACTCAAAGATGGAGTGATATAATAATAATAATATAAAATGCCTAAATAGTGCGGAGCCAATTCTTTTTTTTGAGGGCCATTTTCAACGAGTTGTAAATAAATCACTATTAGAAAATGGAATCAAGTCGGGGCAGAGTGTGATTCGAACCACAGACCTTTAGTACGTGAGTTCGAGATACTAGCCACAGGACCATAACCCGATAACACAACCATATAAAACAATGTTTATTTATTTATAATTAATTTGGGGTTCTTTCCTCTCTGCCAATGCTTTGTTAATTATTCATTTAAAAAAATCATAGATACATCAACTTAAATGTAATTATTACATTTTTAACATTTTTTTCATTTGTTTATTTAGTTATATCTGTTATAATTTATAAAACATCAATTGAGTCATTAAAATAACTATTAAACGATATTTTTATCTTCAAACAACAAAAAAAAAACATCCAGCCGTTTCCTCGTAAGGGTAAGCAGATATAATAGAACGCCATATCACTATATCTTTTCGTACAGACCTCGCTTCTTGTACATACATGCATCTTTTTATGCACTAACGCCGATTATTCCGTCTTTTGACAATCCCTTTTTTTTTAAATTCAATTTAGTTTTTCAACCTCATAAAATATATTTTTAATTTCATTTCTTCGACTTAAGTCATTATTTTGATTTCTTGAAAAATATATAAATATATTTGGAAAGATAATACACATTTTTTAAGGAAAATAATATTTTTTTTTTAAATTTTTTTTTTATTATATTGAAAACATATTATACATAATTATATACAATATTCCCAAGGAGGTTTTTTAAAAAAAACTCATTTAGGGACATACAGATAATAATTTTTTTAGAGACGTTTTTGAATTTTAAACTATAATATTATTTAACAAAAGCAGAAAAATTAAAATTATGATATACTACAAATTAAAAAGGGTATGAAAAATACTTGAAAATAACAGAATAAACAGAATACTAGGCATGGAAATAAATTCAAAATAATGTTTACATTATGCAATCTGGGAAAGAAAATTGAAAAAGTTTAAAAATTCCATGTATGTATATATGCATACTGGACTAGTACAAAATAAAATCATTTTTTTTAATTAACAAAATATGCGCACACCCAATACAGGTTAATTTTTTTATCAAAAACGTTATTCTTTACACAATTTAGAAATTCGTTTAATTTTTAGAGCATGGTGATTATTCGTAATGTAATTTATTTACTCATAATAATAAAATTAAAGCCAAACTGTTATTATTAAATTATAATTCACAAAAATAAGTAGAGCGGCAAAACAGGAATCGAGAAACATTTTGAGTATAAGAAAGTAGTAAATTTAAAAATTGTTTCGGAATATTATTATTTAAAATAAAGGATGTGCTAATTTATGTTCATCATTTCTAACATTTTTTCCCTTAATTTCTGACAGTTTTTTTGACTTATTTTACATTTTTCAGCTCAAATTTGTGTTACCGGGATGGAATACGGTAACGTTGTAAGTATTTTTTCATTCAAATAAAAATACAAGTTATTATCTAAACTTCTAGGTGTTTCAGTTTTGAGGAAACGTATGACAAAAGAGCGCCCTACTTATTTAAACAGGACTCATATCTTGTTTGTTTTTCGGTGTTCTCACGTTGTTTTATAAAGGTGAAGAGTATCAGGGCGGTAACAACTAAGCGTAAGGTGTACAGTATACAAGCAAACATCCCTGTTTTAAGGAAGCTAATATTTATCTCTCATGTCAGTATAAGCATTGTGCGCAAGGCGTGAAGTTGCAACGGGGGAAAAATTCAAGATGAGGAAAGCGGATGTCATTAGCCCGTTCGGGAAGTTAGATCCCATTTAGTTATCGACTCGTTAGTCCGACCCTTATAATAAAATGCCACAGGGAACCCTAGCTTATTTATGGTAGATAGTAGTTTGCCGAATGAACGTTTTCGTTTCGACTTTAGAAAGAAATTCATTTCACTTATATAAATAAAAAACAACAGTAATTTAGGTAACGAAATATGTACACCACAAGTGGTCGAGGATTTAGTGTATTTGTTTAGTAAACATTTATAGTTAAATGTCCGTAAGTCATTGATTAATAAATAAACCAATGTCCGATCGATTAAAACTACCATTAAAAATGGAAGCTTTTAATTAAGATACAAGGTTATATTTTTTAACGTAAATGTTAATGTATATGTATTGAATTTATATAAACATTATATTTTGTAGTAACATTGTATACTTACGAGTATATTTGTTTATCTGAATAAAAAAATAAAAAAATTTAAACATCCCGTGTAAACTATTACCTACTTGACTGATAAATTAGATACCTAACATAAGCATTCACAAACATATTATTTTGTATAAAAGCTATTGGGGATACTTGAAGTTGTCAGAATGTTGACCTTTTCCGGTCATCTAAAGCGATTGATTTTCAAATCTTTATAAAATATTTGAAAAAGGCAAATAAATGCCTAACTTTACAAATGTGTATGTTTAACCAACAAACGTGAAACCGGTTACATTGCAAAAAAAAATGTTTTTGTTACTATAAGCAATCAAACTTTTATAGTTGAACGTGATTCTGTGCCCATTAAGGGTAAAAAATACAGTTGTGTATGCAAAATAGCACCAGAACCTTGGACGACTCTTTAAAACTCGATAGCTGCTCAGGTAAAAATCCCGAATAAAGAAATCTAGTAATTGGCGTGTTCGCCAGGTTTGCTCACCATTCTTAAAGACCTGGGAAGGATTCCTGGCAGAGTGGACGTGAAATATTAATTTAGAAGGTTGTTATTCAGTACAATAGTTCATCGTTCCTGAACTGGCACCTGAAGCGTAGTACTGAACACATTACCTTTATGTAACAGATCGTAGAAATATGCACTATTTGGTTTACAAATGCACTGCCCTATGCTCAGACTGGAATGATAATGATTATTACATTTATTTTTAATAGTAAATTAACGGTAGGTAAATAAATTAAATCATGTTGTACCAATGTTCCTGTAGTTATAGTCATTTTATGTGTGTACTGTTAAATCGCGTTGCGTGTGGAGCTAATTAGCGCCATTGTATCATATTTGGCGATCGTTTACAAGTAAAATTTAAAGCAGTTACGTCACGATATTTTCACCATCTGTGGCTAAATAATATCTTTGATATAATGAAAAAAAACTCCTTGCGATATTTACTCAAAACATTATCTATTTAACTTTTTTGTGCATTAACGAGCTTGTTTCTAAATGAAAATTTCTTTCAACGACGTCTAGAGTTTTGAGAAATTTGTGAATTGTTGGGTTTTTTTATTTCTTTGGAAATTTGTTTAATATATGATTTTTTAAAGATGTCACCAATTGACGGTACAACTTTTTCTTTAAAAACTGATTTTGTAGGGTAATTTTTAGGCTTTTTAATATAATTTAATGCGTAAACATTTTTTTTAGATCAAATAACTCATCTTCCGATCATTTTGTTTTAATGTTTGAATAAAAAAACACTTAAATTACTGAATGAATAAAATATAAAAAAACTTAATTTGCTAATCTCAAGTAAAAATTCTGAATAAGGAAATCGAGGGGAGAAAAGTTCCTTTTGGGGTATTCGCCTACTTTATTTGAGTTCCTGATAGGTTGGACATAAATATTGTTTTTTATGGTGGTTTTACACCGCTGTATTTCATTGTTTCTGCTAGCCCCTACGGCGTGGGACTGATCACCTCAACTGTATTATAAAAAAACAAGTGATTGAGATAATCTACGATTGGAGCGTCAACGCAGTGTCCCATGAATCACTGGGAGCGGATGAGGTAATAATTATTATGAAAATAATGAATATTATAACAATTAATTAATAAAGAGTTTACACATCCTTTTTTGTAAGTTTTGTTTGTTTTCCAATAAATATAACGAAGGTAAAGATGTTTGTAATTACGAAGATGTTTGCTATGTATGAAGTCTTGTTCATCTCAAGTAATCCCTACATCAAAGCACTAGGCATTGTCTCACAATACCATTGTTCCCCCAATAACCACTTTCCAATCCTCCGGGATTACCTGTCTATCGTTACCTTTAATAGCCGAACACATGCGACAAATGATAATTATTAATGAGATCAGACCCTCCAGGAATGAATATGTCACCAGAGCCCCAAGCATGTCATGCCTTCGTTTCGCAAGTTCGTTTGCGTCCGATATACCTATTGCAAGCTAACACAATAGAGTTTGCAACAAGCTAAGGGTATGTCTAATCAACTTTTCCTTATCATTGCTCTTACAGATGGAGGTTGGATATCATTGCAGCGTTCATACATCGTTCTATGTATGTACTTCCAGGGTTTTCGAAAATGTCCGCGTACTGAGAACTCTTCACAACTCTTTGGAGCAAAGTGGACTTGAGAGTGGCTTGATGATTTGGGGGACATATGAACAGAAATACTCTCTTACAAAAGAAAAAATACAAAAGACGTTTTTTTTTAGTTTATTAAAAAAATATATAAAAGTATGTAATATTATATATATAAGAGTCCCGACTTAACACGGAATTTTATAATAAGTCAGGACATAAAAAAATATAATTGTGCTCTATGATAAAAATGTGTATTTTGTGCATTAAATAAATAAAATTACAACCAGTTAATTTTTTTTAATAAATTTAATACATGTGTGTATATACATTAACGTCATTAGTTTCAGAGATATCTCTACATGAGAGAGTGCGGGTATTATTCTTGGCTCTACTCGACTGAGTTTCTTCAGGGTATACTTGGCTACAACATTTTAGAAAGTAGGAGGAATGTGTATTTGACATCACATTTTTATCGATTGTTACGCGATAGGGTCTATAATGTCTTTCGTTTTTATGAATATATTGTATAACATTATTGTATTGCCCTTGTTTGTGTTTGCTACATAGTTTTATGTTTTTTTTTGTTCAGCTTCTTGTATTTATATTTCTTCAAGTTTGGTTAGGTTAGGTAAGGTAAGAGGCTTAGGCCGTATATAAAAAAATAAAAATATAACTCTATGATTGTGATTAGCATTGCTTTGTTTTCCGGAAAAGGATTCACCCACCACATTGACAAAAGTCTCTTTTATGTATTTTCTTATTTTTATAATTTGTAAGTCGGAAATCTAAGTTTGTAATGTATATGTTATTACGTCGAACCGGAGTCGTGGATATCATAGATCATGCAGCAAAATTAAAAAGACAGTGAGCAGAACACTTGGCGAGAAAAGGATGGCAGGTGTATACTCAGAATAATAAAGTGGAGACCATGGGCAAACAAAAAAAGTGTTGGAAGGCCACAAAAAAGATGGATCGATGACATTGCCGGTAAAACATGGATAGTGAAAGCGGGTGATATGAAAGAATGGAGACGTTTGGAAGAGGCCTTTATTCAGCAGTAGAGAGAATAAACCTGATAAAGAAGATGTTATTATGTAAATAATTGAATCAAATGAATTAAAAAAGCAATACTGACACTTGGCAGTTGTTCTGAACAAGGACTGATTGTTATAGTGTTACCAGTCTAGGAATTTCTTCAGCAAAGTGATGCGCTTTCGCACTGCACTGCTTTTTTTCTTCAATCCTTCCTTGTAGAATGACAAGTCATATGTTATTTAGTCATAAGTATTTTTTTATTTTCGTTCATCGTAGAAAGTCATCGTTTTGACGTCCACCCGGAGATTTTTAATATTCTCCTGTAGCACCACATTTCAAACACTTCAATATTTTTTTAAGTGGATTGGGTGAGTATCCCCGCTTCAACACCTATTGAACATAACCATCTAAAATCATACGTACCATACACAGAATAATCTGAGGCTGTTTTACTTAGGGTGAGCTTAGCCGAAAATGACACATGGCTTAAGAATATGGGGCTTACGTTTAGAATCTTATACTGACAGGGTTTTGAATGAACATGTTAGGGTATTAAAATACATAAAACCAAAAAACATAAATCAGGACGCAAAAGACAGTGACAAAAGTTTATTTGATCATGTTAATGACTTACCCGTCGGAAAACTGTGCCAGCACAAAATAATGACTGACTATTCCAATATTATAATTAGAAGCACCCAGAAGATATCACACTAAATGAGGACTCGACAAATTTCGGCTCTGAAGATGAGAGTGCCCCGACGGATTTTTTTAAAGGGGACATAACAAGTGTGATTTTGAAACTATCTTATTTGGAACTACAAAATATTGTCTATTAAAAAAATTTGAACAAATAGTAAAAAAAAAAATTTGAACCCTCTTAAAGTTAGTATTCGAGTGACAATTAACAATTTAGTGTTTCGTAGTATGTCATTGGACAATATTAAAAGTACGTGTAACTATATATAAGTAAAATCAACCGATTGCAGAATACGGCTGCGAGATATTGAATAGATTTATTTACTATTAAGCTTGTTGTCCAGATGTTTTTTAAAATTAATGTTTATGCAATAATTTTTATTTTTAGTTTTCTTTAATAATATGCATGCTTCTACTTTCCATTATGTTGTATCCCGATTCAACACAGGCCTCTTGGCCTCATAGAGTTAGTGATACGTTGTTATTTTTTTGTAATGTGTACCTTTATTTGAATAAATAAATTTAAAGAAAATATTTTTCAAATAAAATAAATATTAAATGTAATCCACAGACAGACCTCAGATTTGCGGGGACAAAATGTTATATTGTGTGCTAATTTAAAGATTAAAAAAATATACAGATAAAAAAAAAATGCGTTTTGCTCTCGTTACTACGTCTACCAAACACAACAAGTGATTCACAAATCGGACAAACATGAATACACACTCACATAACATGCATTAATTATAATTAAAATAACTCACGTACGAGGATACAGCGTGTATACGTAAGAATAAAGTTTTATTAGGAATATTTTGAGCAATAAAAAAGAATACCTGTGTACTTGCGATGTTTTTCTGGGTTTTGCCAAAGATGGTTTTTTCACACAAACCTTCCAACTGTGGTATGGTACAAACTCCTCATACGACTATAACGCACAATTCACTATGATAAGAACATGGCACAACAACCCATAAAAGTATACCCATACAAGTATCTAAAATACTGTAAACACCCATGAACTTTAATTACCTAAGTATTTTCAACATTTTTTAAGTTTGGCTAAATATTTGTAGACGTAGACTGGATTTCACTGCCCTAGAAAGTTATCAAGATTACTTTTTTCTTATTTCGTAGCATGACAAGTGGCCACTAAAACCAACCAATGATAGGTCTAAAAAAACCTAAAATTCTATATTTCCTTATCAAAAATGTTTTCCATCTCTTTTGTATTATGTTTTTATTTTATGTTCATTTGATATATACGCATATTATGTTTTTTTTTATAGATATATTATATTGTATGTAAGAACGAAATAATTATAAATATGAAGCACAGAATAAAGAAAATATTTCTTAATAAAAATGAAAGAAATAAAACAAATAGCAATAATATTTTATCCGGTTAAGAGTTGTTACAAAAAAAACATGTTAATGAACTTAGTAAATAGAAAATAAATATAACAGAATAAAACAAGAGTAACAAAAAATGTTGAACTTTGTTTATCCAAACTCCGATCATTCTGATTGCCAAATATCGAAATCGTTAATAAGAAATAAAAAATAAAGAAAATAATAAATTTCTTCGCTAAAGCAATTAACTTTGCTGGAGATGTTTAATGATGTTTTTAATGTAATTCCAATAAAGTTATCTGTATTATTTCAAAAATAATAAAAAAGTGATTTATCTTGTGATCTAAGAATTCATTTTGCGTTTTTTTTCAAAACATCGGCTTAATTATTTAATGGTTCATTTTTTTATCCAGATAACAATCGGCACTCATTAATCCGGAAAATACTTTTTTCCACTATACTTTATTGGTTTATGTACAAAGTTTAGTATGTGAAATAAAACCCGGATCTTGGACGAATGTTTCGATTTGACGACACTACTCGGAGGGAAAAATCCTGAAAAAGGAAATCGACTTGAGACAAGTCCGCCTCGTAGTGTAGCCATTGACGCGCACCCCTACTATGCTAGATGAGGTCCTGGTATCGATTCCTGCAGAGTTGACGTGAAATATTGGTTTGAAAAGTGGTTCTACACTGCAATATTTTAGAGACAAAGTCCGACATAACCCTTAATGCAATTTGCCAAACTAACAGTGAATGGATCAATGAAAACAGCATATAGTGTTAAATTTAATTAAAATCTAGGTTATTGATTGATTTGGTGTTTATTTTGTAGAACTCCATATTTAAACTTATAATTAGAAATCAAACACTGATTTGAGTCTACTGAACACTTTATTTTATTTTTACAAATATAAACATATAAAAATAAAAACTTCGTGACAATTGTTTCGCCTTATTAGGGTATTTTCAAACAAATGTGAAAATTATTTGGATTGAATGTCCTTATATAGTTATATAATTCAAGGTACTTAAGTAGAAAATAAAAATAATCTTATGAACTATAGCAAGTACATTAATCATAATTGAGGGAAAAACCAATGGTTAAGGGTGAGGCTAAGTGTTTAAAAGGTAATGGGGAATTTAGGTATTTATATTTGAATTTCGGGGAAAATATAACAAAGTAAGTATTTATTGACATACAAGTATGTATTGTGAGATAATTAATGAAACTTTATAGTTTTGTAAATTACGATAATTGTTGTCGAAACTAAACACTTATTAAACACTTAGCCTCACCCTTAACCATAAGGACATTCAATCCAAATAATCTTCACATTCGTTTGAAAATGCCCTAATAAGGCGAAACAATTGTCACGAAGTTTTTATTTTTATATGTTTATATTTGTAAAAATATAATAAAGCGTTCAGTAGACTCAAATCAGTGTTTGATTTCTAGTTATAAGTTTAAAATCTAGGTTTGTTGAATGAAATTTTAAAATGTAACTCGTTTATTGACAAAATAAAATATTAGCGAAATCAATAGAACGACCCCGGGTCTTTAAAACGGTTGATGGATTTTGTAACAAAAATGGTTTATGCCCACTGCAATTGGAGTACCAATGGAGTTTTCTGTGCACCATGTGGATGAGAAAATAATGATAAAGATGCACAGAAGTGAGCCCCCGTGTTGTATAACCTAAACGCTTGCCTCACGCTCGGAGCGGAGGGTTTCAGGTACAATTTTTCTAAAGCTCGAGTGTACTGTGCTTGTAGAGATAAGGTAATCAGTCTTACGCTTCAGGTGCCAGTCCAGGAAAGATGAAATAGAGCATTGCTTAAACCAATATTTTAAAAGCACCCTACCGAGAATACAACATATTAACGCAGCATTGTAAGCAAAAGCGTCAATTACTACGAGGCGGACATATCTTCATCTGAGAGTAGTCATCGAATCGAGACCACTTATTTAAGATTTTGGTTCTATTTCACAACCTGAACTATATACTACATCTGCTTGGATACAGAAAATTAAAACAACTCATTTCGTTTTGTTGTAGTAGCCGTACGAAACAACATAAATACAAAAATCAGTAATATGAATTTAAAGGCAGACTCATAAAATTGAGGCCGTTTTGAAATAGTAATATTAAATGAAAGCAAAAGAAGAGAACGCTTAAGCCCATTGTTCTAAGCCAAGTTAAAACAACACAACATTCTTTATTTTCCTAACGATCCTCAACATGGCCACTCA